>NW_025335697.1:51919-57350 GCF_004798865.1 Varanus komodoensis
TGTGGATTAGGGCATGGTTGACTGACCGAAAGCAGAAGGTAACCATTAACGGGGAATCATAGGGATGGTGGCCAGTGACAAGCGGGGTCCCCCAGGGCTCTGTCCTGGGGCCAATCCTGTTTAATCTTTTCATTAACGACATGGAAGAAGGGGTGAACAGTCTGCTGATCAAATTCGCAGACGACACTAAAACTGGAGCAGTGGCCACAACTGAGGAGTAGGTACTACAGATCCAAAAGGATCTGGACAGACTATGGAAGTGGGTAGGAGACAACAGGATGGCGTTCAATGTGGATAAGGGCAAGGTCTTGCACTTGGGGCATAGGAATAGCTGTCATAAGTACAGGTTAGGTGACAAGTGGCTGGAGCGCAGCACTTGTGAAAGGGACCTCAGGGTGCTGGTTGACTGCAGGCTAAATATGAGTCAGCAGTGTGATGCGGTGGTCAAGAGGGCGAACGCCACCCTTGGTTGCATAGCCAGAAGTGTGGCTTCTAGATCAAGAGAGGTATTACTACCATTCTACATGACTCTAGTGCGCCTGCAACTGAAGTATTGTGTTCAGTTTTGGGCCCCTCATTACAGAAAGGATATAGCCAGGTTGGAGTCAGTGCAGAGTAGGGCCACAAGGTTGGTGGCCGGGTTGCAGGGGATCCCGTATGAGGTGAGACTGAGGGAACTGGGTCTCTTCAACCTGGAGAAGAGGAGACTCAGAGGGGATATGTTGGCAACATACAGGTATGTGACGGGATGTCACATGGAGATGGGTAGAGACCTCCCCTGCAGAGGAAGGCAGAACAGGCTCCAACGGAGCAAAGCTCAGGGAGCCAAGGTTTCGTTTGGATGCCAGGAAGCACTTCCTGACAGTCAGGACCCTGAGGGTGTGGAATGGGCTTCCACGAGAGGTCGTTGAGGCCCTATCGGTGCGGGTGTTCAAGGATAGGCTGGACGTCCACATAGTGGGCATGTCTTGAGCGGAGCTGGCTGGTGCCGGTCAGACTAGATGGCCCGGGCGACCCCTTCTGACTCGTTCTGTTTTCTATGTTTCTATGTGTGCTTCAAGCATGCACTAGTACACTGGGCTACATTGATTTCATCAATCCTTTTCTTATTACATGTGATTGCTGCTCCAATGAGGAAGATCAAAAAAATCTTCCCTCATTGTTACCCATTTTGACTGGTAGCCCCACAACATGCCTATGTGAACACAGATAAATGGACTTGTCTGGTAACCTCCAATTATATTACTGCAATGAGCTCCATACCAGGTAACCTCTGAAGATGGATCAGAAGCTTCAGTTTTGCAAAATGCAGCCACCAGATTAGTAACAGGGTACAGAAGTTTTGAGCACAGAATACTTGCATTTGCTTCAAAATGTATTCATTCATCACACACAAGCATACTGAACTGCAGTACATTCCTCCATTCTCTTTTAATGCTGTCCCAATAGAAAAGATGAGAGGAAACTTCTGCTGAGAAACGCAAAAGCTTGCTTTCCTCGATTATCAGGCAAGAATTACATGTGTAATACTGCAAAGGTGATTATCTCCCCTATAATTATCACACGGCAGATTATTAACTGCTTCTTCTCTGTGTTCCAATGAGGTTTCAGTTGCCAATAGCAAAATAGTGAAGCAATATAAAAGGAAGTTGTTGATAAACCCTTTGCAATTCAGAGTAGGATGTAAAGAGATGGAGAACTCCATCAGTTGCATTGGTGATTGATTTGCCTGCATGAACTCTGAATACACAGGCTGAGCCAGGTTGGGCTGCTCAGAGACACTGGAGTGACAATGAAGGAAACGGTGAACTGTGGGCTTGAAGGAAGACATTCATGCAAGATGCTGGTCCTCATGGTCTTGCTATTCATGCAACAACCTGAGATGGTGTGCCATGTTCAGATTGCAAACTGCAAACTCGGTGAACCTCTTCATATAAACCACCAGTATTACCAGTCTGGAGACATTAGCCTCGTTGGCATCATTTCACAAATCTTCACCTTTTCCAACCCTACAAGCTTCACCTCTCACCCCTCTCATGAAGTCCATGAGGACCTCATGTAAGAGGTTTATTTATTTATTATTGATTTAACTTCAAGTCAGCTATATCCAGTCTCTAAGCAGTTCATAACAATTTTAGATAAAATAACAGCAAATTTTAAAACACATCAAGGCAACAGGCAATTAAACAGAGAATATACAGTCGAGGAGCTTGTTTTAGACATTAAGAGAAATATTTTGGCAAGGTTGTGGAGACCAGCATATAGTGTAACTAGTTCTCCACCAGGGTGAGCATTTTCCTTTAATATCAATGCTTTGGAAATGAGAAACTGCAACTCTTATTCATTTTCAAAAGACAGTATTTCTCTCCCTCTACTGCAGCAACATCAGCATCAGCGTAGGCATCCAAATAGTTTCAGTGCCTGATTCTGAACATCCTTTAAGGTGCATCCCATTGAAGTAAAGTCAGGCTTCAGTGGGAATGAGAAATCTCATTCATTTTCAAAAGACAGCATTTCTCTTCCTTTGCTGCAGCAGCAGCATAGGCATCCAGAGAGTCTGAGTGTCTGATCCCAAGTGTCCTTTAAGGTGCATCCCAACATGAGGAGCACAAGACTAAAGTCATGCTGATGTGCATCATAGCAGAGAAGGAAGAGTAGTGGAGGTGAACATCCATCCTTCTCCCCTGCACTTCTTTCTGTCAGTCTTGGTAATTTTTGAGTTGAAAGGAATTCTGTACTTCTTCTGTTCTTACATTGTTATCATATAGAACAAGTACTTACCAGGGGCAAAATCTATAGCAATGGTGACATGTGTCAGCACTGGACTGTAAATGCTACAGATTCATAGCAATGTGTCAGAATGGGAGGCACCAAGCTACATGGTACAGCTTGAATTATCTCATTATGGTTCTGTGTATTTTCTCCTATAACAAGACGGTTCACTTCAGAAGCAAATGTGGTTATGTTCAGACTCTAGTACATAGAATACTGAACTCAGGTTGCAGCAACTCACATTCAGGTTAAATATCAAGAAATGTTTCCTCACTGACAGAGCAAGGCAACAGTGGAACCAGTTGCCCAGAGAGGTTCTGAGTTCTCCACATTAGAGGCATTCAAAATGCAACTGGACAGTCATCTCTGAGTGGGATGGTGTAAATTGGTGCCTTGCAACAGCAGTGGGGTGGACCCAATGGCTTTCTTGGCCCTGTCCAACTCTGGGATTCTTTGATTCTGTGCTATATCACTCCACAGATTTGTGACTCAGACGTACCAGCACACCCTGGCCTTTGTCTTTGCAGTGCAGGAGATCAATGAAAAATTGCAGGGTTTCCCCAACCTCACCCTGGGCTTCCACCTCTATAATAGCTATTTTATTCCAAGCTGGATCTACCTGGCCTCCTTGGATCGTCTCTCCACATGGGACAGATTCATTCCTAACTACAAATGTGATGTCCAGGATAATGTCATAGCTTTCCTCGGGGGACCCGACTCAAATGTGTGTCTTTACATGTCAAATATTTTATTCATCTACAAAATTCCACAGGTAAGATGCATGCAAGGAGCACAAGAATTCATGTTTTATTTTCCTGTGCTTCTTTTTGCATAGGACTTTTGTTATGGTGACAAGATTTCATCATTTATTTTCCAGTGTTTCTGTTTTGACAAGAATTTATCTTTTGAGGACAACGTATGGCAAATTGTGGTCACGCCAGGTGTGCTGCTGATAGGACAATTCCAGAGTCACTAAAAGAGATAACATCCTGCATGCAGCTGCCCTTCATTCTGTCCATTTTCACAGTTTCAGTTTCTTGAAAAATACTGAGATTACAATCCAACAAACCCTCTGAGGGGAATATTGTTTGAAATAACCAATGTGTGTCCCTCTAACATGGAAAGTTTTCAATGGGACAACACTGAAAGCATTCCCTCTACCAGGAGGTACCACTCCAAGGATCGCACAAGGCTGCTTTGCACTGCTTTGAAAAAGCTCCCCTTGCCTCCCTGAGTGGTGTGGAGGCGGGAATTCTCAGTAGCACGTCAACCTTGCTGCTGATGAGTTTGTTTCTACAGAGGTCCTAAGGCTTAGAAACAAACCCACCACTTTGCAATGTGACAGTGTCTGCATTGCTGGGGAAGCAGGGACTGACCCTCATACTGCAGAAGCTGAAGGATGGTTTTCAAAAGTAGTTGCACATCAACCTTACTAAGGAGTGAAGAATGCCAGAGGCTCTGACTTTGGCATGGGGTTCACTGTGGCTAACTGACCTGCCATTCCATGATGAAAGCAAAACCCTGAGATTTGGAATGTTCTATGATGGGTTTCCAGCATCTCTGACGCACAGCCCAAGGAAAAAATGCAGTGAACCATTGGCCCTTCTCTCCATGCATCAAAATAAAAGGAAGGAAGGAAGGAAGGAAGGAAGGAAGGAAGGAAGGAAGGAAGGAAGCTACTTTTATCTCTTATTAGAATGAGTGCAGATTATAAGCTTCTAGTTGTTGTGTATGTGAAAAGCTGGTGTAAATTTCAGAGATCTCAACATCCAGGGGTCCGCCCTAGAACAGCAACTGATATTCTACATCCCACTCCTCCCAATATCCCATCCCACCTACATCACATCTTCTCCCACTGCAGAGGAAAGGGAACTTTGGAGTCTTGCCTTCCACAGAATTCTCTGTTCATATTTTGAGGTCAGAACTTTTGCTAGAAAGACTTCTGGGACTTTGTGGGGAGGGGTGGCCCTTTCACTTTGGTACCTCCTGAAACTGGAATCAGCTGCTCCTCACAGGTAATGAATGTTAAGCCTACTTTATCATCCTTCCTCTTGATGCAAGCAGGTGCAGCAACCCATCAAACAGTATCCAGCATCAACTGCAGAAAATGAGCTGTTGCAGTAAGTCCTCACATCTCCTTTTGAGTCATTTGGAGTCACTGGAGGTAGATTTCTTCATGCCTTGACTAAAAACAGAGAGAAGTCTCAAAGAGTCTCTTCCTTTGTTCCCTTCATAGGTTGGCTATGGCTCCACTCCAATGATGAATGACCAAACTCAAGAGGTTTTCTTCCAGGGTATGTTCCCTAAAGGAGACCATCAGTATCTGGGAATTCTCCACTTGCTGCATTATTTTCAGTGGACCTGGATTGGAGTTATTTTTGTACATTTCAGTGGAGAGGAGTTCGTAGACAGTGAGCTTCCCAAGTTCATTCAGAGGGGTATCTGCTTTGACTTCATCGAAACATTGCCAGAAGTGTATTTTAAGACAGGTATTATGGAAATGGTGGCAGTGTGGGCAAAAACATTTGAGGTTATCATGAGCAGTACTGCCAAGGTTGTGATAGTACATGGAGAGATGCACACAATGATCTTTCTAATAATGTTCCCAGTAATTTCAGAAAATTTTGACCTGCCTGTGATGGCAAAGCATAAAGTTTGG
>NW_025335697.1:57450-75923 GCF_004798865.1 Varanus komodoensis
ATTCCCAAAGAGATCAGTTTTCTTACTTACAAAGAACCTTTGGGAATCAGTTCAGTTCTGGTCTCTCTTTTCTTCTCACTTCTCACTGCTTTGGTACTTTGCGTCTTCATTACCCACAAGGACACTTCAATTGTCAAAGCCAATAATCAAAACCTTACCTTCACTCTCCTTGTTGCCCTCCTGCTCTCCTTCCTTGGTGCCTTACTCTTCATTGGCCGACCTGACAAGGTGACCTGTCTCCTTCGACAAACTGCTTTTGGAATCATCTTCTCAGTGGCTGTTTCTTGTGTGTTGGCCAAAACCATCACTGTGGTCCTCGCTTTCATGGCCACCAAGCCAGGATCCATAATGAGAAGATGGGTGGGTGCAAAGCTGGCTAATTGCATTGTCCTTTCCAGTTCCCTGATTCAAGCCATAATTTGCACAATTTGGCTGGCTACCTCTCCTCCCTTTCCAGATTTTGACATGCATTCGATGTCTGAAGAAATCATCCTGGAATGCAATGAAGGTTCAGAGGTCATGTTCTACTTTGTCCTGGGCTTCATGGGCTTCCTGGCCATTGTCAGCTTCATGGTGGCTTTCCTAGCAAGGAAGTTGCCTGATAGTTTCAATGAAGCCAAATTTATCACGCTCAGCATGCTGGTCTTCTGCAGTGTTTGGTTGACCTTTGTTCCAGCCTATCAGAGCACAAAAGGAAAGTACATGGTGGCTGTGGAGATATTCTCCATCATGTCATCCAGTGCTGGGTTGCTTCTCTGTATTTTTCCTCCCAAATGCTACATTATTTTAATAAGACCTGAGCTGAACAACAAGCATCAGCTAATGAAAAGGAAGAATTACTGAATTTAAAATTATATCACCCCAATCTGATTAAAATGCTGAATATGTCCAACTTTATTCTTCTCTATCTGCACTAGTTACCATCTCTTAAATTTTTTTTCCACTTGGAGCTAATCATGATGGATTGAATCTTTGAAAAGTTATCACATGTTCCATGTATTTCTTTTTCAAACTAGCCAGCCTTCTTGCAATAAACAGGAATTTGATTAAACCTCATGAGAACTTAAGTCTTATCACTATTTACTAATATAGTGCTCTCCCTGTTTGTATCATTCAGAAAACAAACCAAGATGAAGCATTTAAATCCATTGTTCTTCACCCTGAGGAAGAATTGGTCACTAAGTCTATACTATTAAAGTAAATGTTGACATTGCTAACTCAAAAGGTTGGATTAGTTTCTAGCTTCTGTAAATCCATAAAGTAGGGTCACCACCTTTCCTTAATTTTTCTTCTGGGTCTTTAAACAAGCCGATGTTACCAATTAAAAGTGGCAGTGTCTTTTTTGAGATTCTGGAAATGCTGAAGCTTATTGACTGAGGGCAATTCTCCTTAATTATATGTCTTTTGTGGAATGGAGGAGGTTGGAAAGGGAAGGTCAGGGATAAATTATATATTAATTATATTATATCTTGTAATAGTGCTTTAATGTTGGAGGCTTGGGTTCATGAACCAATAGTGTTCAATGGATATATTGTTTCCTCTCTGACAGCAATCAGAGCTTCAAACAGAGGTTGGCTTGCAGTAGGACTGCTCTGCCTAGTCTTTGCATCTCTCAGTGCCAAAGTAGTTGCTCCTCCCCATTGTGGAACTGTTGCTAATCAAGAGTAGTTGTTTACTGTTCAATTTATATTTTCTGCCAATAAAATGCCTTCTGATAATAAGGGCATTGGGAAGAGTTAGCACTATATGAGGTGTGTCCAGAAAGTAATGAGAATGATATTTTTAAAATTCTTTTATTGAATTTTTTTACAAGTATTTATTTATTTAAAATATTTCTATGCCGCCCCCATCGAAACAAAGCCTTGGGGTGGCTCACAACAAAAGCAAACAAAAGCATATAAAAATTATACAATAAAAATATTAAAACCCGGTGCATCTCAGCTTAATTTTTTTTAAATCCTACATAATAAATTAAATTAACAATTAAAATAAGTTTTAAATAAAAAGGTCTTAGCCTGGCGCCGAAAAACAAATAACGATGGCGCCAGGAGGACCTCTCTGGGGAGCGCATTCCATAGGTGGGACGCCACCACAGAGAAAGCCCTCCTCCGGGTACTCACCCTCCTAATATCATTCACAGAGTGTTCCTGGAGAAGGGCATCCGTTGCTGATCTCAAGGGGTGGGAGGGCATATATGGACGCAAGCATTCCTTTAGATACCCAGGGCCCAAGCCATTGAGGGCTTAATAGGTCATAACCAACACCTTGAATTGGACCCGGACTTCAATCAGGAGCTGGTGGAGCTGACGGAGAACTGGGGTTATATGAGAACAACACCCAGTCCCCGTCAGCAGCCTGGCAGCTCTATTCTGCACCAATTGAAGTATCCGGACCTTCTTCAAGGGTAGCCCCACGTAAAGTGTGTTGCAGAAATCTAATCAGGAAGTTACCAGCGTGTGTGTCACTGTCGCCAGGCAATTGTTCTCCAGGAATGGACGCAGCTGATGTATCAGCCGAAGCTGAAGGAAAGTGCTCCTTGCCACCGCAGACACCTGGGCTTCTACAGACAGCTCAGGGTTGAGGAGCACTCCTAAGCTGCAGACCCTGTCCCTCAGAGGGAGTGCAACCCCATCTGGGACAAGGCCCGAGTCCCCCATCCCGAGTCCCGAACCACCCACCAACAGGACCTCCGTCTTGTCTGGATTGAGCTTCGGTAAACATTGTCTCCTTCAAAACATGCACTTTGTGAGTGTACACAATGCACCCAGTGATTTTCCATTTTTCATAGCCTCCCTGGAAGTCCTCACGTGGGATGGCATTCAGAGCCAAAGTAGTGCATTAATTATATACCCCTGCCACATCTCCCTCCATTGGTAGCTTAATAGTTGGACAAGGCAGAGCATACTCCACTTTCTTCAAAGGACATTTGCAGAATGTGAGGTTACCACTTCCTGGACTGGTACTTAGTCATAACTTGTCTTTGAAGGCTATGAATCCTCCCTGTCAGTTTTTTCATCCAAACAGACGGTTGTGACAAAAAGGCATGTATGAAAAATTCCAATACTTACAATGCCTAGGTGGTTCTTAGGCACACATGCCCTTACCCAGGGTCCCTAACAGGCCCTGCCCCTAAGGCTGAACTGGCTCTTTTCTTTATTGCAAAGGAACAGTAGATGGCTTTTCTCATCCCATCGGAGAAGTGGATGTGTGGAGTCTCAAGGTTCTGCCCTTGTGGTACTGCCTCAAGACCTGGGAGCTGGTCCTTGTGGCATTTGCCATATGACCAGTCTTGATGTTCATTAAACACACATATCACAACCAGAACGTGTGCTGCAGGCATCCACAAGTACATGGGGCCACATTTATTTAATCAATTCTTATTGCACATGAATTTTGCTCCAGTGAGGAAGGCCAACAGAAACTTTCCACACTGTTACCCACTTTGGTTGGTAGCCCAGCTACACATCTATCAGTTCTCTGGTAACTCCCAATTATCCTTGGAAGTTACTGCAATGAGCTCCATACCGGGTAACCTCTGAAGATGCTTCACAAGATGCAGTTTTGCAAAATGCAGCACCGAGCTTAGTAACAGGGCCAGAAGTTTTGAGCAGAGAACACTAAACCTTCCTACTTCCATTTGCTTCAAAATGTACATATTTATGTATTCATTTATTAATTATGTACAAGCAAACTGCGCTACAGTCCTTTCCTCCATTTAATATCAATGCTGTGGGAATGAGAAGCTGCAAATCTTATTCATTTTCAAAAGACAGCATTTCTCTCCCTTTGCTGCATCAGCATCAGCATCAGCTTAGGCATCCACAGAGTTTCAGTGTCTTATCCTGAGCATCCTTTCAGGTGCATCCCATCAAACTAAAGTCAGGCTGATGGTCATCTCAGCAAGGGAGGTGAGCATCCATCCTTCTCCCCTGCACTTCTGCCCATCCATCTGGGTAATTTTTGAGGTGCAAGGAATTCGGCTCTTCTTATATTCTTAAGTTGTTAACATAAGAAACAAGGACGTGGCAGAGTTAAAACCCATAGTAATGGTGCCATGGGTCAGCACTGAATTGCAAATGCCACAGATTAATAGCAATGTGGCAGAAATGGGAGGCACCAACCTACATGGTACAGCTTGACTTATCGCATTATGGTTCTGTGCATTTTATCCTGTAGCAAGATGGTTCACTTACAGGCCCAAAGTCCCTCTTTCTTCAATGATTCTCCACATATTCTCCCTTCACACTTTCAGCTGTGCCCTTGCCTTTTACTACTGAAGAGTTGAATCCTTTGCAGATTTTTGCTTTTTGCAAGCGAGATCTAGGAGGAACTTGGTTTTGGTTTAAAAGATGGAGACGAGCAAACATTTGCCCTCGTTGTGGGTGCTTCTCAACTTTCTTTTCTGAAGAGAGGCTTTTGATTGCTCCCTTGTAGAATGGGATATCTTTTACTTACATTTTCCTGCAACCATTTTTCAGAGCCTACCTGGCTAAATCTGTTTTATTAACCTTCTAGGAATTCACCTTTCCCCCATCCTTCTCACAACCCTGTTTTAACACTTTAATGCTGTATACTCTGTCTTACATAAAGATATTTTTGCATTTTAATTTTTAAAAAAATGCAGTGGCATAATACAGACTATGAACAAATAAGACACTAAGCATCTTCAAGACAATTTTGAATAAGTGTGAATGCAATTGTGAATTACATTAATGTGGGAATGCAATTGTAGCTTCTACAGAAGTAGTGGTATTGATCAGAGACATGAAAAGCCTGGCCAGGATTCCAAGATCTGTTCACAATTGCCTGAACTGCAGCCATAATTTTATACTATATTTACTAACCCTCTGTCAGTTGGAAATGCATCCTGCATGTTCTGAAGTAGATGGACTAGAAAGGGTCCAGAAGAGGCCAGCAAAAATTATCCAGGGTCTGGAAAAATTGCCCTGTGAGCGGAGACTGAGAAAACTGTTCATATTCAGCCTTGAGAAGAGACGATTGAGAGGGGATATGATATCACCCTATAAGTACTTCAAAGGCTGTCAGAAAGAGGAAGGTCAAGAGCTGATGACTGATGACTGAGTGTAGAACATGGAATAATCAACTCATGTCACAAAAACACATGATTCGGGCTAGATATCAGAACAAGTTTCATAATTGTCAGAACAATACTTCAGTGGGACCAGTTTCCTAGAGAGGCCATGAGCTCTCCTACTCTAGAGGCATTCAAAAAGAAACTGGACAGTCATTTGAGTGGAATGGTGTGAATAGGTGTCCTGAAACAGCAGTGGGTTGCACCTGTTAGCCTTCTTGATGCCTTCCAACTCTGCTATACTTTGATTCAGTGTTATATCACCTTGCAGGTTTGTGACTCAGATGTACCAACACACCCTGGCCTTTGTCTTTGCTGTGCAGGAGATCAATGAAAAATTTCAGGGTTTCCTCAACCTCACCCTGGACTTCCACCTCTATAATAGCTATTTTATTCCAAATTGGACCTACCTGGCCTCATTCAAGCATCTCTCCACGTGGGGCAGATTCATTCCTAACTACAAATATGATGTCTGGGATAATGTCATAGCTTTCATCGGAGGACCTGACTCCAATGTATGTCCTTACATGTCAAACATTTTATTCATCTACAAGATTCCACAGGTAAGATGCATGCAAGGAGCAAAAGACTTCATGATTTATTTTTCTGTGTTCCTTTTGGTGAGAATTTTCCTTTTGGGGACAAAATATGGCAGATCGTTGAATTACAGAACAGTTCCTAAGCTCCTAACATAGATAATGTTCTGAGGACAGGTGCCCTTCATTCTGTCAAGTTTAATGGTAAACATACCTTGAGATGTTCCTGTGTGAACACGAAGCCTAATGTTATCATCTTACCTCTTGAAGCAAGCAGGTGGATCAAGCCATTAAAAAATATCCAGCATCAATTGCAGAATATGAGCTGTCACAATCAGTCCCAAATCTCCTTTTGGTTCATTTGGAGCCACAACTGGAAAGTAGCTTTTTCATGTCTTGACTAAAAACAGACAGCAGTCTCAAAGAGTCTCTCCCTTTGTTCCTATTATAGGTTGGATATGGCTCCACAACAGTGTTGAATGACCAAACTCAAGAGGTTCTCTTCCAAGGTATGTTCCCTAAAGGAGACCATCAGTACCTGGGGATTCTCCACTTGCTGCTGTATTTTCAGTGGACCTGGATTGGAGTTATTTCTGTGCACTTCAGCGGAGAGGAGTTTGTAGAGAATGAGCTTCCCAAGTTTGCTGACAGAGGGATCTGCTTTGATTTCATAGAAGCATTGCCAACAGTGTCAAGAAAAAGAGGAGAGAACCTGCACTGGGGAAGAGAAGCTGGAGAGTCTTCCTGCATCTGTTTCTGAGATGAGCATGACCAGTTACAGCTACAGCATCTACAATGCTGTCCATACTGTAGGTCCATACTGTGGGGTATGCTTTGCAGTCCATGCATTCCTTGGTGTCCAAGCACAGGACTACGCTGGATCAACGAAGATGGGAACTGCTGTATCAGAGCCCCTGGCAGGTAATGTTCTCCTGATCACAACATCCCAGAAAGGAGATCCCATAAACACCCAATATCAGTATGCAGCACAGATTGCCATGTATATCCCTCTTGGTCATCTGAGAAACATTCTTCATTGTGCTTTTTAAGACATACTTCATTAGAATTTTCATGTTTATGCTTGTTAGTGTAGCTGGTAGCTAATAAGGAAAGACTGAGGCCAAGTAGCTGCCACCTTCCTTGTTTCTTCAGAAAGTCTCTTGGTTGCCAGCAATGCAGTTTAAGTAAAAATAAGATCTAAGACTGCTGTTTTGCGCTACCCACCTGAGCCTTTTACAGCTGCCGTCCTTGGCACTTTCTCTTCTCATCCTTGGGGGTGTAGGCACAACAAGGATTCTGCACATGACAGCCAAGAAGACAAGTTGCTTAGGTTGTGACATGTTCTCCCTAACCCATTGGTACTTCAGTATCTTGGAGCTTACGTCTTCTCAATGCAATACATTGGGGGGAATGTTGCATTGCAGAAGACAGGAGACTCATTGACCTGCCAGTTTATGGGGGGGGGGTTCAGTGGGGGAGGGGCATATTATTTTAAGGTCATCACATCTGAACATTGGAAGATGTGCTTGATGCCTTTACTGATGTTCTCTTATGTTCTCCCCTGCTTCCAATGTTTGAATTAAATTCTCTGTAAAGCAAGTGGGAGAAAGAGAGTCTTCTGGCACTTTGAATTTTTATGTGTCATATGAACTCTCATCTCATGCAAAAGCCAAATTTAATGAACAGAACAAAACATTCAACTCTACTTGAAGAGGAATAGAAAGCCATCAATATTTGTTGTAAGCCGTCCTGAGATGTCATAAGCATCCTGAGACATTGTTGTAAAGGATGGCATATACATGTTTTTTTTTTTTTTAAAGTAAGTAGCCTCTATCACTTGAATGAAGATGAGGTAAAGAGTGAGTTTCTATTTGCCATTATTAAAAATGGTCTGTTCACCCCAAGATTTCAAGGTTATGAACAGCCAATGACACACGCACACACTATAGAATTCCATGGAAAGAGTGGTAACAGAAGGGGCATCCAATCTCTTCTACCAATGACTTCGTATTAATGTCACCACTCATTTTTTTTCTCTAGGGTGAGAGCTTTAACATCAACCTGTTACTTTTCCAAGAATGGAGGAAGTGAGTAAATGCATGAAAGAAGAGGGTAAATGTTTATTTTATGCTATAAGTAAAAATGACCCCCCACATTGGCGAGGACGAGTTAAAGAGTGGGACTTAAATTCAGGAGGAGTAAAAGGATGAAAACACTCCCCCTTAATACTTCAGTGGATAAGTCAGAAAAGGGCAGGGGAAGAAGATAGGAAACAATATGACCTGACTTGCATTTTCTCTTATCTCAATTCAGCTTCATGACTATCTGCTAAAGACTTCATTTAACAACAGAGTCGGAGAAAAGGTTTGCTTCGACAAGGACAGAAACTTAGTAACTGACTTTGATATCATAAACTGGGTCACATTCCCAAACCAATCTTTCCTTAGAGTCACAGTTGGGAAAATAGACCCCACAGCTCCCAAGAAAGAAAATGTTTAGCACCACTGTAGATTCCATTGTCTGGCCCAGGAATTTTAACCAGGTATGTTCAAGACACTGATTTGGGTGTTTTTAGTATTCTGCCACCCCACTTAGGAGAAGAGAAACCAAAGCAACTCCAACATTGTGCTCTCCAATTCACTTGCATCCTATTCGAATGAATATTTTTTAAGATTCCAGAAAATCTAGAGGTTGGATTTAAGAAATGGTTACCTCAAATGCTCAAAGTCATTTCAAATGTATATAGGGGGAAGGATGGCTGAACAATGAACTTCTAAATTGCCCTGTTTGAGATCTTTCAGCTTTAGGAAAATAAAGTGTTTCAGGGGGACTGAAACTGACCCAAATTTCTGGAGCCCAGAAATATTGGCCTTTTTCCTGTTATCAATAATTTCCAGTAGTGCAGTGAAGGAATAGGTCAACCAATGGTAATAGTGTTCTTGCACTCTCCAAAGGACTGAAGGATTAAAGAAGAGAAGGATAATTTGCTTCTTTTACAGGAAACTTTTGTTCCAGGGGAGTCTCAGTGTAAATAGTGTGTGCTGAACTTGGCAGGAGCAGTTAGCACTAGGAAGTGATGAGGAGGTCAACATCTTCCTGAGAAATAGGGAAGTAAGATTGAGATGGTGCCATGCAATTGGAGAATACCGGAAGATTGTACAGGAAGATGGTCCTGTCCAAAGCTGTTTGGCTTTAGGGTCCTGACAAGAATACATTTGAGCAGCAGTGAGAAAAATTTAGAGTGCAATCTTTACTTGACAGGGGGAATTTTCCCTGAAGAGTCCTCTGAAGCCTGAGCAGCCATTTATCCACTGCTTGTGTCCCCCACCCACCCTTGCATGCATCCTCCTCTTGCCATGCAAGCCTGGACTAAACTTCTCACTAAATCTGTCTTCCTTGATTCCAGGCTAGAGAGGTTAGGCCTGAAGAAACAAGTGTGTCCTCTTGTTAAGTGCCATTGAGTTACCAGCTGGAACTGAGGAGAAGGATGACACTGTGAATGAGAGACAATCCTCTACCTTTGGGAAATGAGTGGGGTCACTGTGGCACAGCCATCTTTTCAGCAAGATCCAGGCTTCCCAGAAGTACCCATTTATTGTTTTCTTGTTTTCATGCATGTTTTCAAGAACATGTAATGCATGAAAATCTTCTCCTTATTGCTTTGGAAAAAAACATTACTAGGGAATCTCTCCCGCAGTGTATTTATTAGAATAATTTCCTGTCTACCAGTGATTTCATTTTGGGTCAGTCTGTAAGAGATATAAAGCACTAGTATTTTTCTGAAGGCATCCACATATTCCCCTCTCATTGTATGTAGGTCCAGCCCATTTCTCTGTGCAAAGACATCTGTCCTTTGGGTCACTACAAAAGAAAGAAGGAAGGAGAGACCTTTTGCTACTATGATTGTTTTCCATGCCCTGTGGGGAAGATCTCACAGCAGAAGGGTAAGGAAGAACAAGCATAAGACACCTACAAGATATTACTGGGTACATAGAACAGCATTTTTTTTTACTTTCATGCTCATAAGCAAGTACACTTTTAAATACCCACATGATGTCTCTGGTAATTGTGACAGAACACAAGCATTCATAAAAAGAAAGGAAATCATTTTCCATGCATTTGAACATGTAAATTTTAGTTTAAATATACTATTTTATTATTATTTTATCACTGCTGTACCTTTGTGCCAACCTTGATTATGGTTGCTGTGGGCTTCTTGTTACGGTGCTTGTTTTATTGGTTTTGCTATGTTAATGTTTTGTTATATGATGTTTCTGGTTTTTGTTTATATGTTTGTTTGTTTCTACTTCTGTTACCAGACAGAGAGCCTTTGGCTGTGGGTGGCATAATAAGTAAATAAATACTCTAAAACACAATTTTCTCCCTTTTTTATTGCAGAGGACAAAGAAGAAGTCCTGTTTGTTGTCTGACCATGGGAGAGACAGGCAACTCCAACAAGTCATTTTATATTACTTTTACTTCGACCAAATTGTTGTTTTAAAGGTTGGTAATATCTCCTTCCAGAGGCCCAACCTGTTATGCTCCTCATTTCAATGAGGTCTGTTTTATATTTGGGTCCCTCTAAAAGGTTAGTTGCTCCTTCTTTGATCCCTAGTTTGGGATATTCTCTTTATACGGGAAGATGGTCAAAGAACATTTCAAAGGTTGTAAAGCTAAATCTCACTGTAGGTTCTTAGACTAATAAGGTATTAATTTAGATTTTTCTACTTCTGATGCTTCCCTTAGCTGACCTGTTACAGCTTCTATTTCCATCCCAGTTACTTAAGATTGCTCAGAGTAATACAAAGTACTTTTTATATGTTCACCCAGCAATTTCAATAATATACTCACAAATTTAAGTCTCGTATTTGACTTAACTATTGGTAAAGATTTGGAAATTTTGCAAATTAGGACAGTTTGTTCTTCTATTAAAGCATTTTCCACATTCAGCTTTGCCCCAGAATTGTCCTTCTCAGCATTTAAAATTGCAAATTTATAATTATTCTCTCTATATTATGTCACAGAAGTTGGCATACAGCTACTTCTTAGAGGTGTGTTTTTCAAATCGATCCTATCCATCCATGGGGAGAAAAATCCTACTGTCCTCAAAGACTGTTATCTGTGTTCATGGTGAAGATTGGACAAGACTTTGTATTGATTGCTGAAAAATGTGCAGAATTATTAATCAAGTTCCTACTAAATATCCAGGGACTGCAGGTGGCGCAGTGGTTTAAACTGCTGTGCTGCTGGGCTGGTTGATCGAAAAGTCACTGGTTTGAATCTGCACAATGGGGTGAGTTCCCATTGCTCTGTCCCAGCTCCCGCCAACCTTGCAGTTAGAAAGCATGCAAATGCAAGTAGATACAAAGGTACCACTTCAGTGTGCAGGTAACAGCGTTTCGTGCACTTCAGTGTTTTGTCATGCCAGCCACATGACCACGGAGACTCTCTGCAGACAAATGCTGGCTCCCTTGGCTAGGAAATGGAGATGAGCACCCACTCCCCCAGAGTCAGGCATTACTGGACTTAATGTCAAGGGGAAACCCTTACCTTTACTTAATGTCCAGATGAACCATCTCATAACTGTAATGGGTGAATTTTCACTACGATGAGCCTCACCAAGACCTATTGGCATGTACTCTTGGAGGAAGGTGTTGCTCTGAAGTCAACTTTTGTTTCCCAACAGGATTTTCCTTGTTTTCCCTAATTTATAGTTGCCAGTTTGAGGTTCTGGAATGGGCAAGCAATCTTCTAGAAACCCATTAATGGATTGTTGAGTGGACCGGGAGAATTGGCCAGTGGCATTTGGATAATGTGGCTATTTTCAGTCAGTTTGATATTTATCCTCCAAGTGTTTCAAGAAATTCAAGATTCAGGGCTCCAGGTTAAGGATCAGAAGTGTCCATTTTGCTTGGGGAAAGTGAACTGTTCAGGAGACTAGGTAGGAGAGAGCAGTATCAATTTTCTGTGTGCTTGGATTGATTACATCAAGGTTTGGGAAGTACCAGTGACCAAAAAACAAGTGTGGTTGTCCTCAGGCAATCTCAAAACAGTCCAGGCAAGTGCAGTCCAGTTTTCTGTCTAACACTTCATACATCTTGTGGCCCTTACTTCAGTCCATTTCCTTGGCCATGTATCTTTATTAAGTTGCAGGGCTGAGGAAAACCCATCTGAAAGAAGATCATTGCATCATTTTCCTTTGGCAGACTGACAAAGAAATGCTTTCTGAGATGACAGAAATAGATGATCATCTTCCTTATAATTATCACACTTCTGAGTATAACTTCAGCTTCTTCTTGTTTCAAGGGAGTTCCAGCTGCATCTAATAAAACAGTGAGCCAATAAGGAAGGAAGTTCTTGATAAACCCTTTGCTGTTCTGAGCAGAAGAGAAACAGAGGGAAGATTCCATATGTGGTATTTTTTATCTATTGAGTGGTCCCTCCAGTCAGTTCAGGATACTTGGGGGCACTTGACTGAAAATGAAGGAACAGTTGAATTGGGGGCTTGAAGGAAGATGTTCACACAAGATGCTCGTCCTCCTGGTTTTGTTATTAGTACAACTACCTGTGATAATGGGTGAAGTTCAGGTTGCAAATTGCAAAATTAGTGAACCTCTTGGTATGAACCATAAGTATTACCAGTCAGGAGACATCAACATTGCTGGCATCCTTTCTCAGGTCTTCACATTGTCTGACCCTACCAGCTTCAGAATCCACCCTTCTCATGAAGTGCTCAATGGCCTGATGTATGATTTCTTTATGATTCTTCAGAATATTAGCCACAATAGGCTGTTAGAAAGATGAACAGAACTGTTGTAGGAAATGTTTACAAGCTTTTGTGTTAGTAGGTAGATTCTAACTGTTTAAATAGACAATCTGTCTATCTGGCATTTCTAGGCAGGATGAGCCCTTCTGACTTCTATTGTAGCGTGGTGTGAAAGAAGGACTGCTCCATTCCACACTATTTTAGGTAGGCAGCCTACACTTAGCTGTACCTCCTCCTGCTCTTCTAGAAAACATCACCATCACAATCTCAGCAGAGTGGTTCTATCCTTCTTTCAGAAGAGCAGAACTTTTTCTGAGCATTTCCTGTCATTTATTATATCTTCACACTTTGTTTACAGATATGCTGTATACCAGGGATTCCTTCTCAGCTTATATATCCTTGATATTTTTAACCCATTCAGAATTATAGGGATGAAAGGATGTTCCCTTCCCAGCTAAGGAAATACAGTAATTAATGAGTTGGGATGGAGGTACTTTCAGGATAGCCTTTGAGTAGTATTTTAAGTACTAAAATGTAAGAGTCTCCTATATTAGAGCAGGATTTTAAAAGGCTACATCCACAATTCATGTTTTATTATTACTGGTATATTGCCTTTATGTCCTAACCTTTTTCTTCATGTGAGGATAGCAAGATGGAGAGTAGAACTCAGATTTAATCCAAGTTTCTAACCACTGCACCACAGTGGATCTCTTCTGAGGTTTCCTTAAGTCATTTCAATATACCAATCTTCTGTGCCAGTCTTGAACCTCCAAGCACTTCACCGTTGAGTTGCTTTTAGATTATGTTTTCACAGTGTGCAGTATAGTTCTGATTATGGTGTATAACATTCTTCCCTTCATATTAATTAAGGGCACCTGTATTTTGTGTATGGAAGTTCGTTTGAAAGAGCATTTTGTAGGAGAGATGCAACCCATACATTTAATAATATATCAACAACAGCAACCACAATGCACAGGTGTGATGAACTTATAAAATGAGAAATGAAAGGCAATATCAGTAGAACACTGAACTTTTTGAAGTTCTATTTGAATGTGATGCCTGTCTGAATAGAGGGGTGGCTTCCAAAAACATGGTGTGTTGATCAGTTACATGGACATACCAGCACACTGCCCTGAACTGGGTTCATGCCATGTATACCTACTCAGCATAGCTGCTGAAAATCTGTTGGATGAAAATGGAGCATGCAAGGCATTCTGAGGTAGCTTGTCCATCACTTTGCAGATTTGTGACTCAGATGTACCAGCACACCATGGCTTTAGTATTTGCTGTAAAGGAGATTAGTGAAAACCACCAGGGCTTTGCCAACCTCTCCCTGGGCTTCCACATCTGTAACAGCCATTTCATTGCAAGCTGGACCTACCTTGCCTCAATGCAACTTCTGTCCACTTGGGGCAGATTCATCCCTAATTACAAGTGCAACACATGGAATCATTTAGCAGCTGTCATTGGGGGACCTGACTCAGATGTGTGCCTCTTTATGGCCAACATCCTATTCATCTACAAGGTTCCACAGGTAAGAAGTACATATGGAGCATAGGAATTCATTTTCTTTATTACTCTGCTTTTTTTCCCTTAATTTGGAGGTAGATCATGAATTTGTTCTTAAACACTATCTCTTCCTCACCCAAGCAATGAATGCCCAGGGAGAAGTTTCTAAGGACAAAAGCAGAAGAGCCTTTAATTTTGTTTAAATGTTATGTAATACTTGGAGGAGTGTAAAGGTTCCTTTGCTGGATGGTTTCTGTAACTACCCTGGTCCTTGGAATTCTGGTTCCAAAGATGTGGATAAAACCCACTCTAAGCCTTCAGTTGCCATGATTGCATTTCCTTCTACCAGGTTTTGATGTTTTCTGACTTCCCCAGATTCCTGATCTGAGCATCTCTGCAGAACATAACGTGGTATAAGATTCATGGAAGTTAGCTAAGGCATACAATTAATTAACAGACAAAATTAATTATTATACATTTCCCTGCATGCATCCCAAGCAGCTATGATTGACTCAAAGTACAGCTTGTAATAATTTGGGAGAAAATTCTCAGCTCCTTTCAGTGTCATATGACCCACTCACTCAGTGATCAGTTTTATATTTAGATTCAAATGGCTTTGGTTCTACTTCATGCTATAGAACACTGGAAGTTGGTGCTGAAGTGTCACAGAGACACATCAGATCCAAATCATATGAAGTACTTATTCCATTTTACTCAGCACTGGTTAGGCTTCAACTGAAGTCCTGTGTCCAGTTCTGGGCTTCGCAGATTAAGAAAGAAGCAGACAAGCTAGAAAGGGTTCAGAGGAGGGCAACATGGATTATACAGGGACTGGAAACAAAGCCCTGTGCAGAGAGATGGAAATAATTGGGCATGTTTATCCTCAAAAGAGGGATTGAGGGGAGCTATGGTCATAGACTCATAGAATAGTAGAGTTGGAAGGGGCCATGAAATTTACACCATCCCATTTTACACCACTTACACCATGATAGTTCTCTACAAGTGCTCAGAAGGCTGTCACAGAGAGATAGGACAGAATTTCTTCTTGATCATCCCAGAGTGCAGGACACAGACTAACAGGCTCAAGTTACAGAAAGCCAGGTTCCAAGTGGACATCAGGAAGAGCTTCCTAATCCATGAATATCATGGTAGGTTCCAAAGATCCCCTTTTGTATTTTGGGAGCTCAGAATGAAAACGGGCACCACACTTTTCTTTCCTTTACTGAATTTCATTACAGAGAGAGATCTAGCATAGGGTTGGGACAAAGCCTATTTGGATAAATCCTTCTAGAATCCCTGCAGAGTGAGCTAAGCTGAGAGGAAGTATATGAACACTTGTGGACCCCCATTTGCACAACTAGCAACCTTCCCCATCAGGTGCAACTGCAGGGTGGCTACAGGGCACAGAAGAGGGATGCTGCCAGTGGTCATGCAGGAGGTCAGTCTGGGTGACCTCAGCAACCAACAGTCTTCCATGCTCAGGGCAGCCACTGGCAGCTGGGAGAGGAGTGCTGGTGGGACTTCATTCCTGAATAGCTGCCCTTGAATGCTGTGCAAATTCCCCAAGATCTCACAGTCAGAGCTGCTGCAAGGCAGACTGGAGTCCAGGAAGCTGAGCCCAGGGGAATGCAGTGAATTTCCATTCCCCAACTGGATTCCTAAATGGGGCTCAGGACATTAGATGACCTATTTCCCAGCTCATTGTTTTCTTCACTTTCTTCAAAGCTTGGATATGGCTCTGCTCCAATGAGGAATGACCCAACCCAGGATGTCTTCTTCCAAACTATGTTCCCTAACAGAGACCACCAGTACATGGGAACTCTACTGACTCTTTCCTTTATTGCAAAGGAACAGTAGGTGGCCTTTCCTATCCCATGGGAGAAGTGGATGTGTGGAGTCCCAAAGTTCTGCCCTTGTGGTACAGCCACAAGACATGGGAGCTGGTCCATGGGGCACTTGCCATGCAACAAGTCTTGATGATCATTAATCACACACCTCACAAGGAGGTCTGTGTCCCTTCACTGTGGCCCGGGCTGTCCGGAGTCTCCCTTCCCTGAAACACAGAGGTTTGATTGTTTGATTGCTTGTTTGTTTTGTTTGTGCTGCGCTGTGCTTTGTTTTTCTTCCAATTTAAATTTAAGTTTATTTTATTCTTGTGTGTGTGCGCGAGTGGGTTTTCATCTGGGAGAATTGGGCGAGTGAGAGGAACTGCAGGACTAACAAGGCAGGGGACCAAGATAAGGTCTCGGAAGGGATACCAATGGCAGACCAGGAAATGGCACTGGTGGGAGTCACGGGTGTTGCTGTCCGCTGTGACAGTTGTGACATGTTCACCCTTCTGCCTCAGGAGAGGCAGGGATACACTTGACCTCGGTGCAAGATGGTGACCCTGCTAGAGGAGGAGGTGAGGTGCCTGAGGGCCAAGAGAACTCTCCAGGCCCCACTGGAGCAGCTCCCTCTGGACAGAGGGTTGAGGGAGAGGCCATGGGAGGAGCAGCTGTGGAGACATGGAGGTATGTCACCCACAGGAGGAGGAGGCCAGCACAGCCTCCTCCTTCTCCTGGCACCAATCTGGAGCTGGGAAACAGGTTCTTTCCACTTGGGGAGGCTGGGGCTGATGAGGCCTCGGGGGACCAGCAAGAACCCCAGCCTGAGACATCAGGCAGCAAGGGGGCCACTGCAGAAGAGGCGAGAGCCAGGGCACGTCCACCCACCAGTACCAGAAAGGTATGGCGGTGGGTGATTGTTGTTGGGGACTCCCTGCTGAGGGAGACAAGGGAGGTTTGCTGGAGACAAGGGAGGTTTGCTGCCTGACGGGCACACGCATCCAGCATGTGATGGACAGAGTGGAGTGTCTTGTTCACTCCGGGGGTCACCAGCTGCTCCTGGTGATCCATGTGGGCACGAACGATGTGGCCATACAGGGTGTGGTTTGGACCACCAGTGACTTTGAGGCCTTGAGGAAGAAACTCAGGGAGCTGAAGGCCCAAGTAGCCTTCTCGTCAGTCTTACCTATCCGGGGATTTGGGCCAGGAAGGGACAGGAGGGCATCTGAGGTGAATGACTGGCTTAGGGTGTGGTGCCAGAAGGAACGCTTTGGGTTCCTCGACCATGGCACTCGTTTTCTTGCCAATGGACTTCTGGCAAGGGACAGGTTACACCTCACGAGGATGGGGAAAATGTCCTTTGGAGATGCTCTAGCGAGCTTTGTCCGGAAGACTTTAATGGTTTCAGCCCCCCCCCCGGAACGTGTCTGCACTGGACAAGTGTGGGGGGAGGATCAGGGCTCTGGGAGCAGGGTTTTAGAGATACTGCAGCGACTGACAGGACTCCTTCAGAGAGGGGCCCGGTATTAGGGAGGATAGGAGGAAGGAGGAGGCTGGGAACTCCAAGGAAAGGAAGCAGTGGGAAGGAGTTGAGGTGCATGTACACCTATGCTAGGAGCATGGGTAATAAACAGGAAGAGCTTGAAGCTCTCCTGGGAATAGGAGGGTATGATCTGGTGGGAACCACAGAAACTTGGTGGGATGAAAGGCATGTCTGGAATGTGAACATAGAAGGGTATCACCTTTTTAGAAAGGCCAGGAAGGGAAAGAGAGGTGGGGTGTGTGGCTTTATACATCAGGGAAGGGATAGGATGCAGTGAGATAGAATACAGCACAGATGGGGATTCGGTAGAGGCAATCTGGGTGAAACTTAAAGGTTTTGACAGGGAAAGAGACCTGACAGTGTGGGTATGTTATCACCCTCCAGGTCAACTTGAGACCCTGGATGATGTCCTGGCAGGCCAGATTCTAAGGATATCTTGGGGGAGAGACACAGTAATTATGGGAGATTTCAATCTCCCGGATATTACTTGGGAGACTCACTCGGCGGTGACAGCCAGGTCACGTCGCTTCCTAGAAGCTATTGAGGGAGCGTTTTTCACACAGAGGATCCAAGAGGCAACGAGGGGGGGAAACATCCTTGACTTGGTCTTGACCAATAGGGAGGAGCTGATAGATGAAGTACAGCTCTGGATGCAAGTGATCACTCCATCCTTTGCTTTGAGATCAGGGGACTGCGGATGGGCAGCAAGTCGAGCACTAGAAGCTGGGACTTCAAGAGGGCCAACTTTGACCAACTGAAGGCCAGACTGGGGAAAGTCTCCTGGGATAGGTTACTGGAAGGTGAGCAAGTTGAGGAAAGGTGGATAGCACTGAAAAGGATGGTTTTGGAGGTGCAAGCCTTGACGATACCTCTAGTCAGTAAGGTGGGAAGGTGGAGGAGAGTGCCGCCATGGATGCGAAAGGAGATGGTTAGAGGGATTAGACGAAAGAGGAACCTCTGTAGGAAATGGGTACTGGGGGAAATAGACAAAAGGGTATACTGGGAAGAGGAGACCCGTTGCAGGAGGATTCTTCGCAAGGCTAAGGCTGATTATGAGCTGAGACTTGCCAAGAATATCAAGAGCAACAAAAAGGGCTTCTTTCAGCATGTAAATGGAAGAGGAAGGGGAGACAAGTGGTGGGACCACTAAATAAGGAGGAAGGAGATCCAGTGACTGATATGAGGGAACAGGCACAGATGC
>NW_025335697.1:76023-83066 GCF_004798865.1 Varanus komodoensis
TCAAGGGGCTCCTCAGGGCATTGGACATTACAAAGGCACCAGGCCCTGGTGGGTTACACCCGAGAGTACTTAGAGAGTTGGCAGGGGTTCTCTCACGCCCGCTGGCCTCCATTTTTGAGGCCTCATGGAGAACGGGTGAAGTTCCAGAGGACTGGAGGGTGGCATCAATGGTCCCAATTTTCAAAAAGGGTAGTAGAAGGGACATGGGGAATTATAGACCGGTTAGCCTTACCTCCATTGTAGGAAAAACAATGGAAAGGCTCATAATAGAGAGAGATCTAGTGATGCTAGATAGGGAAGGGAGGCTGACAGCCATACAACATGGCTTCCGCAAAAACAGATCCTGCCAGACAAACCTTGTGGAATTCTATGACAAGGGTTTGAGATGGCTAGATGGAGGGGATGCAGTGGATGTGGTATACCTGGATTTCAGCAAGGCCTTTGACAAAGTGCCCCATGATATCCTGGTGGAGAAACTGAGGAGTTTTGGGATACACCAAAGCACTGTCCAGTGGATTAGGGCATGGTTGACTGACCGAAGCAGAAGGTAACCATTAGTGGGGAATCATCGGGATGGCGGCCAGTAACAAGCGGGGTCCCCCACGGGTCTGTCCTGGGGCCAATCCTGTTTAATCTTTTCATTAACAACATGGAAGAAGGGGTGAACAGTCTGCTGATCAAATTCGCAGATGACACTAAAACTGGAGCAGTGGCCACAACTGAGGAGCAGGTACTCCAGATCCAAAAGGATCTGGACAGACTATGGAAGTGGGCAGGAGACAACAGGATGGCATTCAATGTGGATAAGTGCAAGGTCTTGCACTTGGGGCATAGCAATAGGTGTCAAGTGGCTGGAGAGCAGCACTTTTGAAAGGGACCTCGGGGTACTGGTTGACTGCAGGCTAAACATGAGTCAGCAGTGTGATGTGGTGGTCAAGAGGGTGGACGCCACCCTTGGTTGCATAGCCAGAAATGTGGCTTCTAGATCAAGAAAGGTATTATTACCACTCTATATGACTCTGGTGTGCCCGCAACTGGAGTATTGTGCTCAGTTTTGGGCCCCTCATTACAGAAAGGATATAGCCAGGTTAGAGTCAATGCAGCACAGGGCCACAAGGTTGATGGCCGGTTTGCAGGGGATGCCATATGAGGCGAGACTGAGGGAACTGGGTCTCTTCAGCCTGGAGAAGAGGAGACTCAGATGGGATCTGTTGGCGACATACAGGTATGTGAGGGGATGTCACATGGGGATGGGTAGAGACCTGTTCTCCCCTGCAGAGGAAGGCAGGACATGTTCCAACGGAGCCAAGCTCAGGGAGCCAAGGTTCTGTTTGGATGCCAGGAAGCACTTCCTGACAGTCAGGACCCCGAGGGTGTGGAATGGGCTTCCACGAGAGGTCGTTGAGGCCCCATCAGTGCAGGTGTTCAAGGATAGGCTGGATGTGCACATTGTGGGCATGTCTTGAGCAGAGTCAGCTGGTGCCGGAGGTCAGACTAGATGGCCCAGGAGGCTCCTTCTGACTCATTCTGTTTCTATGTTTCTGTGTCTTCCACCAACTCTGGTAAGCATCCTTGCTCAGCTAGCCTTGTGTGGATTTCTGGAGGAGTTACAAGGCTACATCCCTGCAGTGAGGATGTGTGGACAATGGAGTGACTAGCCTTGAAAAGAGATGGGCATTTTTTCCCAGAACAAAGCTAAATATTTTTTTCACAAGCAATGTTTTCCTGAGAAAATTTTAGATTTTCCTTTTTTAACTTCCCCAAAATACAGATGATTCCCCCCCACCGCCACCCCCAATTCTTCACTACTTTCCCCTCCACTGGCAACTGTGATCTTTCCCCTGAAAATGTCCTAGAACAATGCTGGTCTTAAACAGTGTGACGGATACAAAATGGATGCTGTCGCTGTTACATTTGGAGATGGGGGGACCTTTAGGACAAAGAGAAAGACACTGTGCTACTGCCACTGGTAACGGAGAGCCTCATTCTCCTCCCACAGAGAAGCTCCGTGGAATGGTTCTTCCAATTTCTCTGTCCAAAAATAAGGTGGGGGAATTCTCTGTACAGCTCTGACATCTGCTAAGACTTGGGCATCAGAGTTACTGGGCATCAGAGACATACTCACTCATTACTCACTCTCTTTTCTATTACAGAGTGACCTCAAGTTATTCTAGAGTAAAATCTAGATTGGGTCCTTCATGGGAAGAGTAGGAAGGCTTTCACTTCCCTAACCCCACACAATTGTGGTTCCAATCAGGATCAGCCCTCTTGCAGTACAATATAGCAATACGTACTTGCTTTAACAGATAACTATTTGGCAATGTCATGTGTGGTGTGGGGGGCTGCAGCCTGGATTAGGAACAAAGCAGTCAGGTAGGGAATGAGTTAAAGGCTGTGTCCGAGTTGGGATCCAAAGTGTAGAAAAAAGAATAGAAAAACGTTAAGGCAGTTCTCTGCAAGTGAAATGACACAGGTTTGTTAGCATGCACTTTGCTTTTAGATTGTTTCCGTGCTTTTCCTTTTGTTCTAAAATATGATGCAAGGCTGAGATGTCAGAGTAACTCAGAGCTGTGTTTGTAATTTTGAATTCGGAGCATTGGTAAGCTGCAGCCTCCAGAGCACCAGCAGTTTGGTAGAGCAATACTCTTTCTCCAGGCAGCATTTATAAGCCCCACTCTCATGAATGAAGGTCACCATTCTGCACAGAAAAGAGTTGAATGGTTTATAAGACAGACAAGGGATCTGGGTTTATTTGACTCAAAAAATTCTGCATGCAAGAACACTAATGGACTAATGCTCAGCCTCCAGCAGGGAAAGCCCTTTTCAGTTTCACAGCTAAGACAGAATGGCTGAGCACCAAGCTTGAGAAAAGGACAAGCAAGTATCTCAAAATGCTTTTGAACAACCATCTTTGCCCCAGGGTTGCAACAAATGAATTAATAGGTAGATGCCTATTGATATAACCAAGTCTCTAGGTGGTTTACATGCCAAAGGAAACTTCAGTATTAAAATGCTCAGTTAAAAAACGACAGCCATTGCAGATAAAACCAAACAAATTAACAGAAACTATAAAGAAGAATGTAAAAAAATAACAACAGAGCAGCATTGTGCTAGAAATCAGGGAAAGCTTGCATATATATGTATGTGTTCAAGATGCACTGAAAACATACCATTTATTTATTTCCTTTTTATACCACTAGGTAGCCAAGGCTCTCTGGGCTATTAGCAAAAGTTAAAAACACAGAAACAACAATAAAGAATTAACATAAGACAATTATAACACAGCAACTGTAATTGAATCAGCACAGAGATACAGTAGTGGTACAGGATCAAATGCAATATTAAAACTAAAGTTTAAAAGTTAACTGTTAAAATACTAGGAAAATTAAAAGGTTTTCACCTGCTTCCAACAAGAATACAGAGTAGGTGCCAGGCAGAGCCAGGGGGCCACAACTGAAAAGGCTCTTCTGGTAACCATCTGCCTCACTTCCTTTGGAAGGGGCTCCCAGGGGAGGGCCCCCACAGCTAAACTCAGGATCTGGATAGGTACATTCTTTACAGTTTACAGCCATTAAAGCTATGAATAAAACATGATATAGTATAAAGAACTGAAGTTTTAAAGTTTAATAACAAATTTAAAACAACATAAACTGAAAGACTAACATACTTGGAAAAGTAAGGTCTCCACTTGGTACCAGCAAGGGCACAATGTAGATGCCATGCAAGCTTCTCTGGGAAGTTCATTTCACAATCTGGGTGCCACAACAGAAAAAGTCCTCACTTCCTTTGGTGGAAGATCGCAAAGAAGGACTGCTGGAGATGATCTTGGGATCCCAGCAGTACTGAGGTGAATGACCAATTGCCACGTGTCAGGAGTGTGCTTTCCACCTTCATGTCTGTTTTGTGGTTATGCCGAGTCCCAGAGTTCCTCTTTTGTCTTCAAGAGATTTTCCAAAACTTCGAATGACTTTCTCCTCTGCAAAACATGGGGGTTCCCCCAGCCCCCTGATTCCTCCATAGTGTGGTTGCCTGAGCAACACCACTTACAGCCTGAACGATGGAAATAAAAGAAAAGCTATTTCACTAACATTAATCCTCTTTGCTGCTGTTTCTTTCATTTTGATGTTCAGCTTATGGATGTGGAATTGAAGGGGAGCTGGGATGGGTTGGGATGTCGGAAGGAAGAAATCTTCTTTCAATGGGATCTATGCCTAGATATATAGAAGAATGCAAACACAGGGCATTTCAAATCTGTCTTGGGAAGGAGAGTAATTGGGCTATAGATGCAGCAGTAACATGAGCTTCCAACTTCCCTATCTTTCAGTCTGCTGTTGATTAATGAACTAAAAAGACTGGCAGTTTCACTTTTGGGAAAAAATGTGGCACCGTTGGGAACTTTCATTTTCACGGCAGTGCAGCAGGCAGCTGTTTGCTGCCTTAGATGAAAGGAAGAATCAAACAGCACAGTCCCATTTTGGTGAAAGTTCTAATTGGGAGGGGGTTTCTGAATCCCTGTCCCAATTAGAGCATGGAGGGCAATCCCTGGCCGCTTTAGTCCATAGCGGGCAAGGCAGTCAATCCTTCATAGGTCTAGATGGCAGTTTGAAATACAGATGACTAATGGACTTGCAACCTGATTAAAGAAGTTATTGACTGATTGAATAATCCAATGCATTTTGCTCAATAAAGCATTCTATCTACCAGTTATATTTGCATATGGATAAAATGATATTTTTAGACATGAAGCATTACTTTCCTTGTGTGTTCAACCAGCAGATCTGCATTGTTCAACCTGTGAATCGGCAAAAGAGAGGTTGAGATCTACTAGGAGATCTCTGAGTGATCTGCTTTAGAACAGCAAGGTTGTAAGACTTCTAACAATGACAACAACCAAAAAGTTTCCCCACTCCCCTGAATTAGGCTGCTGAAAAAGACTTGGGGAAACCAGGAATGGAATTTTGTGTGAAGGATTTGCAAACTTGGTTCCAGAACAGGTCATAAGTTTGTAGGCCAAGCATGTGCCTAGATGTACTTTAATTCTTTTATTCTTAGCATAGGAAGCCAGAATGTTGCACCTGCCTGTGACTGGTGGACCTCAATGTTCCAGTAAAAAGGCAATGTTATGAAACCTGAAGTCTGACCACCTTTGGTTTGAATATTGTGCAGGCCTGGTGCCTACAAATGTCCATTTTACTGTGTACATCTGCACCTGATGTGTAGTCAAATTCTGCTCCTCTTCTTCCTTCACCAAGTTAAAAGTGGGTCATATGCATCTTTCAGCCCTGTAAGGTAAGCAATAACAATTATGTCTATATTGCACCTCAAGGCAACAATCATGATTCAATGCCCCAAGAACAGGGAATCCATCCACATCCAAAAAGTTAGTCCACAGCCCTTCATCCTTACATCTAGTTTTGAATGTGGAGGGTTTTCCGTGTGCAGCATCTAGTCATCTCCCACCTGAGCAGCTGTAAGAGGGTAGTTGAGGGGAGCCTGCCAATGGGGAGGTGAGTCATACAGTCCATTCGCAGAGTCACAGACCTCAGATTGCAGGCTGGAATTAGTGGCTGAAGCTGCTGCGTTAGCACCCGTTGCCACTTTGCATAGAATGCGTAGTTTATGCAGGGCACCCAACAAAATGAAGCAACGCACAATCCAAACGGTGCTCCAGAAACTATTTCAAGATTCCCAAGGAGGATTTCCATTGAAACATTTGCTGAACTCGGCAAGCCCATGCTAATTTTTCTGCCCCCTCCCTGGATCTATTTCATAATGTCCTATAATAGGATACTTTATTAAGGTTTTATTGAAGACGAATTAGCACCTCTGTCAAATTAGATTCCAAATAATTGGATTTCTTTGATTCCCATCACCCTCCCTAGAGCCAAAGCCAGATTGTTTGAGAGAATGACAATTTAATTACTGATGGAACCAGCAATGCCTGTACACTTTGCAGAAGGAAGAGTCACGCTTTCCACATTCTGGGCAACTAAATGTGACACTTGATTAAATGAAAAATGGATTGGCTGAACTGAGAGAAAGGCCACAAAACTGGGGCAGCTGTGGAAGTTAAACTGGGAGTGGACACTCAGATTCTATTGTATTCCCATTAGAAGGCTCTCGCCTACCTTTGTTCTGTCATTCGGGAGTTGCATCCACCTTGACTGACTGCAGATTTGGTGGGCACTAGTGCAGAATAGGAAGTTTCCACTCTGAGGACAATATTGGGTCAGGCAGCACAGCCCTCCTTTGTCCTGTTGCAACCAGTTAATAATGCACAAAATGATGGGAGAGGGTGCTGAGCTGTGTACACACTCTGCAGGAAAGGTAGGTGTTCTGCCTTAACTGCCTGGCAAGTTCTGGCCTCCCATTCATGAGCACAGGCCTGTGGGCACAGCAAGCCATTCGCTTAGTGCCATCTCCACCACCTGCCCAAAGCCTCCTCAGCTCCAGAGCCACCACATGGTGAAGGTGAAGCATAAGAGATACTGAGCATCTTCTTCCATCTCCTGCTGAATTTAGTGGTATATTTCACTAGCTTTCGTAAAGCAAAGCAAAGTGGAATTCAATCCTGCCTCTGTCGAGCATTAAATAAGCCTACAGGTTTAGACCGAAGACCTAATGTGGCTGAGCAGATGCCCATGGGAAGCCTCCAAGTAGGATATGAAGGTAGTGGCACCTTCCTTCCCATGTTTCCTAGGAGCTTGTATTCAGAAGAATACAGAATACTCCAATACTAGAGGTGATACATAGCCAGCCATTCATATTTACCTGCCACAAACATGTCTCATTGCCTCTTAAAACTGTCTGAATTCCATCAATACAGCTTGCACTACGAGCCTCTCAATCCATTCTCATCTCCTTCGGCATCATATTGAAGAAAATGGGATCACTAGTGTGCACTTTTAACCAGTGTGGAGCTGAAATATTATAAGTGGAGAATTTGGTTCAAATATGGAACACTGTGTTGAGTTCTGGGCACCAATATTTTTTATTTTTATTATTATTATTATTATTATTATTATTATTATTATTATTATTAT
>NW_025335698.1:0-2990 GCF_004798865.1 Varanus komodoensis
GGCAAACCGCAAAACTCTCCTGCGACAGAAGTGGTGGGGGCAGCTGGAATTATTTCAGCTGGTACCAGCAGAAACCGGGTCAGGCCCCTCACATGCTGATCTATCGTGACAGCAGCAGGGCAGACGGGATCCCGGACCGGTTCACCGGTTCCAGCTCTGGCAACACCGGCCATTTGACCATCGCAAATCTGCAGGCCGACGATGAGGCTGACTATTACTGTGCTGACTGGGAGAGCAGCAGCAGCATGTTACACAGTGGTACATCTGGATGGGGAACTGAGACAAAAACCGGCACTCCTCCTCTCCAGGGCACTGAGCCACAACTCTGAGCTTGAAGTGCCCCTCAAGCTGTTGAGCCGCTGCACTGGGAGCGGAAGAAGCCCCTAGTTGGCCCGCTTCCTGCCCCCCTGCACAGCTTGAACCACAACCTCCGAACTGCAAGGCTGGCTCAGGGAATCAGGCTGCACCTGCAGCCTTCAAATACGAAACTTGGGCATGGCAATCCATGATGGGAATCCCAGATCATATTTGGAGAGGAACATTAATCTGAGTGGGAGATCGGGCTAGCAAGATCAAATGAGCAGATCAAACGAAGGAGAGCTGATTTGACTGGTTCCTTTTTGTAAAGGGTGCAGCTGGTAATAGTGGACAACCCAGTCAAGCAAGGAAACTTGGCATTCTTTGTCACTAGCAGAGGGAACTTGAGGATTCCGTCTTCAAGGATTCCTCACGTCCCGGTTTCTGTTCTGCATGGTAAATTCTTCCCAGCTGAGCAGCCCTGTGGATGAAGAACAGCAGTAATGGTGCTTCCCTGAGGTACATGCCATTGAAGGGGGATCTTTCCAGAGGGTACAGATAACAACGAAAACTGGGAAGGACAGATCCTGAGAGTGACCTGTAGGGGGCAATGCTGCCCCTCTCTTGGCACAGTGGGCAGGCTTGAGTTCTCGGGGCCTGAGCTCACAGATGTCCCATTTAGACCTCCTCCTCATGCTTGTGCGCATATGGCCTGTGCAAGAGGGACATGCCTTGGCTCTGTGCAGTCCGTTTCCAAGTGGCACAGGCTCCCCACTTGTTGATCTATTCTGACATCAGCAGTGGGGATGGGACCCCAAACTGGTTCACCAGTTCCCGCTCTGGGAAGACTTGCCCCATAACCATCAAAGATCTCCAGGCTGAAGGGGAGGCTGACTTACTCTGGTGCCTGGGAGAGCAGCTGGTTTCCCTGCAGGGATGGATGCAAACTCCTCTGCCCTCCCTCTCACGAGTCCTGAGCTCTCAGTCTCATATTCCCTTGAAGCTGTTTGAATCCCTGCGCAGGAGTGGATGGGATGTAACTGGGAGGCCCAGTGCCATCCTGGCTGCCCACCTGCATAGCCGAAGCTCCACAACCCTGTTGGAAAGCTGAGCGGGGAAACAGAAGGTAGTTCCTGGAAACCAAACAGATCGATCCCTCTCGGGCCTCTGCAAGGTGCAAATACGGAATTCACAGAGGCCTTTCCAGTCTGGCAAAGCCCACTTAGCGTTTTGCCCGGAATGTGGATCTGGTTGAGAAAGTGTTCTGAGATGCACCAAGGGATAGGAGAATCAGTTCTGCATCGCCCGTTTGCAAAATAAAGGCTTCACATCACATGTCAGCTCAGCACTGCCTTGAGGCGGAAGAGCAGTGGGGGCCGAGTCAGGCTGCCTGAGGTAGGGGGTCTTGCTCGGGGAGCCTCCGAATCTGTATCAGGCCCCTGCATACATTGCACATGCCTGCCTGGCTCCGCTTGCAAGCATTCCAGATGTCAGTTCAGCCACGCCGGCCTAAGGATCTGCAGTCCGTTCCCTCTGGGAAGAGTCGCTGCCCTTGTTCTACGGCTGTTGTCTGTACCCCTGCCAGGTGAATGACACTGAGAATGGGAGCCATGGGGGCACCCGAGCCCCTGCGAAGCAAGGGGGACATGCTGGGCACTGGATCAGGCATCCTGACATGAAAGAAGAGGAAGCTGAACTGTTCACATTTGGGTCAAATCATCTGATTCTTTTCTGCCTGCACAGTCTCATTTTCAAAGGAAAGAATAGCTTTGTAGAGGCTGCCTTCTATAGTAACTTTGACCTGTAGGAGGAGCTCCTGCCCAATCCATGGTGCACTTGGCAATCTCAAGTTTAGGAGCAGCAGCTGAATAAGGTCCATCTAGAGTGGGGGTGTGACGTGAAGCAGGAGGACCTCCGGGATGCCTTCATGCTCTTGGGCACCTGTCCTGCACAGCCCTGGGGGATAAAGGGCAGCTCAGCATACTTCCTGCTCTCCGCATAACGACAAGAACACACTACATACCCCCACTGAGGGATCTCCCAGGCCATTCCACTTCTGTGCAGAACTCAGTGTGAATTTCTGAAGTGGAAGCGTGAGGGCACTTCCGCAGTGATCTCATCTTATGTGCATGCTGTCAAATGGATTCCTCCTTCCGTGGAATAGAGCCCAAGCCTCGAAATATTGCATTGCTGCATCCAAAGAAGCCCATCACTGCATTTGGTTCCACACAGACGCACACTTGTATATATAGACATTGACCAGGGCAAATTGGTCACTCCACACCTCCCTGCCGACTGCCATGAAGCTAACTTCTCTCCTCGGGCTTTGAAGGAAAAATGCACGGGATGCCTCCACAGCCAGCTTCCTGGAAGATGATCACTCATCCATGCAAGTTTTCCCATTTTTTCTGTCTAGGGAACCCAGAAGCCCACATGTCGTCCTTGGCAGAGAGGTACGCCTGGCTCTGGATCGAATCAGTAATGCATGGAGTTGGAGGGGGCCATGAAAACCAAGACATTTCCTGCTCCGCAGCAGCCTTTCACAAAGACATATTCCCTCCCAACCTGGATTTGGCCAAAGGGCACCCTCCGATATTTAAACTCCCCAACCAGGAGAGCATAAGTCTCCTTGCAATCAGGTGCATTGCACCCCTTGGATGAAGGGGAGGGGCGATTGCAGGGGAGACTCCCGC
>NW_025335698.1:3013-4221 GCF_004798865.1 Varanus komodoensis
CATTTGCATGGAGGGCAGTTCCTCTGCTCGGGGCTATTTAAGGGGCGAGAAGGGGCTCCCCTGCCATCTCCTTTCCCTGGCAGGTCAGACCCCGTGGGAGAGCTCACCATGGCCTGGGCCCTGCTTTCCTTGGCACTTCTCCACTTCTGCACATGTAAGGATGGGAGGGAGGCCGTTTCCTTGACTTCGGGGGCAAAGACCAAGCTTATTCCATATGTCTCCTCTTTTTGCCATTTGCATTGACCGCGGCAATTGGTGTTTCCATTTTGTTTTGTGCAGGGGCCTCTTCACAGCCTGCCTTGACTCAGCCGCCCTCCCTGTCCGCGCCTCTGGGGCAAACTGCAAGAATCTCCTGCGACAGAAGTGGTGGGAGCAGCTGGTCTGGTTTCAGCTGGTTACAGCAGAAACCGGGTCAGGCCCCTCGCCTGCTGATCTATGGTAGCAGCAGCAGGGCAGACGGGGTCCCGGACCGGTTCGCCGGTACCCGCTCTGGCAACACCGGCCATTTGACCATCGCAAATCTGCAGGCCGACGATGAGGGTGACTATTACTGTGCTGCCGGGGAGAGCAGCAGCAGCACGTTACACAGTGGTAAATCTGGATGGGGAACTGAGACAAAAACTGGCACTCCTCCTCTCCAGGGTGCTGCGCCACGATACTTGGCTTGAAGGGACGCTGCCTTGCTCTTCTTGTGCCTGTGGACTTGTTTGGTTCCCCAGCGCTTCTTGAGCAAGCCACTCGATATGAATAGGGAGCATGAGCTGTGCAGTGGGGCAGGAAGCAAGCCCACCAGGGGCTCTGAAGAGGATACCGGGTGCCGAGCTGCAGGTCTCTTGGGTAGCTCAGTCCTTGTGAATTTCATGGTTCTCCATCGCTGTGGGTTCCCACCTGTCATCTGTGGCAACTCTGGAGAAGGACAGAGTGGGGGTGGATGGGTGTGTCCATCATGAACTCCCCAGCGAAGAGCACCTGAATGCAACCAAGCTGAGACCATGAGCCCTGAGATGGAGCCTGGTCCCTCCACATGGGATGCTTTCCAGAGCCCTAGAAAAGTTCCAGGAGGAGGAGGAGGCCACCCATGGCTGCCCGTCCTGAGGGCCCTGGGTGCAGGACAGGAAGCCCCCTCTTCAGCAACGTGTCTCACAGTTGCACGTTGTGATGTGGAACTGAGACCAAACCCTGCACTCCTCTTCTCAAGGGTGGTGAGC
>NW_025335698.1:4249-12376 GCF_004798865.1 Varanus komodoensis
GCTGTTGAATCACTGTGCCTGAAGAAAGTGAAGCCCCTGGTGGCCTGTCTCCTGCCTCCCTGAACAGCTGGAACTGCACCATCCAATCTGCGGGGCTTCCTCCATGAATGCCAAGAATCCAAAATTTTTCCTCAGGAGTGGAAGATCAGGCCAGCTCAGGCCCCTGCAGCCTTCAGATATGAACCTATGGCATGGCAAGGCAATCCAAGATGGGAATCCCAGGTAGTTTTGGAGAGGAATGTTGATCTGATTGGGGGACTAAGGTGAGCATGATCAAATGATCAGATTAATTGAAGGAGAGCTGATTTGACTGGCCTCTTTTTGTAAATGATGCAGGGGGTATTACTGGTCAAACAAGGTAAACTGTGCATTCTTTGTCTCTTGAAGAAAGAACCCAGGGAACCTTTCTTCAAGGTTGCTTCACGTCCGGCTCCGTGATATGCATGGTGAATTCTTCCCATCACATTGGCGCTCTGAGCAGCCGTGTGGATGAAGAGCAGAAGAAATGGTGCTTTCATCCAGTACGGGTCATTTTAGGGGACTCTTTCTCAGCTACAGATAACATTGAGATCTGGGGAGCAATACTTCATACTTTGACCTGTAAATTTTGCTGGAGCATAGAAACAACGTCCTTCAGTGGATGTACATTCAGGCTGATGGAGTGTTTGATGCAGTGTTTGAACAGAGTCACAGCTTTTAGCAAGGACTAAGATGAACTGTGCTTGAACTGTATTCCTCGGTTTGGAGCATACAAAATGCCAGAGAAGCAGTCTTATGCAAATAGCAGGTGGGCATCTTGGTCTTAGGCAGGGTTGGAGAAAATTAGGTTTACAGCAAGCAAGAAGAATACAGCTGAAGTCTGGATACCCTTCTGACTGGGCAGATGTTGCTCATGTCCCAGAAGGACTAGCCTGTACAAGCCCTTTTCTGACTCACGAGGAACAGAATGTGAGCCAGGCTCCGCCAGAAACCCCAAGAAGCAGGATGGGGTCATCTGAGCACTGGGACAAAGCTGATCACACTCTCCCCTTGACAGCAGCACCACTGGCAAATGTTGACGCTCGAACGAAAGGGCTGCATTCACCTGCCCTTGACTCACTCCCTTCCAAAGGCCTGCTAGCTCTGGGATGGCCGCCTGCTATCCCGACTGTCACCTGGAGGGGGCGATGCTGCTCCGCGCGTGGCGAGGTTGACAGACTGCAGCTCTAGCAGCACGAGGGGCCGAATGCCCCAGTCAGACCTTGTCCTTTGTGCTCGGGTGAACATGGGCTGGAGCAAGAGCAACGTCCCTTGGCTCTGTGCAGGCCTTTCCAGTGCGAGCTCCTTGCCTTGTGTGAGTGTGTGTAAGGATTTGCTTCTTCCTGCACAGCTGCACGTCACGCCGGCCTGATGCGTGGCCTTTGTTAATCCAGGGAGGTGCAGATCTGCGATGGGATGGGGGACCACTTGTGGGAGCGGAGGATTCGATGGCCTCATCGAATCCTTGCAGCTCCACTGACATCGTGCGCCCTTTTCCATGTGCTCCTTCCCATTGAGTGCCTGGGTGCAAATGGATGTCGTCTTTCACAGGACAGACCTGAAGCATCGGACACATGTGGAGTTTAGGGGTGGAACTGCTCATTCCTGCCTCAGGGCCTGAGAAATGCAGTGTAGCCAATTTCCCACCTCACCCCGCCCAGACGACCTGGGACAGAGCTTGTGTCCCACTAGGTGCCAGTGCAGGGAAGGCGAGGTGGGTGGGATTCGTGCCCTCCTGTCCTGCTTCCGCCCATGTTGATGCAACTAGCACCTTGGGAGGAAGAGGCAGGTGGGAGCGTTCCGTCCTCTGGTTCCGCTGCTTGTTCTTTGCTCGCTTTGTCTGTTCTGGGAGATGCAGTGGGCTGGGAAAGAGACCAACTTGGTCCCCACCAGCAGCGCAGATCCTGCCAGTATGTGTGGGCCCTTGCAGGGCATCCTGCAGTTCAGCAATCCCTGGGCTCCCCGAAGTTCTCCAAATTCTCTCTCTAACCTGCATCAGTCCTCAGGTTACCCCAGGTGCTGCCCATTTCCCTTTTCACCGGAAATATGGGCTTATGGAGGTTGTGTTTGTGTTTCGTTCAGAACATGAGAATTGGATTTAAAAAAGTGGGAAAAAAACCTTCAGGCAGGTGTAATTGGCAGTTAGCATGACTTCAAAAAGTGTCTCTACTCCATTTCTCCAATGGATTTCATTTCCAGGTATGCTGACTGTAAAAGAATGCCATATGATGGCATATTTACTGGGATAATACTAGTAAACATATTGGGGAAATACTGAGAAGAGTAATAAGAAAGATCAGAAGAGGAAAAACTAATTGGTGGAGCTATATATCCTTATTCCTGCTGTNCTTTCAGCATTCCATCTTTAGACTGAATTGGGAGAACATTTTGTTTCCGACGAAATTTTGTTTTCCCGTTCCTGCCTTGGCAGCAGTTAGGATACTCTCAACAGGCACGTTGCATCCCGGGACATGGTACCTTGCGCATGCCCGCCTGGCTCCCTTGCGCGCATTGCAGGCCCAAGTTCAGCCTTCCAGGCCCCTGGACTTCTGCTCAGACCACGCTGAGGGCACTTGCTGGAATGCTTCTCTCCAGACGTGGGAGTATGTTGCTCAAAATGCCAACTGAGAGCAGCACGTCATGCGAGGCAGGCGACCCCCAAGCTGCCCAGATGCTCGGCTGGGCCTTACGCCACTCAGCAGCCTCCCTCGCTTCCCCCCATGCATGAGGTGGAAATGGGAAGTGCTGACATTTGAGCCAAACGTTTTGACTCCTTTGTGCCTGTACCGTCTCATTTCTGACTCTATGAACAGCTCCTGAGATGGGCGCCTGCCACAAGAACTTTCCCCTCAGGGGGAACACCTGCCCCACGTCTGGCCCTTTTGAAAATCTGCCGAAACATAAATACGCACAATCTAGAGCACGGCAGTGAGGGAAACAAGAGCACGTCCTGGACAGCTTGGCGTTCAGTCTTGTGAGCCTTTCCTGCTCACTTATGGGGAGATAAAGTGCCACTCGACACATTTCTACTCTCTGCAAAGCAACAAGAAGGCACTCCAGCCATGCAATGCGGGTTCTCCCAGGTCCATTTATTTCTGTACAGAATTCAGCATGCATTTCTTAATTGGGACCATGAGGGCAGTTAAACGATTAATTGCTCTTAAGCGCATGCTGTCGGATGGGCTCCTCCTTTTATGGAACGGAGCTGAAGCCACTAATCATTTCAGTTCTGGCTGCAGAATGAGCTCAGTGCCACTTTAGATTCTAAACACACACACACACGCACACACGCACTAACACTCCTTTATCTATAGACAAATAGGACATAGGAAATTGTTCACCTCACCATTCCCTGCCTCCTGCAGCAAAGCCAACTTGCCTCCTGGGACTTGGAAAGGAAAAGGCATGGGATATCTCCACAGCCTGCTTCTTGCAGGATGGTCACTCATGCATTCATATTTTCCCATTTTGGATCACATCTTCCGTGAAGGAAAAGGAAATTAAAGTGTTTGCATTCGAGTCAAATCCTTTGATTCCTTTCTGCCTGCGCAGTCTCATTTCCAAAGCTATGAATTCCTTTCAGAAGGCTGCCTACTATTGTACCTTTCACCTGTAGGGGGAGCTCCTGCCCCATTTGTGGCGCGCCTGAGAATCTCAAGTCTGGGGAGCAGCAGCTGAATGAAGGCAAGCCACACCTTGGGAGTGACGTGATACAGGAGGACGTCCCGGGTGCCTTGGAGCTCTTCTGAGCCTTGACAGGAGAGTTATGGGGAACTGAAGTAAAGCTCAGCCTGTTTCCGTCTCTCCAGATCATGACAAGAATGCACTGCAGTAATGGAAATGTGTATCCCACGGTCCATTCGTTCCTGTGAATTGAATGGACTTTGGATAGATAATTCTGTGCAGAATTCAGTGTGCATTTCTGAACTAGAGCCAGAGAGCAGCTCCACTGGTTATCTGTCCTGGGTGTGCTGTCAAGTGGATTCCTTCCTACATAAAATGGAGCTGGATACTCAAAATATCACAGAGCTTCCTACAAATGAGCCCATCGCTGCATTTGGTTCCACACATACAAGCATACGTACCAGCATATATAGACACCGAGCATAGGAAATCGTTCACTCCACACCTCCCTGGCTACTGCAGCCAAGCTAACTTTTCTCCCGGGCCTTTAAAGGAAAAAGGCACAGGATTCCTCCACAGCCAGCCTCTTACAAGATGATCACTCATCCATGCAGGTTTCCCCGTTTTTTTGTTCATTAGGAAAAGCTCCAGCCCACATGTCCTCTCAGGCAGAGAGGTATGCCTGGCTCTGGATTGAACCAATAACACATGGAGTTGGAGGGTGCCATGAAAACCAAGACATTTCCTGATCCCCAGCAGCCTTTCACACTGAGATATTCCCTCCCCACCCAGAATCGGCCGAAGGGCCCCCTCCAATATTAAGACTCCCCAAGCAGGAGAGCATTTGTCTCCTTGCAATCAGCTGCATCGCACCCCTTGGATGAAGGGGAGGGGCGATTGCAGGGGAGACTCCCGCTTCTGCTCAGCCAAGGAAGGGGCCCATTTGCATGGAGGGCAGTTCCTCTGCTCGGGGCTATTTAAGGGGCGAGAAGGGGCTCCCCTGCCATCTCCTTTCCTGGCAGGTCAGACCCCATGGGAGAGCTCACCATGGCCTGGGCCCTGCTTTCCTTGGCACTTCTCCACTTCTGCGCTTGTAAGGATAGGAGGGAGGCCCTTTCCTTGACCGTGGGGGCAAAGACGAAGCTTATTCCATATGTCTCCTCTTTTTGCTATTTGCATTAACCGGGGCAATTGGTGTTTCCGTTTTGCTTTGTCCAGGGGCCTCTTCACAGCCTGCCTTGACTCAGCCGTCCTCCCTGTCCGCGCCTCTGGGGCAAACCGCAAAATTCTCCTGCGACAGAAGTGGTGGGAGCAGCTGGGGTTCCTTCAGCTGGATCCAGCAGAAACCGGGTCAGGCCCCTCGCGTGCTGATCTATGGTGACAGCAGCAGGGCAGATGGGATCCCGGACCGGTTCACCGGTTCCCGCTCTGGCAACACCGGCCATTTGACCATCGCAAATCTGCAGGCCGACGATGAGGCTGATTATTACTGTGCTGACTGGGAGTACGGCAGCAGCACGTTACACAGTGGTACATCTGGATGGGGAACTGAGACAAAAACCGGCACTCCTCCTCTCCAGGGTGCTGCGCCACGATACTTGGCTTGAAGGGACCTTGCCTTGCTCTTCTTGTGCTTGTGGAGCTTGTTTGGTTCCCCGGCGCTTCTTGAGCAAGCCACTCGATTTGAATGGGGAGCGTGAGCCGTGTAGTGGGGCAGAAAGAAAGCCCACCAGGGGCTCTGAAGAGGATACCGGGTGCGGAGCTGCAGGTCTCTTGGGTAGCTCAGCCCTTGTGAAGTTTCTGGTTCTCCATCGCTGTGGGTTCCCACCTGTCCTCTCACCCCCACTCCGCCGTTGCGTATCTTGTTGGGCAACTGAGACAAAACCAAGCCCTGCATGCCTCTTCTTCCTGGGCCCCGTTCTCAGAAGGCGGAAGCAGAGATGCTGCTCTGAGCTTCGGGCTTCTCCCACACTGTACCTTTCCCGTTTACCCCGGGAGCATGTCCTGCTGGAGCCCTTTTCAGGGGAGGGGGGAGTCTGAAGGGGGTGCCAGGGATCGCTCTCCCTGGCCTGGGCTGTCTCCTGGACTTCCCGACCTTCGGAGGGTGTCAGTGCAGGCTTAGCACTTTCTCAGGCAGGTGCGGATGCTCTGTTGGCATGAGGGGAAGCGCGGCAGCTGCTGATTTCCTCCAGCATTTTGGGGATGCTGTTTGCCTTCAGGCATCTCCCACCCTGCACTTTCCGCAGTTTGCATGTGGTTAGGTCCCGTTGGAGCCCTTTGGAGGGGAGGGGAAGGGAGGGGAGGGGAGGGGTGGAGTCGGAAGGGAGCACCGGGGGTCTTTGTATCCAGCCTGGACTCTCTCCTTGACTCTGGGCCTCAGAACAAGTCAGTCAGAAGTGGAGGGAGCAGCTGGAGCAGTTTCAGCTGGTACCAGCAGGAACCCAGTCAGGCCCCTCGCTTTGTGTGGTTTGGTAGCAGCACCAGGGGATGTGGGATCCCGGACCGGTTCACCGGTTCCAGCTCTGGGGACAACGGGTACCTGACCGTCAGGAGTCTCGAGGCCGACGATGAGGCTGATTATTTCTGTGCTGCCTGGGAGCATGGCAGCAGCATCCCTCACAGTGGCCCATTTGGGTGGGGAACTGAGACAAAGCCTCCCCTCGTCCGCTCAACAGCACTGAGCTGCGAGTGCTGCTTTGGCCTCCCCTGGAGCAGCTTCAGTCACTGAGCTGGAATGGAGGGGAAGGNTCTGGCACATTTGGCCATCTCAAGTCCAGCGAGGTCCAGCTGACTGCGCACAATCTAGGCCATGGCAGTAAGCTGAAACAAGAGCACGTCCTTCATGCTTTACTGCTGCTGTGTGCATTTCCTGCCCAGTTGTTGGTAGAGAAGTTGCAGCTGCAGCAATGGACCGATGGCTCTCCCAGGTCCAGCTCTTTCTGTACAGAATTCAGTGTGCATTTCTTAAATGGAAGCATGAGGACAATTCCATGTTTGTCCCCTTTGCATGCACACTGTCAAATGGATTCCTTCTTTCATGGAACGGAGCTGCAGCCTCAAAATATCAAACTACCAATACTGACTGCAAAATAAGCCCATTGGGATTCCGAATCATCTCTTTTTCTGGAAAGTCAAACTCATTTTGAAAGCTCCCCATGACCCTGGAGCTTCTTTCCCTGGCACGTTGTCACTTCTGTGCATGGAGGAATGGCAGGGATCCCCATCACTCGGTTTCCATGTCAAAGACAAACCTACACAATATGTCTATTTATTGTGGTGTTTTCATTGACCAGGGGTAGTTGCTCTTTTATTTTCTTTGCCTTATTCAGGGGAGCTTTCACACCCTGCCTTAACAAGTGTCCTTTTCAAGTGAGTGCCCCCTGGGTGCATGCCCACCTGGACCCTCGCCCTTCAGCGTGCAAGTTGTCAGCAGTGGCCGTGCCCTCTTCAGTATGGACTGCAGATCTCTTAGGAGGCTGAGCCCTGTGCAGCTTTTCCAGTTTCTGTAGCTTCGGAGTCCTTTCTTTCCTCTGCAACATCCCAGTCCTCGGGGTCCTGGGTGCAGTCCAGGCTGCCTGTGTGCACCACTTGTAGACACTCGTGGCCAGAGGGGCCCGAATACATGGATCCTGCTGGCAGGGCATTGAACAGCCCGGTGGCCACTTGTGCTGAGGGCACTGGGCTGCATGCACCCTCGGACTGGTCCAGCGTGCCTCCCCCCCCCCCCGCCATCTTCTCAGGAGTTGTGGGGATGGGCGTTGCCGTGGGGCTGCTCCCACCCTGCACTTTTCCCAGTTTCCCCATGACTTAGTCTCTTTGGCGCCCCTTGGAGGGGAAGGAAGGGAGGAGTCTGAATTGGTCAGAAGGGACCTCTTTTCCTGGCCTGGAATGCCTCCCTGACCTCAGAAAGGCATCTGTCCAGGCTTAGGGCTTTCTTTGCTACCCTCGGGAGGTCTTAACCCCAGGAAGGTGTGGTTGCTCAGTTGGCTGGAGAGGAAGAGGGGCGTCAGCTGATTTTTTCCCTCGAAGCAAAGCGTTTGATGATTTGGTGTTGGTGCTGTGTCATTTTCAAATGGAAGAATAGCTTCTGGGACTGGGGCCTGTTATCACCACTTTCACCTGCAGGGGGCACTCCAGCCCCACTTTGGGCACATTTGACCATCTCAACTGGCAGGAGCTGCAGCTGACTGCACCCAATCCAGACCAGGGGTGAGACGTGAAGAAGGGGCTCGTCCCGGATGCCTTGGCGCTGCTGTGTCCCTTCCTGGCTCGCTGCCGGGGAGATGAAGTGCAGCTCCCTGCATCACGATGAGGGGGCAAGGCAGCCGTGCGATGAGGGATCTCCTAGTCCATCCCTTTCTGTGCAAAGTTCCATGTCCGTTTCTTAATTGAACGCATGAGCACTGTGTCACATTTTTTCTCTGTTCCATGCATTTCATGTAAGGAATTCCTTCTTTCTCAGAATGGACCAGAAAACTCAAAGTG
>NW_025335699.1:0-1615 GCF_004798865.1 Varanus komodoensis
TTTTCCGTGCAACTTTTGCCTCTCTGTCATCGTGGGGCTGGGAAATCGGGCCATATGGGCGGGCATCCGACTGCAGGAACGCGCTCGGAACGGGCAGAAACAGAGGCCTGCACTGAGGGACAACGTCTCAAAGAGGTCTACTTGCGCGCGTCGCCCTCTTTTCGAGGCAACTTTTGCCCCTCTGTCACTGTCGGGCCGGGAAATCCTGGCCTCCGGGCGGGCCTCTGATGTTCGGAACGTGCTCGGAACGTGCGGAAACGGAGGCCTGCTTGGAGAGACAGCGTCTCAAAGAGGACTAAGTGCGGGCGCATCGCCCTTTTGTCGGGGCAACTTTTGCCCCTCTGTCAGGGCGGAGCCAGAAAATCCCGGCCTCCGGGTGGGCCTCCGAGCATCAGAATGCACGGAAACGGAGATCTTCGCGGAGGGACAGCTTCTCAAAGAGGACAAGGTGTGTCCGTGTCGCCCTCATTTTGGGAGAACTTTTGCACCTCTGTCAGGGTGGGTCCGTGAAATCGTGCCCTCCGGGCGGGCCTCCGACCATCGTCATGCACTCGGAACGGGCGGAAATGGAGCCCTGCTCGGTGAGACATCTCCAACAGGATTAGGTGCATGCGTTGCCCTGTTTTCGGGGAAACTTTGCCCCTCTGTCAGGGAGGGGCCGGGAAATCGCGGCCTCCAGACTGGCCTCCCACTGTCGGAACGCTCTTTGAAGATGCGGAAACGGAGATCTGCACGGACAGACAGTGTCTCAAAGAAAACTAGGTGCATGCGCTTCCCCAATTTCCGGGGAAAAATTTGACCTTTTGTCATCATGGGGCCGGGAAATCCTGGCCTCCGGGCGGGCCCCGACCATCAGAAGCTGCTTGGAACGAGTGGAAACAGTGGCCTGCGCAGAGGGACAGCATCTCAAAGGGGTCTACCTACGCGCGTCGCCCTCTTTTCGAGGCAACTTTTGCCCCACTGTCACGGTGGAGCTGGGAAATCCCGGTCTCTGGGTGGGCCTCCGACTGTGGGAACAAGCTCAGAACCGGCGGAAAGGGAGGCCTGCGCTGAGGAACAGCGTCTCAAAGAGGACTAGGAGTGTCCATGTTGCCCTCTTTTCAGGCAACTTTTGGCACTCTGTCAGGGTGGTGCCGGGAAATCGCGGCCTCCGGGTAGGCCTCCGACTGTAGGAACACGCTCGGAACGGGCAGAAACGGAGGAGTGCACGGAGGGACAGCGTCTCAAAGAGGACTACGTGCGCGCGTCGCCCTCTCTTCGAGGCAACTTTTGCCCCTCTATCACGGTTTGGCCGGGAAATCGTGGACTCCGGGCGGGCCTCCAATCGTCGGAATGCCCTCAGAACGGGCAGAAACGGAAGCCTGCGTGTAGGGACAGCGTCTCCAACAGGATTAGGTGCGTACGTCACCCTTTTTTCCGGGCAGCTTTTTCCCCTCTGTCAGCTTTGCGCCGGGAAATCCCGGACTTCAGGCGGGCCTCCGACCGTCGGAATGCGCTCAGAATGTGTGGAAACGGAGCCCTGCGCGTACGGTCAGCGTCTCCATCAGGATTAGGTGCGCCCGTCGCCCTTTTTTCCAGGCAACCTTTGCCCCTCTGTCAGTGTGGGGCCTGGAAA
>NW_025335699.1:1715-10878 GCF_004798865.1 Varanus komodoensis
GCCCTCGGAACGGGCGGAAACGCAGTCCTGCGCGGAGGGACAGCGTCTCCAACAGGATTAGGTGCGTACGTCGCCCTTTTTTCCAGGCAGCTTTTTCCCCTCTGTCAGCTTTGCGCCGGGAAATCCCGGACTTCGGGCGGACCTCCGACCATCGGAACGCCCTCAGAATGTGTGGAAACGGAGCCCTGCACATATGGTCAGCGTCTCCATCAGGATTAGGTGCGCCCGTCGCCCTTTTTTCCAGGCAACCTTTGCCCCTCTTTCAGTGTGGGGCCGGGAAATCCCGGCCTTCGGGCGGGACTCCGACCCTCGGAACGCGCTCAGTACGGGCGGAAACGGCGGCCTGCCTGGAGGGACAGCTTCTCAAAGGAGACTCGGTGTGTCCGCGTCTCCCTCTTTTCAAGGCAACTTTTGCTCCCCTGTCTGGGTGGTGCCGGGAAATCGTGGCCTCCGGGCAGGACTCCGACCGTCGGAACGCGCATGGAACGGGTGGAAACGGAGGCCTGCATGGAGGGACAGCGTCTCCAGCAGGATTAGCGGCGCGCATCACCCTTTTTTCCGGGTAACATTTGCCTCTCTGTCAGCATGTGGCTGGGAAGTCCCAGCCTTCGGGCGGACCTCTGATTGTCGTAACGCGCTCGGAAGGGGCGGAAAAAGAGGTCTGCACGGAGATACAGTGTCTCAAAGCGGACTGTGTGTGTCCGCATCACCCTCATTTCGGGGCAACTTTTGCCCCTCTATCAGGATGGGTTTGGGAAATCGCGGCCACCGGGCGGGCTTCTGAATGTAGGAACGAGCTCAGAATGAGCAGAAACGGAGGCCTGCGAGGAGGGACAGCGTGTCAAAGAGGGCTATGTGTGCGCATCACCCTCTTTTCGAGGAAACTTTTGCCGCTCTGTCAGGGTGAAGCTGGGAAATCCCTGGCTCCGAGCGGAACTCCTTCCGTCGGAACGTCCGGAAACGGAGGCCTGCGCGGAGGGACAACGTCTCAAAGAGGAGTACATGCGCGCGTGACCCTTTTTCAAAGCAACATTTGCCCCTCTGTCACGGTGGAGCCAGGAAATTCTAACCTCCAGACGGGCCTATGACCATTGGAACGTGCTCGGAACGGGGGGAAAGGGAGGCCTGCATGGAGGGACATGGTCTCAAAGAGGACTAGCTGCGCGCACATTGTTCTTTTTTTGGGGAAACTTTTGCCCCTCTGGTGGAGCCAGGAAATCCCGGCCTCCGGGCGGGCCTCCAATCATGGAACACGCTCGGAACGGTCAGAAACGGAGGCCTGGGCGTAGGGACAGTGTCTCCCATAGGATTAGGTGCGTGCATCGCCCTTTTTTCCGGGTAACTTTTGCCTCTATGTCAGCATGGGGCCGGGAAATCCTGCACTCCGGGCGGGCCTCCGACTGTCGGAACGCACTCGGAACGGGAGGAAACGGAGGCCTGCACAGAGGGACAGCGTCTCAAAGAGGACTGGGTGTGTCCGTGTCGCCCTCTTTTCAGGCAACTTTTGCCCCTCTGTTACGGTGGAGCCGGGAAATCCTTGGCTCCAGACAGGACTCTGACCGTCGGAACGGGCTCGGAAGGGGCGGAAACGGAGGCCTCCGCGGAGGGACAGCGTCTCAAAGAGGACTGGGTGTGTCCATGTCGCCCTCTTTTCAGGCAACTTTTGCCCCACTGTCAGGGTGGAGCAGGGAAATCACGGCCTCTGGGCGGGCCTCCGACCGTCAGAACGTGCTCGGAACGGGCGGAAGCGGAGGCCTGCTCGGAGGGACAGCGTCTCAAAGAGGACTAGGTGTGTCCGCGCCACCCTCTCTTCAGGCAATTTTTGCCCCTCTGTCAGGGTGGGGACGGGAAATCAACACCTGCACCCGGCAGCCTATGCCGGAGGATGGCTGCCTCTTCGCCATGTAAGCCCGTGCCGCGCTGGAGGGGAGCCGCTACCTCGCCGCGTAAGACCACGCCACGCCGCCTTCCACCACCCACTTTGGCTTCTCCGCCACGCCCCAGCACGTGTGGCAGGCGTGCTCCGGACTAGTCGGGACGTCCCAGGGCTGGCGGCTAGAAAGCCCGCGGGAGGACCGCGCCGACAGCAGCAACAACTGCGCCCGGCAGCCTATGCCACAGGAAGGCCGCCTCCTCGCCGCGTAAGACTGCGCCACGCCGGAGGGGAGCTACTGCCTCACCACGTAAGACCGCGCCGCGCCGCCTTCCACCTCCCACTTGGCTGCTCCGCCACACTCCAGCACGTGTGGCAGGCGTGCTCCGGACGAGGCGGGGCGTTGCAGTGCCGGCGGCTAGAAAACGCCGGCGGCCTCGGGCCGGTGGCTGAAGGGCGGTCGCCGCTGTTCTGGTGGCTGAGCAGGGGGCGGGGCTGGCCAGGAGCTTTCGCTTGCTGATAGTAGGCCCTCCTGCTGGGCCTTGAGTGAGGGTTTTTTTTTTTAATAGTATTTGAAATTGGTTTTTTGAGTTGTCCGTGGCCATGCTGTCGCTTATGTTTCCTGGGGAGCGCACCGATGCCGCCATTGAGGTGGTTATGGGCAAGGGACGTAACAGCGGTGGGAGCTTAACATGTCCACATAGAAGAAGGAGGGACAGATGGCTGACACCTGTCCCTACTTCTGGTTTTGCTCCCAGGCAGAGGCTGCCAGGGAGTCTCGTCAGTCGCCCCTCCAGCCTGACGGTGCTGTTGCTTAATGCTTGGTCGGTCAATAACAAATCTGCCCTCATCCAGGACCTGATTGTGGATGAGGGGGCCGACCTGGTCTGCATAACGGAGACCTGGGTGAGAGTGGGGGGGATGTTGCCCTCCCCCAAGTGTGCCCGCCCGGGTATCTGGTCCAGCACTGCTCACGGCCGGAGGGGAGGGGAGGGGGGTCGCTTTGTTTTACCGAGCCTCCATCTATCTCATGGGACTTCCTGTCCTTTCGAGACCAGGGCTGGAGTGTCTCTACTTGGTGTTGGGACACCGAGACAGACTGGGGATTCTGTTGGTGTACTGTGAACCCTTCTGCCCAACAGTCTCCCTGCCTGAGCTGACGGAGACTGTCTCGGACCTTGTGTTGAGGACCCCCAGGATGTTGGTCCTGGGGGACTTCAATCTCCATGCCGAGGCTGGTCTGCCCGGGCCGCTCAGGACTTCATGGCCTCCATGATGGCCATGGGGCTGTCTCAACATGTCACCGGCCCGACCCATGAACGGGGACGCACTCTGGACCTGGTTTTCTCGACGGGGCAGGAAGAGGGTGGTCTGAGGGTGAGGAATTTATGCTTGACTCCCCTGTCATGGTCAGATCACTTCCTGGTGAGGTTTGTGCTCGAGAGCGACTTCTCCCTCTTAAGAGTGTGGACCTGATTATGTGGGTCCGCCCCCGGAGCTGGAGGGATTCGGAAGGATTCCTGAAGGCCCTGGGGGAGTTTCCGGCTGACAAGATGGGTGCTCCTGTCGAGGCTCTGGTCGACCTGTGGAATGGGAGATGGCCAGGGCTGTAGACACGATCGCTCCTAAGCGTCCTCTCCCACCGGGCAGAGCCCGCTCTTCCCCTTGGTATACTCCTGAATTGACGGCGATGAAGCAGGTTGGGAGACGACTAGAGCGTAGGTGGAGGAAATCACGAGATGAATCTGACCGAACACACTTAAGAGCCCACTATCGGGCCTATGCTGTGGCGGTGAGGGCGGCAAAAAAGAGATTCTTTTCCGCTTCCATTGCCTCCTCACAATGCCATCCAGCGGAGCTCTTTCGAGTGGTGCAAGGCCTGGTTCGTCCAGGTCCAAAGGAAGACCTGATTCCACCCTCAAAGGCCCGCTGTGACGACTTTGCCAGGCATTTCAGGGAGAAAATCGCTCAGATTCGTCACGAGCTGGACAACACTATTGATTCAGAGGTTTCAAAGGAGATACCAACGCTGCCGTCTGGTCCAGATTTATTGGATAAATTTCAGTTACTGCGGCCCAATGACGTGGACAAGGTGCTTGGGCGAGTACGTCCAACCACTTGCCTTTTGGACCCTTGCCCGTCTTGGTTAATAAATGATTCCAAGCACGGGATTGGAACCTGGATCTTGGAAGTGGTTAACGCTTCTCTGAGGGAGGGTTGGGTGCCTGCCCCTTTAAAGGAGGCGGTAGTCCGACAGGTCCTGAAGAAGGTGTCACTGGATCCAGAGATGGCCACTAACTATAGACCAGTGGCCAAAATCTCTTATCTGGGCAAGGTGTTAGAGCAGGTGGTGGCGGGACAACTCCAAGCACTCTTGGATGAAACTGATTATCCGGACCCATTGCAGTCCGGCTTCAGACATGAGTACGGTACTGAATCTGCCCTGGTCGCCCTGTACGATGACCTGTGCAGGGAGAAGGACAGGGGGAGTGCGTCCCTGTTGGTTCTTCTGGACCTCTCAGCGGCTTTCGATACCATCGACCATGGTATCGTTCTGGATAGGCTTGCGGGATTGGGGGTCGGAGGCACTGCTTTGCAGTGGTTCTGCTCCTATCTCAATGGCTGGTTCCAGAAGGTGGTGCTGGGGGACTATGGCTCTGCGCCATGGCAGCTATGCCATGGAGTACCACAGTGGTCCATTTTGTCCCCTTTGCTGTTCAACATATACATGAAACCGCTGGGAGAGGTCATCAGGAGGTGAGGGCTGTGGAACCTTCAGTACGCTGATGATACCCAGCTCTACCTCTCGTTTTCCACCAATCCAGGTGAGGCAGTGGCTGTGCTGAACCGGTGCCTGGCCGAGGTAATGGGCTGGATGAGGGCCAATAAACTGCAGCTCAATCCAGACAAGACGGAGGTCCTGTTGGTTGGCGGATCAGGCTTCGGAGAGCGTGAATTGAACCTTGTCCTGAACGGGGTTGCACTCCCTCTTAGGGACAAGGTCCGCAGCTTGGGAGTGCTCCTCGACCCGGAGCTTTCACTGGAAGCTCAGGTAACAGCAGTGGCGAGGAGCGCTTTCCTCCAGCTTTGGCTGATTCATCAGCTGCGCCCTATCTGGAGAACGACTGCCTTGCAACAGTGACACATGTGTTGGTGACTTCCCGTCTGGACTTCTGTAACGCGCTCTACGTGGGGCTACCCTTGAAGACGGTCCGAATACTTCAATTGGTCCAAAATAGAGCTGCCAGGCTGCTGACGGGGACTGGACGTTATCTTCACATGACTCCAGTTCTCCGTCAGCTTCACTGGCTTCCCATTGAAGTCGGGGCCCAATTCAAGGTGTTGGTAATGACCTATAAAGCCCTAAACGGCTTGGGTCCTGGTTACCGGAAGGAGCACTTACATCCTTATATGCCCAGCTGCCCCCTGAGATCGGCGGGAGAGTCCCTTCTCCGAGAGCCCTCCGTGGAAGAAGTTAGGAGGGCGGTTACTCGGTGGAGGGCTTTCTCAGCGGTGGCGCCTAAGTTAAGGAATGCACTCCCCAGAGAGATCCGCCCGGCGCCGTCGTTATTTGTTTTTCGGCCCCAGGCGAAGACCTGTTTATTTAAGCAGTATTTTAACTGTTAATATAATTGAATTTTATTTGGCCAGGGCGGCTTGTTTTATATTGTATGTTTTATGTTATATATTTGTATTTTAATGTATATATTTTAAAATGTTATTTTAATTCTTTGTTGTAAGCCGCCCCGAGCCTTCGGCAAATGGGGCAGCATAAAAATGTTTTAATTAAAAATATAAATAAATAAATTGCGGCCTCCGGGCGGGCCTCCGACCGTCGGAACGCGCTCGCAACCGGCTTGAACGGAGGCCTGAATGGAGGAACAGCGTCTCAAAGAGGACTAGGTGTGTCCGTGTCGCCCTCTTTTCAGACAACTTTTGGCGCTCTGTCAGGATGGTGCCTGGAAATTGCGGCCTCCGTGCAGGCCTCCGACTGTAGGAACGCGCTCGGAATGGGCAGAAACGGAGGACTGCGCGGAGGGACAGCGTCTCAAAGAGGATTACATGCGCGCGTCGCCCTCTTTACGACGCAACTTTTGCCCCTCTTTCATGGTTTGGCCGGGAAATTGCATCCTCCGGGCGGGCCTCCGATCATCGGAACACGCTCAGAACGGGCGGAAACGGAGGCATGCGCAGAGGGACATCGTCTCAAAGAGGACTAGGTGTGTCCGTGTCGCCCTCTTTTCAGGGAATTTTTGGCACTCTGTCAGGGTGGGGCCAGGAAATCGCAGCCACCGGGCGGCCTCTGACCGTTGGAACGCACTCGGAACTGGCGGGAACGGAGGCCTGTGCAGAGGGACAGCGTCTCCAAGAGGACTACGTGCGCGCGTCACCATCTTTTCGAGGCAAATTTTTCCCCTCTGTCACGGTGGAGCCGGGAAATCCTAATCTCCAGACGGGCCTCCGACAGTCAGAACGTGCTCAGAATGGGCGGAAACGGAGGCCTGCGCGTAGGGACAGCGTCTCCAACAGGATTAGGTGCACGTGTCACCCTCTTTTCAGGCAACTTTTGGCTCTCTGTCAGGGTGGGGCTGGGAAATCCCGGCCTCATGGCAGGCCTCCAATAGTCGGAACGCGCTCGGAACGGGCAGAAACGGAGGCCTGTGTGGAGGAACAGCGTCACAAAGAGGACTAGGTGAGTGCGTGGCCCTCTTTTCGAGGCAACTTTTGCCCACTCTTACGGTGGGGCCGGGAAATCCCGTACTCCGGGTGGGCCTCCAATCGTCGGAACGCACACGGAATGAGCAGTAACGGAGGCCTGCGCGTAGGGACAGCGTCTCCAACAGGATTTGGCGGGCGCATCACCTTTTTTTCTGGGCAACTTTTCCCCCTCTTTCAGCGTGGGGCTGGGAAATTCGCGCTCCGGGCGTGCCTCCAACTGTAGGAACGCTCTCGGAAAGGGCAGAAACGAAGGCCTGATCGGATGGACAGCATCTCAAAGAGGACTAGGGGCGCACGTTGCCCTTTTGTCCGGGCAAGATTTGCCCCTCTGTCAGCGTGGGGCCGGGAAATCCCGGCCTTCGGGTGGGCCTCCGACCGTCGGAACGCGCTCGGTACGGGGAGAAACGGAGGCCTCCTCAGAGGGACAGTTTCCCAAAGAGGACTACGTGCGCCCGTCGCCCTCTTTCAGGCAACATTTGGCCCTCTGTCAGGGTGGGTTCGGGAAATCGCAGACTCCGGGCGGGCCTCCGACTGTAGGAACGCGCTCAGAACGGGCAGCAACGGAGGCCTGCATGGTGGGACAGTGTCCCAAAGAGGACTACGTGCGCCCGTCGCCCTCTTTTCGGGGCAACTTTTTCCCATCTGTCACAGTGGACCCGGGAAATCCCAGCCTCCGTGCGGGCCTCTGATTGTCGGAACGCGCTCGGAACGGGTGGGAACGGAGGCCTGCGCATAGGGACAGCATCTACAACAGGATTAGGTGTGCGCGTCGCCCTTTTTTCTGGACAAATTTTGCCTCTCTGCCAGCGTGGGGCCAGGAAATCCCGGCCTTCGGGCGGGCCTCCGACAATCAGGTCCCGCTTGGTACGGGCGGAAATGGAGGCCTACGTGGAGGGACAGCGTCTCAAAGAGGAATAGGTTTGTCCTCGTCGCCCTCTTTTCGAGGCAACTGTTCCCCCATGTCATGGTGGAGCCGGGATATCCCGACCTCAGGGAACACGATCGGAACAGGCGGAAACGGAGGCCTGCACGGAGGGACAGCGTCACAAAGAGAACTAGGTGTGTCCGGGTCGCCCTCTTTCATGCAACTGTTGGCCCTTTGTCAGGATGGGGCCGGGATATCACGGCCTCCGGGCAGGCCACCGACTGTACGAATGCGCTCGGAACGGGCAGAAACGGAGGCCTGCGTGGAGGGACAGTGTCTCAAAGTGGACTACGTGCACACGTGGCCCTCTTTTCGAGGTGACTTTTGCCTCTCTGTCACGGAAGGGCCAGGAAATCCCGGCTTCTGGGCGGGCCTCCAATCGTCAGAATGCGCTCGGAACGGGCGGAAACGGAGACATGCGCGTAGGGAAAGCGTCTCCAACAGGATTAGGTGCGTGCATCGCCCTTTTTTCAGTGCAACTTTTGCCTCTCTGTCAGCGTGGGGCCGGCAAATCCCAGCCTTCGGGAGGGCCTCCGACTGTAGGAACGCAATCGGAACGGGCGGAAACGGAGTCCTGCGGGTCGGGACAGCGTCTCAAAGAGGACTACATGCACGCTTGGCCCTCTTTTCGAGGCAATTTTTGCCCCTCTGTCATGGTGGAGCCGGGAAATCGCGGCCTCTGGGCGGGCATCCGAACATCGGAATGTGCTCGGAACGGGCGGAAACAGAGGCCTGCGCACCAAGAGGACTAGGTGTGCTAGCGTCGCCCTGTTTTCAAGGTATCTTTTCCCCCTCTGTCAGGGTGGAGCCGCGACATCCGTCCGTCGGAATTGCCGGAAACCGTGGCCTGCGCGGAGGGACAGCGTCTCCAACAGGATTAAGTACGCACATGGCCCTTTTTTCTGGGCAACTTTTGCCCCTCTGTCAGGGTGGGGCTGGGAAGTCACGGCCTCCGGCGGGCCTCCAACAGTCGGAACGCTGTTGGAACAGGCAGAAACGGAGTCCTGCACGGACGGACAGCATCTCAAAGAGGACTAGGTGTGCGCGCTTCGCCCTGATTTCGGGGTAACTTTTGCCCCTCTGTCAGAGTGGGGCGGGGAAATCGTGGCCTCTGGACGGGCCTCTGACTGTCGGAATGCGCTTGGAACGGGCAGAAACGGATGCCTGCGCGCAGGGACAGCCTCTCCATCTTGATAAGGAGCGCACGTTGCCCTTTTTTCTGGTCAACTTTTGCCCCTCTGTCAGCGTGGGGCCGGGAAATCCCAGCCATCGGGCGGGCCTCTGACCGTCAGAACGCGCTCGGAATGCGCGGAAAAAGAGGGCTGCGCTCAGGGACAGCGTCTCCAACAGGATTAGGTCCGCGCGTCACCCTTTTTTCCGGACAACATTTGCTTCTCTGTCAGCGTGGGGCTGGGACATCCCGGCCTTCGGGCGGGCCTCCGACCGTCGGAACGCGCTCGGAACGGGCGGAATCGGAGGCCTGCGCAGAGGGACAGTGTCTCAAAGAGGACTACATGCACGCGTCGCCATCTTTTCGAGGCAATTTTTGCCCCTCTGTCAGGGTGGGGCCGGGAAATCGCGGCCACCAGGCGGCCTCCAACTGAAGGAACGCACTCGGAACAGGCAGAAACGGAGGTCTGCATGGA
>NW_025335699.1:10978-81319 GCF_004798865.1 Varanus komodoensis
GGGGCCGGGAAATCGCGGCCTCCGGGGGGGCCTTCCGACAGTAGGAAAGTGCTCGGAATGGGCTGAAACGAAGGCCTGCACGGAATGACAGCGTCTCAAAGAGGACTACATGCGCGCTTGGCCTTATTTTCAGGGCAACTTTTGCCGCTCTGTCATGGTGGAGCCGGGAAATCCTGGCCTCCAGACGGCCATACGACCGTCAGAACGCGCTCGGAAGGCGCGAATACAGAGACCTGCGAGGAGGGACAGCGTCTCCACCAGGATTAGGTGCGCACATCACCCTTTTTTCCGGGCAACTTTTGCCTCTCTGTCAGTGAGGGGCCGGGAAATCCCGGCCTTCGGGCGGGCCACCGACCATCGGAAAATGCTCGGAACGGACGTAAACGGAGGCCTGCGTTGAGGGACAGCCTATCAAAGAGGTCTAGGTGTGTCCGTGTCGCCCTCTTTTCAGGGAACTTTTGGCCTTCTGTCAGGGTGGGGCCTGGAAATAGTGCCCTCCGGGCAGGCCTCCAACCATCGGAACCCGCTCGGTACGGGAAGTAACGGAGGCCTGCGCGAAGGGACAGCGTCTCAAAGAGGACTAGGTGCGCGCGTCGCCCTCTTTTCGAGACCACTTTTGCCGATCTTTCACGGTGGAGACGGGAAATCTTGGCCTCCACACGGGCCTACGACCATCGGAACGCTCTCAGAAGTGGCAGAAATAGAAGCCTGGGCGGAGGGAAAGCGTCTCAAAGAGGACTAGGTGTGTGGGCGTCGCCCTGTTTTGGGTGAAACTTTTGCCCCTTTCTCATGGTGGAACTGAGAAATCCCGGCATCCAGGGGGGCCTCCGAGCGTCGGAACGCGCTCTGAATGGGTGGAAACGGAGGCCTGCGTGTAGGCACAGAGTCTCCAACAGGATTAGATGCGCGTGTCGCCCTCTTTTCCGGGCAACTTTTGCCTCTCTGTCAGCGTGGGACCCGGAAATTCGGGCTCCGGGCGGGCCTCCGACCGTCGGAACGCGCTCGCAACGGGCGGAAAAAGAGGCCTGCTTAGAGGGACAGCGTCTCAAAGAGGACAAGGTGTGTCCGTGTTGCCCTCTTTTCAGGCAACTTTTGGCCCTCAGTCAGGGTTGGGCCGGGAAATCCCGGCCTCCGGTCGGGTGTCCGACTGCAGGAAAGCGCTCGGAACGGGCAGAAACGGAGGCCTGCGTGGAGGTACAGCGTCTCGAAGAGGACTACGTGAGCGCTTGGCCCTCTTTTCGAGGCAAATTTTGCCCCTCTGTCACGGTGGAGCCAGGAAATCATGGCCTCCAGACGGGCCTACGACCGTCGGAACGCGCTCAGAACGGGCGGAAACGGAGGACTGCGCAGAGAGACAGCGTCTCAAAGAGGACTAAGTGTGTCCGTGTCGCCCTCTTTCAGGCAACTTTTGGCCCTTTGTCAGCGTGGGGCCCGGAAATCGCGGTATCCGTTCGGGCTTCCTAATGTAGGAACGCGCTGGGAAGGGGCGGAAATGGAGGCCTGCACGGAGGGACAGCGTCTAAAGAGGACTTGGTGTGTCCATGTCGCCCTCTTTCATGCAACTTTTTGCTGTCAGTCAGGGTAGGGTCGGGTTATCGCGGCCTCCGGCCGGGCCTCCGACTGTAGGAAGGCACTCGGAATGGGCAGAAATGGAGGCCAGTGCAGAGGGACAGTGTCTCAAAGAGGACAACGTGTGTGCGTGGCCCTCTTTTCGAGGCAACTTCTGCCCCTCTGTCACAGTAGAGCCTGGAAATCCTGGCCTTCAGACGGGCCTCCGACCTTCAGAACGCGCTTGGAACAGGTGGAAACGGAGGCCTGCGTAGAGGGACGGCGTCTCAAAGAGGACTACGTGAGCACTTGGCCCTCTTTTCGAGGCAACTTTTGCCCCTCTGTCAAGATGGAGCCTGGAAATCCTGGCCTTCAGACTGGCCTACGACCGTCGGAAAATGCTCGGAAGGGGCGGAAACGGAGGCCTGCACGGAGGGACAGCGTCTAAAGAGGTCTAGGAGTGTCCGTGTCACACTCTTTTCATGCAATTTTTGGCCCACTGTCAGGGTGGGGCCAGGAAATCGCGGCCTCCAAGCGGGCCTCTGACTGTAGGAACGCCCTCGGAACTGGCGGAAACGGAGGCCTGTATTGAGGGACAGCGTCTCAAACAGGACTAGGGGTGCGCGTGGCCCTCTTTTCGAGGCAACTTTTGCCCCTCTGTCACGGTGGAGCCGGGAAATCCTGGACTTCAGACGGGCCTACAACCGTCGGAATGCGCTCGGAAGGGGCGGAAACGGAGGCCTGCATGGAGGGACAGCGTCTAAAGAGGACTAGGAGTGTCTGTGTCGCCCACTTTTCATGCAATTTTTGGCCCACTGTCAGGGTGGGGCCTGGAAATCGCGGCCTCCGGGTGGGCCTCTGACTGTAGGAACGCACTCGGAACTGTCGGAAACGGAGGCCTGTGTGGAGGAACAGCGTCTCAAAGAGGAGTAGGGGCGCGCGTGGCCCTCTTTTCGAGGCAACTTTTGCCCCTCTGTCACAGTGGAGCTGGGACATCCTGGCCTTCAGACGGGCCTACGACCATTGGAAAACGCTCGGAAGGGGCAGAAATGGTGGCCTGCATGGAGGGAACGTGTCTCAAAGAGAACTAGGTGTGCGCATCGCCATTCTTTTGTGGCAACATTTGCCCCTCTGTCAGTGAGGGGCCGGGAAATCATGGCCTCCGGGCGGGACTCCGACCGTCGGAACGCGCTCCATACTGGTGGAAACGGAGGCCTGCGCGGGGGGACAGCGTCTCAAAGAGAACTAGGTGCGCGCATCGCCCTTTTTTCGTGGAAACGTTTGCCACTCTGTCAGTGAGGGGCCGGGAAATCGCGGAATCCGGGCGGGCCTCCGACCGTCGGAACGCGCTTTGAACGGGTGGAAACGGAGGCCTGCGGAGAGGGACGGCGTCTCAAAGAGGACTACGCTAGCACTTGGCACTCTTTTCGAGGCAACTTTTGCCCCTCTGTCACGGTGGAGCCGGGAAATCCTGGCCTTCATACTGGCCTACGACCGTCGGAACGCGCTCGGAAGGGGCAGAAACGGAGGCCTGCACGGAGGGACAGCGTCTAAAGAAGACTAGGAGTGTCCGTGTCGCCCTCTTTTCATGCAATTTTTGGCCCACTGTCAGGGTGGGGCCGGGAAATCGCAGCCTCCGGGCCGGCCTCTGACTGTAGGAACGCACTCGGAACTGGCGGAAATGGTGGCCTGCGTGGAGGGACAGCGTCTCAAAGAGGAGTAGGGGCGCGCGTGGCCCTCTTTTCGAGGCAACTTTGCCCCTCTGTCACGGTGGAGCCGGAACATCCTGGCCTTCAGACGGGCCTACGACCGTTGGAACGCGCTCGGAAGGGGCGGAAATAGAGGCCTGCACGGAGGGACAGCGTCTCAAAGAGAACTAGGTGCGCGCGTCGCCCTTTTTCGTGGCAACAGTTGCCCCTCTGTCAGTGAGGGGCCGGGAAATCCTGGCCTTCAGATGGGCCTACGACTGTCGGAACCCGTTTGGAACGGGTGGAAACGGAGGCCTGCATGGAGGGACAGCGTCACCAAGAGTACTAGGTGTGCGCGCGTCGCCCTATTTTCTGGGTATCTTTTGCCCCTCTGTCAGGGTGGAGCCGTGAAATCCAGGGCTCCTGCGGGACTCCGACCGTCGGAATTGGCGGAAACGGAGGCCTGCGCGGAGGGACAGAGCCTCCAAGAGGACTAGGTGCGTGCGTGTCACCCTGTTTTCGGGGCAGCTTTTGCCCCTCTCTCAGGCAGGGGCTGTGATATTGCAGCTTCTCGGAGGGCCTCCGACTGTCGGAACGCGCTCGGAACGGGCGGAAACTGAGGCCTGCGCGTAGGAACAGCGTCTCCAACAGGATTAGGTACGCACGTCGTCCTTTCTTCCGGGCAACTTTTACCCCTCTGTCAGCGTCGGGATGGGAAATCGCGGCCTTCGGGGGAAGCTCCGACATTCGGAATGCGCATAGAATGGGCGGAAAAAGAGGCGTGCGCGGAGGGACAGCGTCTCAAAGAGGACAAGGTGCGTACGCGTCGCCCTGTTTTCGGGGTAAATTTTGCCCCTCTGTCAGGGTGCAGCTGGGAAATCCCGGGCTCTGGGCGGCCTCCGACCGTCGGTACGCGCTCGGAAAGGGGGGAAACGGAGGCCTGCTCGGAGGGACAGCGTCTCAAAGAGGACTAGGTGTGTCCGTGTCGCCCTCTTTACAGGCAACTTTTGGCCATCTGACAGGGTGGGGCCGGAAAATCGCGGTCTCCGGGCTGGCATCCGACTGTAGGAACGCGCTCGGAACGGGCAGCAATGGAGGCCTGCGCAGTGGGACAGTATCCCAAACAGGACTACGTGCGCGCAACGCCCACTTTTGGAGGCAACTTTTTCCCATCTGTCACCGTGGACCTGGGAAATCCCGGCATCCGGGCGGGCCTCTGATTGTCGGAAAGCGCTCGGAACGAGCGGAAATGGAGGCCAGCGTGGAGGGACAGGTTCTCAATGAGGATCATGTGTGTCCATGTCGCCCTCTTTTCAGGCAACTTTTGGCCCTCTGTCAGGGTGAGGCTGGGAAATCGCGGCCTCTGAGCGGGGCTCTGACCATCGGACCGCGTTCGGAACGGGCAGAAACGGAGGCCTGCACGTAGGGACAGCATCTCCAACAGGATTAGGTGTGCGCGTTGCCCTTTTTTTCAGGCAACAGATGCTTCTCTGTCATCGTGGGGACGGGAAATCCCGGCCTTCAGGCGGGCCTCAGACCCTTGGAACGCGTTCGGTACGGGTGGAAACGGAGGCCTGCGTGGTGTTACAGCGTCTCAAATAGGACTAGGTGTGTCCGCGTTGCTCTCATTTCGGGGCAACTTTTGCCCCTCTGTCAGGGCGGGGCCAGGAAGATGCGGACTCCGGGCGGGCTTCCGAATGTAGGAACTATGTCGGAACACGGAGAAACGGAGGCCTGCGCGGAGGGACAGAGTATCAAAGAAGAATAGGTGCACGCATCGCCCTCTTTTCGAGGAACTTTGGCCCTTTTGTCACGTTGGATCCGGGAAATCCTGACCTCCAGACCAGCCTACGACCGTTGGAACGCCCTCGGAAGGGGCGGAAACGGATGCCTGCGCGGAGGTACAGTGTCTCTAAGAGGACTAGGTGCGCGGGCATTGCCCTTTTTTCGGGGAAACTTTTGCCCCTCTTTCATGGTGGAGCCGGGAAATCCTGGCCACTGGGCGGGCGTTCTACCATCAGAACGCGATCAGAAAGGGCGAAAACGGAGGGCTGCGCGTAGGAACAGTGTCTCCAACAGGATTAGGTGTGCGCGTCTCCCTTTTTTGTGGCAAGTTTTGCCTCTCTGCCAGCGTGGAACCAGGAAATCCCGGCCTTCGGGCGGCCCTCCGACCATCGAAACGTGCGCGATACTGGCGGAAACGGAGGCTTGCACGGAGGGACAGCGTCTCAAAGAGGACTAGGTGCGCGCATTGCCCTTTTTTCGGGGAAACATTTATCCCTCTGTCATGGTGCAGCTGGGACATCCCGACCTCCGGGCGGGCCTTCACCGCCAGAACGCGATCGGAACTGGCGAAAACGAGGTCCTGCGCGTAGGAACAGCGTCTCCAACAGGATTAGGTGCGCACGTCGCCCTTTTTTCCGGGCAACTTTTGCCTCTCTGTCTGTGTGCGTTCGGGGAATCCCGGCCTCCAGGCGGGCCTCCGACCATCGGAATGCACTCGGAACAGGCGGAAACGGAGGCCAGCTCGGACGGATGGCGTCTCAAATAAGTCTAGGTGTGTCCGCGTCGCCCTCTTTTTGGGGCAATTGTTTCTCTTCTGTCACGATGGGGCTGGAAATCGCGGCCTCCGGGCGGGCATCCGAACGTCGGAACGTGCTCGGAACGGGCGGAAACGGAGGCCTGCACGGAGGGACAGCATCACCAAGAGGACTAGGTCTGCGCGCGTCACCTTGTTTTCTGGGTATCTTTTGCCCCTCTGTCAGGGTGGAGCCGCGAAATCCAGGGCTCCGGGTGGGCCTCCAACCGTCGGAATTGTCGGAAACGGAGGCCTGCGCGGAGGGACAGCGTCTCCAATAGGACTAGGTGCGCGCGCGTCGCCCTGTTTTCGGGGCAACTTTTGCCCCTCTTTCAGGGAGGGGCCGTGATATCGCAGCCTCTGGGAGGGACTCCGACCGTCGGAACGCGCTCGGAACGGGCGGAAACGGAGGCCTGTGTGTAGGAACAGTGTCTCCAACAGGATTAGGTACGCGCGTCGCCCTTTTTTCGGGCAACTTTTGACCCTCTGTCAGCGTGTGGCTGGGAAATCGCGGCCTGTGGGCGGGTCTCCGACATTCGGCATGCGCATAGAATGGGCGGTAAAAGAGGCCTGAGCGGAGGGACAGCGTCTCAAAGACGACTAGGTGTGTCCGCGTCACCCTCTTTTCAGGCAAGTTTAGGCCGTCTGTCAGGGTGGAGCTGGGAAATCCCAGGCTCAGGGCGGGCCTCCGACTGTTGGAACGCGGGCGAAATGGCGGAAACCGAGGCCTACGCGGAGGGACAGTGTCTCAAAGTGGACTAGGTATGTCCGTGCCGCCCTCTTCTCAGGCAACGTTTGGCCCCCTGTCCGGGTGGGGCAGGGAAATCGCGGCCTCTGGGCGGGCCTCCAACAGTAGGAACACGCTCGGAACGGGCATAAACGGAGGACTGCAGAAAAGGACAGTGTCTCAAAGAGGACTAGGTGCGCGCGCGTCGCCCTGTTATCGGTGTAACTTTTCCCTCTGTCAGGGTGGGGCCGGGAAATCCCAGGCTCAGGGCGGGCCTCCAATCGTCGGAACGCAAGCGAAACGGGCGGAAACCGTGGTCTACCCGGAGGAACAGTGTCTCAATGTGGAATAGGTGTGTCCGTGTTGCCCTCTTCTCAGGCAACTTTTGGCTTCCTGTCCGGGTGGGGCAGGGAAATCGCTGCTTCTGGGTGGGCATCCGAACGTCGGAACATGCTCGGAAAGGGCGGAAACGGAGGCCTGCGTGAAGGGACAGCGTCTCAAAGAGGACTAGGTGTGCGCGCGTCGCCCTGTTTTCGGGGTAACTTTCGCCCCTCTGACACGGTGGAGCCGGGAAAAACCTGCCTCCGGGTGCACCTCCGATCATTGGAACGCGCTCGGAACGGGCGGAAAGGGATGCCTGCGCGGAGGGACAGCATCTCAAAGAGGACTAGGTGCACAGGAGTCTCCCTGTTTTCGGGGCAACTTTTGCGCATCTGTCCGGGTGGGGACAGGAAAAACCTGCCTCCGGGCGCGCCTCCGATCATCGGAACGTGCTTGGAATGGGCGGAAATGGAGGCCTGCGCGGAGGTACAGCGTCTCAAAGAGGACTAGGTGGGTCCGCATGGCCCTCTCTTCGGGACATCTTTTGCCCCTCTGCCAGGGTGGGGCGGCGAAATCACGGCCTCCGGGCGGGTCTCCGACCTTAGGAAAGCTCTCGGAACAGGCGGAAACGGAGGCCTGCACGAGGGACAGCGTCTATAAGAGGTCTAGGTCTTTCAACGTGGCCCTCTTTTCGGGATAACTTTTGCACCTCTGTCAGCGTGGGGCTGGGAAATCCCGGCCTTCGGGCGGGCCTCCAACCATCAGAACTTGGTAGGATTAGGCGAAACGGAGGCCTGCGTGGAGGGATAGTGTCTCCAAGAGGACTGGTTCGGTGCACGTCGCCCTGTTTGCAGGACAGCTTTTGCCCCTCTGTCAGAGTGGGGGCCAGGAAATCGCGGCCCCTGGTGGGCCTCCGACTGTTGGAATGCGCTCGGAATGGGTGGAAACGGAGGCCTGCGCGGAGGGACAGCGTCTCAAAGAAGACTAGGTGTACGCGCGTCCCCCTGTTTTCGGGGAACTTTTGCCCCTCTGTCAGCATGGGGCTGGGAAATCCGAGCCTCCGGGCGGGCCTCTGACCATTGGAACATGCTCGGAATAGGCGGAAATGGAGGCCTGCGAAGAGGGACAGTGTCTCCAAGAGGACTGTGTGCGCGCCCGTCCCCCTGCTTTTGAAGCAACTTTTGCACCTCTGTCATCGTGGGGCCGCAAAATCCCGGCCTCCGGGCCGGCCTCCCACGGTCGGAACTAGGTAGGATTGGGCGGAAACGGAGGCCTGCGTGGAGGGACAGCGTCTCAAAGAGGACTCGGTGCGCGCGCGTCGCCGTTTCTTCGGAGCAACTTTTGCCGCTCTATCACTGAGGGGAAGGGAAATTGGGGCCTCCGGGCGTGACTCCGACCGTCGGAACTCGCTCGGAATGGGCGGGAGCAGAGGCCTGAGAGTAGGGACAGAGTCTCCAACAGGATTAGGTGCGCGCGTCGCCCTTTCTTTTGGGCCAGTTTTGCCCTTCGGTCAGCCTGGGGCTGGGAAATCCCGGCCTTCGTGTGGGCCTCCGACCGTCAGAACGCGCTCGGAACGGGCGTAAACGGAGGCCTGCGCGTAGGGACAGCGTCTCCAACATGATTAAGTCCATACGTCGCCCTTTTTTCTGGGCTCCTTTTGCCTCTATGTCAGCGTGGGGCCGGGAAATCCCGGCCTTCGCACGGGCCTCCGACCGTAGGAACACATTCGGAACAGGCGGAAACGGAGTCCTGCGGGTAGGGACAGCGTCTCAAAGAGGACTACGTGCACGCTTGGCCCTCTTTTCGAGGCAACTTTTGCCCCTCTGTCACGGTGGAGCCGGGAAATCCTGGCCTACAGACAGGCTTACGACCGTCGGAACGTGCTCGAAAGGGGCGGAAATGGAGGCCTGCGCGGAGGGACAGCGTCTCAAAGGGGACAGGTGCGTGCGTAGCCCTTTTGCGGGGCAACTTTCGCCCCTCTGTCAGGGTGGGTCCAGGAAATCGCGGCCTCCGGGCGGGCATCCCACTGTCGGAACGCTCTTTGAACGCGCCGAAACAGAGGCCTGCGCGTAGGGACACCGTCTCCAACAGGATTAGTTGCGCGAGTCTCCTTTTTTTCCGGGCTTCTTTTTCCAGTCTGCCAGCGTGGGGCCAGGACTCCGACCGTCAGAACGCGCTCGGAACGGGCGGAAACGGAGTCCTGCATGGAGGGACAGCGTCTCAAAGAGTACTGCGTGCGCGCTTGGCCCTCTTTTCGGGGCAACTTTTGCATTCTGTCACGGTGGACCCCGGAAATCATGGCCTGCAGACGGGCCTACGAATATCGGAACGCGCTCACAAGGGAGGGAAAAGGAGGCCTGCGTGGAGGGACAGCGTCTCAAAGAGAACTAGGTACGCGCGTCGCCCTTTTTTCGAGGCAACTTTTTCCCCTCTGTCATGGTGGAGCCGGGAAATCCCGGACTCCGCCCGTCGGAATGCACTCGGAACGGGTGGGAACGAAGGCCTGCGCAGACGGACAGCGTCTCAAAGAGGACTAGGTGTGTCCGTGTCGCCCTCATTTCATGCAACTTTAGGCCCTCTGTCAGGGTTGACCCTGTAAATCATGGCCTGCAGAAGGGCCTCCAATTGTCGCAACCTGCTCGGAACGGGCGGAAAAGGAGGCCTGCGCGGAGGGACAGCATCTCAAAGAGGACTACGTGCACGCTTGTCCCTCTTTTCGAGGAAACTTTTACCACTATGTCACGGTGGAGCTGGGAAATCATGGTCTTCAGACGGGCCTACGACCGTCGGAAGGCGCTCGGAAGGGGGGGAAACGGAGGCCTGCGCGGAGGGACAGCGTCTCCAATAGGATTAAGTGCGCACGTCGCCCTTTTTTCTGGGCAACTTTTGCCTCTCCGTCAGCGTGGGTCCGGGAAATCCCGTCCTTCAGGCAGCCCACCGACCGTCGGAACGCGCTCGGAACATGCGGAAGCGGAGGCCTGCGCAGAGGGACATCGTCTCAAAGAGGACTAGGTGTGTCCGCGTGGCCCTATTTTCGGGGCAACTTTTGGCCCCCTGTCAGGGTGGGGCCGGGAAATCGTGTCATCCGGGCGGGATTCCGACTGTAGGAACACGCTCGGAATGGGCAGAAACTTGGCCTGCGCAGAGGGACAGCATGTCAAAGAGGACTAGGTGCGAGAGCGTCACCTTTATTCTGGGCAACTTTTGTCCCTCTGTCAGTGAAGCGCAGGGAAATCGCAGCCTCCGGGCGGGTGTCCGACCTTAAGAATGCGCTCGGAACAGGTGGAAACGGAGGCCTGCGCGGAGGGACAGCATCTCAAAGAGGACTAGGTGCCCGTGCATGGCCCCTTTTCGGGGCAACTTTTGCCCCTCTGTCAGGCTGGGGCCAGGAAATCACGGCCGCCAGGCGGGCCTCCGACTGTCGGAACGTGCTCGGAAGGGGCAGAAACGGAGGCCTGGGCGGAGGGACAGCGTCTCCAACAGGATTAGGTGGGCGCTTCGCCATTTTTTCCGGGCAACTTTTGACCCTCTGTCAGCGTGGGGCCGGGAAATCCCGGCCTTCGGACGTGCCTCCGACTGTCAGAACGCGCTCGGAACGGGCGGAAACGGAGTCCTGCCACTTTTGCCACTTTGTGAGGGTGGGGCCGGGAAATCGCAGCCTCCGGGCGGGACTCCGATCGTCGGAACGCGCTCGTTATGGGCGGAAACGGAGGCCTGCGCGAGGGACAGCATCTCAAAGCAGACAAAGTGCGCGCGCTACGCCCTTTTTCTGGCAACTTTTGCCTCTCTGTCAGGGTGGAGCCGGGAAATCCCGGCGTCCGGGCGGGCCTCTGACTGTAGGAACGCGTTCGGAACGGGCAGCAACGGAGGCCTGTGCGGAGGGACAGCATCTCAAAGAGGACTAGGTATATCCATGTCGCCCTATTTTCAGGCTACTTTTGGTCCTCTGTCAGGGTGGGGCTGGTAAATTGCGGCCCCAAGACATGCATACGACCATCGGAACACGCTCGGAACGGGCGGAAACGGAGCCCTGCGCGGAGGGACAGCGTCTCAAAGAGAACTAGGAGTGTCCGCGTCTCCCTCTTTTCGGGGCAACTTTTGCCCCTCTGTCAGGGTGGGGCCAGGAAATCCCGGCCTCCGGGCAGGACTCCGACTGTCAGAACACTCTCGGAACGGGCAGAAACAGAGGCCAGCGCAGAGGGACAGCGTCTCAAAGAGGACTAGGTGTGTCCGCGTAGCCCTCCTTTCAAGGCAAGTTTCCCCCCGCTGTCAGGGTAGGGCTGGGAAATCGCAGCCTCCGGGCGGGCCTCCGATTGTCGGAATGCGCTCAGAACAAGCGGAAATGGAGGCCTGCGCAGAGTGACAGCATCTCAAAGAGGACTAGGTGCGCGTGCGTCACCCTCCATTTGGGGCAACTTTTGCCACTCTGTCAAGGTGGGGGTCGGGAAACCGCGGCCTCCGGGCGGGATTCCGACCATTGAAACGCGCTCGGAACAGGCAGAAACGGAGGCCTGCGCGTTGGGACAGCATCTCAAACAGGACGAGGTGTGTCCGCTTGGCCCTCTTTTAGGGGCAAGTTTTGTTTCTCTGTCAGAGTGGGGCCGGGAAATCCCGGCCTCCGGGCGGGCCTGCGACCTTCGGAACGCGCTCGGAACGGGTGGAAACTGAGGTCTGCGCGGAGGGACAGTGTCTCAAAGAGGACTTGGTGTTTCCGCGTCGCCCTATTTTCAGGGCAAGTTTTGCCCCACTGTCAGGCTGGCGCCGGGAAATCGGGGCCTCCAGGCGGAACTTCTATCGTCGGAATGCGCTCAAAACAAGAAGAAACGGAGGCCTGCGCGGAGGCACAGCGTCTCCAAGAGGACTAGGTGCACGCGGATCCCCCATTTCCGGGGCAACTTTAGCCCCACTTTCAGCGTGGGGCCGGGAAATGGCGGCCTCCGGGAGCACCTCCGACCGTCGGAACGCGCTCAAAACAAGCGGAAACAGAGGCCTGCGCGGAGGCACAGCATGTCCAAGAGTACTAGGTGTGTCCGCGTCGCCCTCTTTTCGGGGCAACTTTTGCCACTCTGTCAGCGTGGGGCCGGGAAATCGTGGCCTCCGGGCGGAACTCCGACCGTCGGAACGCACTCGGAACGGGCGGAAATTGATTCCTGCGCGGTGGGACAGTGTCTCAAAGGGGACTAGGTGTTAACGCGTCGCCCTCTGTTCACGGCAAGTTTTGCCCCTCTGTCAGGCTGGGGCCGGGAAATCGGGGCCTCCAGGCGGGACTCCGACCTTCGTAACGCGCTGAGAACGGGCGCAAGCTGAGTCCTGCGCGGAGGGACACCGTCTCAAAGAGGACTAGTTGTGTCCGCGTGGCCCTCTTTTCGGGGCAACTTTTTGCCCTCTGTCAGGTCGGAGCTGGGAAATCGCGGCCTCTGGGCGGGCCTCCGACCGTCGGAACGCACTCGGAACGGCGGAAACGGATTCCTACGCAGAGGGACAGCGTCTCAAAGGGGACTAGGCATGTCCGCGTCACCCTCCTTTCGGGGCAACTTTTGGCCCTCTGTCAGGGTGGGGCCGGGAAATTGCGGCCTCCGGGAGGTACTCCGACCGTCGGAACGCGCTCGGAATGGGTGGAAACGGAGGCCTGAGCGGAGGGACAGCGTCTCAAAGAGGACAAGGTGGACGCGCATCCCCCTGTTTTCGGTTCAACGTTTGTCCCTGTTTCAGCGAGGGGCCTGGAAATCTCGGCATCCGGGCGGGCCTCAGACCGTCGGAACACACTCAGAACTGGTGGAAACGGAGGCCTGCGCGGAGGGACAGCGTCTCCAAGAGGAATAGGTGTGTCCGCGTGGCCCTCTTTTCGGGGCAACTTTTGCCCCTCTCTGAGAGTGGGGCTGGGAAATCGCGGCCACCGGGCGGGCCTCCAACCGTCGGAACGCACTCGGAATGGATGGAAACGGAGGCTTGCGCGGAGGGACAGCGTCTCCAAGACAACTAGGTGGACGTGAATCCCCCTGTTTTCGGGGCAACGATAGCCCCACTGTCAGCATTGGGGCGGGAAATCTCAGCCTCTTGGCGGGACTCCGACCGTCGGAACGCGCTCGGAACGGGTGGAAGCGGAGGCCTACGCGGAGGGACACCATCTCAAAGAGTACTAAATGTGTCCACGTGGCCCTCTTTTCGGGGCAACTTTTGCCCCTCTGTCAGGGTGGGGCCGGGAAATCGCGGCCACCGGGCGGGCCTCCAACTGTCGGAACGCACTCGGAATGGATGGAAACGGAGGCCTGCGCGGAGGGACAGCGTCTCCAAGAGGACTAGGTGGACGTGCGTCCCCGTTTTCGGGGCAACTTTTTCCCCTCTGTCAGGCTGGGGCCGGGAAAACTTGGCCTCCGGGCGGGCCTCCGACCGTCGGAACGCGCTCGGAACAGGCGGAAACGGAGCCCTACGCGGGGACAGCGTCTCAAAGAGGACTAGGTGTGTCCGCGTGGCCCTATTTTCGGGGCAACTTTTGGCCCCCTGTCAGGGTGGGGCCAGGAGATCGCAGCCTCCGAGCGGGCCTCCGACCTACGGAAAGCGCTTGGAACAGGTGAAAATGGATGCCTGCATGGAGGGACAGCGTCTCCAAGAGGACTAGGTGCGCGCACATCCCCCTGTTTTCGGGGCAACTTTTGCCACTCTGTCAGCGTGGGGCCCGGAAATCTTGGCCTCCGGGCATGCCTCCGACCGTCAGAATGCGCTCAGAACGGGCGGAAGCAGAGGCCTGCGCGGAGGGAGAGCCGCTCAAAGGGGACTAGGTGTTAACGCGTCACCCTCTTTCGGGGCAACTTCTGGCCCTCTGTCAGGGTGGGGCTGGGAATTTGAGGCCTCCGGGTGGTCCTCCGACCGTTGGAACGCGGTCGGAAAGGGTGGAAACGGAGGCCTGCGCGGAGGGACAGCGTCTCCAAGAGGACTTGGTGGACGCGCGTCCCCCTGTTTTCGGGGCAACGGTAGCCCCACTGTCAGCGTGGGGCCATGAAATCTCGGCCTTGGGGTGGGCCGCCAACCGTCGGAACGCGCTCGGAACGGGCGGAAGCGGAGGCCTGTGCAAGGGAGAACGTCTGAAAGAGGACTAGGTGTGTCCGCGTGGCCCTCTTTCTGGGCAACTTTTGGCCCTCTGTCAGGGTGGGGCCGGGAAATCGCGGCCTCCAGCCGGGCCTCCACCGTCGGAACGTACTCGGAACGGTCAGAAATGGAGGCCTGCGTGAGGGACAGCGTCTCAAAGACGACTAGGTTTGTTCAGGTCACCCTCTTTTCGGGGCAACTTTTCGCCCCCTGTCCGAGTGGGACCGGGAAATCGCGGCCTCTGGGCAGGCCTCCGACCTTCAGAACACGCTAAAGAGAAGCGGAAACGGAGGCCTGCGTGGAGGCACAGCGTCTCCAAGAGGACTACGTGCGTGCGAATCCCCCTGTTTTCGGGGAAACTTTAGCCCCACTGTCAGCGTGGGGGCGGGAAATCTCAGCCTCTGCCAGGACTCCGACCTTTGGAACGCGCTCAGAGCAGGTGGAAGCGGAGGCCTGCGCGGAGGGACACCGTCTCAAAGAGTACTATGTGTGTCCGCGGGGCCCTCTTTTCGGGGCAACTTCCGCCCTTCTGTCAGGGTGGGGCCGGGAAATTGCGGCCACCAGGCGGGCCTCCCACCATCGGAACGCACTCGGAATGGATGGAAACGGAGACCTGCACGGAAGGGCAGCGTCCCCAAGAGGACTAGGTGGACGCACGTGCCCACTTTCGGGGCAACTTTTGGCCCTCTGTCAGGGTTGGGCAGGGAAATCTTGGCCTCCGGGCGGGCCTCCGACCATCGGAAAGCGCTCGGAACTGGTGGAAATGGAGGCCTACGCGAGGGACAGCGTCTCAATGAGGACTAGGTGTGTCCGCGTCGCCCTCTTTTCGGGGCAACTTTTGCCCCTCTGTCAGGTTGGGGCTGGGAAATCGCGGCCTTTGGGCTGGCCTCCGACCGTCGGAACGTGCTCGGAGCACGCGGAAATGGAGGCCTGCGCGGCGGGTCACCGTCTAAAAGAGGATTTGGTTTGTCCGCGTCGCCCTGTTTTCGGGGCAACTTTTACCCTCTGTCAGGGTGGAGCTGGGAAATCGTGGCCTTTGGGCGGGTCTCCGACCGTCGAAACGCGCTCTCAATGGGAGGAAAAGGAGGTCTGCAGGGAGGGACAGTGTCTCAAAGAAAACAAGGGGCGCGTGCGTCTCCCACCTTTTGGGGCAACTTTTTCCCCTCTGTCAGGGTGGGGCCGGAAATCGGGGCATCTGGGTGGGCCTCCGACCATCGGAACGCACTCAGAATGGGTGGAAACGGAGGCCTGCATGAGGGACAGCGTCTCAAAAAGGACTAGGTTTTCCACGTAGCCCTCTTTTCGGGGCAACTTTTGCCTCTCTGTCAGGGTGTGGCCGGGAAATCGCAGCCTTCGGGCGTGCTTTCAACTGTAGAAACGCGGTTGGTGCAGGCGGAAACGGAGTCCTGCGCGGAGGGACACGATCTGAAAGAAGACTAGTTGTGTCCTCGTGGCCCTCTTTTCAGGGCAACTTTTGCCCCTCTGTCAGAGTTGGGCCGGGAAATCCTGGCCTCCCGGCGTGCCTCCAACCGTAGGAACACACTCGGAATGTGCCCAAACAGAGGCCTGCGCAGAGGGACAGCGCCTGAAAGAGGACTAGATGCGCGCCTCGCCCTGTTTTCCCAGCAACTTTGGCTCTCTGTCAGGGTGGGGCCGTGAAATTCCGGCCTTTGGGCGGCCCTCCGACTGTCGGAACGCACTCAGAAAGGGCGGAAATGGAGGCCTGCACGGTGGGACAGCGTCTCAAAGAGGACTAGGTGTGTCCGTGTGGCCCTCTTTTTGGGGCAACTTTTTCCCCTATGTCAGGGTAGGGCCAGGAAATCGTGGCCTTCTGGGCGGGCCTCCGACTGTCGGATCGTGCTCGGTAATGGCTGAAACGGAGGCCTTCCCGGACGGAAAGCGTCTCAAAGAGGACAAAGTGTGTCCACATCACACTCATTTCAGGGCAACTTTTGCCCCTCTGTCAGGGTGGGGCTGGGAAATCGTGGCTGCCGGACGGGACTCCGACCGTCGGAACGTGCTCGGAACACACGGAAACGGAGGCCTGCGCGGCGGGACAGCGCCTCAAAGAGGACCAGGTGCGCGCGTCGCCTGTTTTCTGGGCAACTTTTGCCCCTCTGTCAGGCTGGGTCCTGGAAATCCTGGCATCGGGCGGGCCTCCGTCCGTCGTAACGCGCTCGGTATGGGCAGAAACGGAGGCCTGCACAGAGGGACAGCGTCTCAAAGAGCACTAGGTGTGTCCGTGTGGCCCTGTTTTCGGAGCAACTTTTGCCCTCTGTCAGGGTGGAGCCGGGAAATCGCAGCCTTCGGGCGGGCCTCCGACCATCGGAAGGTGCTCGGAACACACGGAAACGGATGCTTCCGCGGCGGGACAGCATCTCAAAGATGACTTGGTGTGTCCGCGTTGCCCTGTTTTCGGGGCAACTTTTGCCCTCTGTCAGGGTGGACCCGGGAAATCGCGGACTTTGGGCGGGCCACCGACCGTCGGAGCGTGCTCAGAACGTGCGGAAACGGAGGCGTTTATTAGAGAGAGCATCTCAAAGGGGACTAGGTTTTCCGCGTCGCCCTCTTTTCGGGGCAGCTTTTGCCCCTCTGTCAGGGTGGGGCCAGAAATCGCAGTCTTTGGGCAGGCCTCCGACCGTCGGAACGCGCTCTGAACAGGCGGAAACGGAGGCCTGCATGAAGGACAGCGTCTCAAAAAGGACTAGATTTTCCGCGTCGCCTCTTCTCGGGGCAACTTTTGCCTCTCTGTCAGGGTGGGGCCGGGAACTCGCGGCCCACGGGCGGGCCTCTGACTGTCAAAACACGGTAAGTACCGGTGGAAACAGAGTCCTGCATGGAGGGACACGATCTGAAAGAAGACTAGTTGTGTCCTCGTGGCCCTCTTTTCGGGGCAACTTTTGCCCTTCTGTCAGAGTTGGGCCGGGAAATCCTGGCCTCCGGGCGTGCCTCTGACCGTAGGAACATGCTCGGAATGGGTGGAAACGGAGGCCTGTGCGGAGGGGGAGTGCCTAAAGAGGACTAGATGCGCGCCTCGCCCTGTTTTCCGGGCAACTTTTGCCTCTCTGGTAGGGTGGGGCCAGGAAATCCTGGCCTTCGGGCGGGCCTCCGACTGTCAGAACGAGCTCGGATAGCGCAGAAACGTAGACTTGCGTGGCAGGACAGCGTCTTAAAGAGGACTTGGTGTGTCCGCATCGCCCTGTTTCGGGGCAACTTTTGCACCTCTGTCAGGTTGGGGCCGGGAAATCACGGCCTTTGGGCTGGCCCCCGTCCGTCGGAACGTGTTCGGAACACTCGGAAACGGAGGCCAGCGCAGCGGGACAGCGTCTCAAAAGGACTAGGTGTGTCCGCTTCTCCCTCTTTTCGGGGCAACTTTTGCTTCTCTGTCAGGGTGGGGCCGGGATATTGCAGGCTTTGGGTGGGCCTCCGACCGTCGGAACGCGCTCGGAACACGCGGAAACGGATGCTTGCGCGGCGGGACAGCGTCTCAAAGAGGACTTGGTGTGTCCACGTCGCCCTGTTTTCGGGGCAACTTTTGCCCTCTGTCAGGGTCGAGCCGGGACGTCGTGGCCTTGCGGCGGGCCTCCGACCATCAGAATGCGCTCTGAACAGGCGGAAACGGAGGCCTGCATGAGGGACAGCGTCTCAAAAAGGACTAGGTTTTCCGCGTAGCCCTCTTTTCGGGCCAACTTTTGCCTCTCTGTCAGGGTGGGGCCGGGAAATCGCGGCATCCGGGTGGGCCTCCGACCATCGGAACGCGCTCGGAACACGCAGAAACAGATGCTTGCGCAGCAGGCAGCATTTCAAAGAGGACTTGATGTGTCCACGTTGCCCTGTTTTTGGGGCAACTTTTGCCCTCTGTCAGGGTGGACCCGGGAAATCGCGGACTTTGGGCGGGCCACCGACCGTCGGAGCATGCTCTGAACGTGCGGAAACGGAGGCCTGTATTAGAGAGAGCGTCTCAAAGGGGACTAGGTTTTCCGCGTCGCCCTCTTTTCGGGGCAGCTTTTGCACCTCTGTCAGGGTGGGGCCGGGAAATCGCAGGCTTTGGGCAGGCCTCCGACCGTCGGAACGCGCTCGGAACACGCGGAAACGGATGCTTGCGCGGCGGGACAGCGTCTCAAAGAGGACTTGGTTTTCCGCGTCGCCCTCTTTTCGGGGCAACTTTTGCCTCTCTGTCAGGGTGGGGCCGGGAAATCGCAGCCTTCGGGTGTGCCTTCAACCATAGAAACGCGGTTGGCGCAGGCGGAAACAGAGTGCTGCGCGGAGGGACACGATCTGAAAGAAGACTAGTTGTGTCCTCGTGGCCCTCTTTTCGGGGCATCTTTTGCCCCTCTGTCAGAGATGGGCCGGGAAATCCTGGCATCCGGGCAGCCCTCCTACCGTAGGAACACGCTCAGAATGGGCGGAAACGGAGGCCTGCGCGGAGGGACAGCGCCTGAAAGAGGACTAGATGCGCGCCTCGCCCTGTTTTCCGGGCAACTTTTGCCTCTCTGTCAGGGTGGGGCCGTGAAATTCCGCCCTTCGGACAGGCCTCCGACCGTCGGAACATGCTCGGTAAGGCCGGAAATGGAGGCCTGCACGGTGGGACTGCGTCTCAAAGAGGACTAGGTGTGTACGTGTGGCCCTCTTTTCGGGGCAATTTTTTCCACTACGTCAGGGTAGGGCTGGGAAATCGTGGCCTCTGGGCGGGCCTTCGACTGTCGGAACGCGCTCGGTAATGGCTGAAACGGAGGCCTGCCCGGACGGAAAGCGTCTCAAAGAGGACAAGCTGTGTCCACGTCACCCTCATTTTGGGGCAACTTTTGCCTCTCTGTCAGGGTGGAGCTTGGAAATCGCGGCCTCCGGGCAGGTCTCTGACCGTCGGAACGCGCTCGGAACTGGTGGAAACGGAGACCTGCGCGGCGGGACAACGTCTCAAGGAGCACTAGCTGTGTCCGCTTCTCCCTCTTTTCGAAACAACTTTTGCCTCTCTGTCAGGGTGGTTCCGGAAAATCGCAGCCTTCGGGCGGGCCTCCGACCGTCGAAACGCGGTCGGTACAGCGAGAAACGGAGGCCTGCGTGGCGTGACAGCATCTAAAAGAGGACTTGGTTTGTCCGCGTCGCCCTGTTTTCGGGGCAACTTTTGCCCTCTGTCAGGGTGGAGCTGGGAAATCGCGGCATCCGGGCGGGTCTCTGAACGCTCTCGGAACGGGCGGAAACAGAGTACTGTGCGGAGGGACAGCTTCTCAAAGAGGACTAGGTGTGTCCACGTCGCCTTTTTTTGGGGCAACATTTGCCCTCTGTCAGAGTGGGGCCGGAAAATTGCAGCCTCCAGCCGGGTCTCCGACCATCGGAACACGCTCAGAACGGCAGGAAACGGAGGCATGCGCGAGGGACAGCGTCTCAAAAGGACTGGGGGTGTGCGCGTCGCCCTGTTTTCAGGGCAAATTTTGCCCCTCTGTCATGGTGGAGCCGGGAAATCGCGGGCTCTGGGCGGGCGTCCGACCGCTGGAACACGTTCGGAATGGCCGGAAACGGAGGACTTCGCGGAGGCAACACGTCTCAATGAGGACTAGGTGCATCCGCGTCACCCTCTTTTCGGGGCAACTTTAGCCTCTGTGTCAGGGTGGGGCTGGAAAATCGCGGCCTCCGGGAGGGCCTCCGACCGTCGGAACATGCTCGGTACGGGCAGAAACAGTGGCCTGCGCGGAGGCAACACGTCTCAATGAGGACTATGTGTGTCCACGTCGGCCTGTTTTTGGGGCAACTTTTGCCCCTCTGTCAGAGTGTGGGTGGGAAATCGTGGCCTCCTGGAGGGCCTCCGACCATCGGAACGCACTCAGAACAGGCAGAAACGGAGGCCTGCGTGGAGGGGCAGCGTCTCAAAGAGAAGTAAGTGCTTTGCATGTCCCCTTTTCGGAGCAACTATTGCCCCTCTGCAGGCTTGGGCCAGGAAATCGCGGCCACTGGGCGGGCCTCCGTCCGTTGGAAAACGCTCGGAATGGGCAGAAATGGATGCCTGCGCGGAGGGACAGTGTCTCAAAGAGGACTAGGTGTGTCCGCGTCACCCTCTTTTTGGAAAACTTTTGGGCCTCTGTCAGGGTTGGGCCGGGAAATCACGGCCTCCAGGCAGGACTCCGACCATCGGAACGTACTCGGAATGGGCATAAATGGAGGCCTGCGCGAAGGACAGTGTCTCAAAGAGGACTAGGTGCGCGCGCGTCGCCCTTGTTTTCCGGGCAACCTTTGCCTCTCTGTCAGGGTGGGGCCAGCAAATCCCGGCCTTTGGGCGGGCCTCCGACTGTTGTAACGTGCTCGGAAGGGGCGGAATAGGAGGACTGCTTGGACGGAAAGCGTCTCAAAGAGGACTCGGTGTGTCCGCGTCACCCTCTTTTTGGGGCAACTTTTGGCCATCTGTCAGGGTCGGACCGGGAAATCGCGGCCTGAGGGCGGGACTCCGACCCTGTGAACGGGCTTGGAACGGGCGGAAATGGAGTTCTCCACGGAGGGACAGCGCATCAAAGAGGACTAGGTGTGTCCGCATGGCCCTCTTTTTGGGGCACCTTTTGCACCTCTGTCAGGGTGGGGACGGGAAATCGCGGCCTCCGGGCGGGTCTCTGACCGTCGGAACGTGCTCGGAACGGGTGGAAACGGAGGCCTGCGTGGAGGGACAGCGTCTCAAAGAGGACTAGGTGTGTCCACGTCACCCTCTTTTTGGGGAAACTTTTTGCCTCTGTCAGGGTGGCGTGGGAAATCGCGGCCTCTGGGCGGGCCTCCAACCGTTGGAATGCGCTCGGAATGTGTGGAAACGGAGGCCTGCACGGAGCGAAAGCGTCTCAAAGAGGCCTAGGTGTTCCCGCGTCACCCTCATTTCGGGGCAACTTTTGCCCCTCTGTCAGGGTGGGGCTGGGAAATCGCGGCCACTGGGGGACTCCGACCGTCGGGACGCAATCGGAACGGGCGGAAACAGGGGCCGGCGCAGCAGGACAGAGTCTCAAAGAGGACTAAGTGTGCCCGCGTCGCCCTCATTTCGGGGCAACTTTTGCCCCTCTGTCAGGGTGGGGCCGGGAAATCGCGGCCTTTGGGTGGGCCTCCGACCGATGGAACGCGCTCTGAACGGGCGGAAACAGAGGTCTGCGCGGAGGAACAGCGTGTCACAGAAACTAGGTGCGCGTGGGTCTCCCCGTTTCGGGGCAACTTTTGCCCCTCTGTCAGGGTGGGGCTGGGAAATCACAGCGTCCGGGCCTGCATCAGAACATGGAACGCGCTCGAAACGGGCGGAAATGGAGTCCTTCGCGGAGGGACACGATCTCAAAGAAGACTTGGTGTGTCCGAGTCGCCCTCTATTCGGGGCAACATTTTCCTCTCTGTCAGGGTGGGGCCGGGTAATCGCAGCCTTCGGCGGGCCTCCAACCGTGGAAACGCGGTTGGTACAGGCAGAAACGGAGGCCTGCGTGGAGGGACAGCGTCTCAAAGAAGACTAAGTGTGCCCGCGTGGCCTTCTTTTTGGGCAACTTTTGCCCCTCTGTCAGAGTGGGGCCGGGAAATCGCGGCCCCCGTGTGGGCCTCCGACCGTCAGAATACGCTTGGAATTGGCGGAAACGGAGGCCTGCGCGGAGGAACAGCGTCTCAAATAGGACTAGTTTTGTCCGCGTCGCCCTGTATTCGCGGCCACTTTTGCCCCTCTGTCACGGTGGGCCCGGGAAATCGCGGCCTCTGGTCGGGCCTCCGACCGTCGGAACGCGCTCGGAATGGGCGGAAACGGAGGAGTGCGTGGAGGGACAGCATCTCAAAGAGAACTAGGTATGTCCCCGTCGCCCTCTTTTCGGGGCAAGTCTTGCCCCTCTGTTAGGCTTGGGCAGGGAAATCCCGGCCTCCGGGCGAGACTCCGACCGTGGGAACGCGCTCGTAACGGGTGGAAACGGAGGCTTGTACGAGGGACGGCGTCTCAAATAGGACTAGGTGTGTCCTCTTCGCCCTCTTTTCGGGGCAACATTTGCCCCTCTGACAGGCTGGGGCCGGGAAATACCGGCCTCGGGGCGGGCCTCCTTCCGTCGGAACGCGCTCAGTACGGGCAGAAACGGAGGCCTGCGGGGAGGGACAGCGCCCTAAGAGGACTAGGCGTGTCCGTGGGGCCCTCTTTTCGGGGCAACTTTTGCCCCTCTGTCAGGGTGGAGCTGGAAAACCACGGCCCCTGAGCGGGCCTCCGACTGTCAGAACGTACTCGGAACGGGCAGAAATGGATTCCTGGGCGGAGGGACAGCCTCTCAAAGGGTACCAGGTGTGTCCGCATCACTCTCAATTCGGGGCAACTTTTGCCCCTCTGTCAGCGTGGGGCCGGGAAATCTCGGCCTCCGGGATGGCCTCAGACCGTCGGAACACGCTCGGAACGGGTGGAAACGGATGTCAGCGCGGAGGGACAGCGTCTCCAAGAGGACTAGGTAGGCGCGCGTCCCCCTGTTTTTGGGGCAACTTTTACCCCTCTGTCAACGTGGGGCCGGGAAATCCCGGCCTCCGCGGGGGGCCTCCGACCGTCGGAACGTGCTCGGAACTGGCGGAAACGGAGGCCTGCACGAGGGACAGCGTCTCCAAGAGGACTAGGTGTATCCGCGTCGCCCTCTTTTCAGGGAAAGTTTTGCCCCTCTGTCTGGCTGCGGCCAGGAAATCGCGACCTCCGGGCAGGCCTCCGACCGTCCTAAAGCACTCAGAATAGGCGGAAATGGATTCCAGCGTGGCGCTACAGCGTCTCAGAGAGGACTAGGTGTGTCCGCGTGGCCCTCTTTTCGGGGTAACTTTTCGCGCTCTGTCAGGGTGCGGCCGGTAATTCGTAGCCTCCGGGCAGGCCTCCGACCATTGGAACACGCTCGGAATGGGCGGAAACGGATGGCTGCATAGAGGGACAGCATCTCCAAGAGGACTAGGTGCCCACGCATCCCCCTCTTTTCGGGGCAACTTATGCCCCTCGGTCAGGCTGGGGCTGGGAAATCGCGGCCTCCGGGCGGGCCTCTGACCGTCGGAACGCGCTCGGTACGGGCAGAAACAGAGGCCTGCGGGGAGAGACAGCGCCTCAAAGAGGACTAGGTGTGTCCGCGGGGCCCTCTTTTCGGGGCAACTTTGGCCCTCTGTCAGGGTGGTGCTAGGAAATCCCGGCCTCCGGGCAGGCCTCCAACCGTCGGAACGCGCTCAGAATGGGTGGAAACTGAGGCTTGTATGAGGGACAGCTTCTCAGATAGGACTGGGTGTGTCCGCTTCGCCCTCTTTTTGGGGCAACATTTGCCCCTCTGTCAGGCTGGGGCCGGGAAATCCCGGCCTACGGGCGGGCCTCCGACCGTGGGAACATGCTCGGTACGGGCAGAAATGGAGGCAAGCGCGGGGGGTCAGCGTCTCAACGAGGACTAGGTGTGTCCGCGTCACTGTCTTTTTGGTGCAACTCTTGCCCCTCTGTCAGTGTGGGGCCGGGAAATCCCGGCCTCCGTGCGGGCCTCCGACCGTCGGAACGCGCCTGGAACAGGCGAAACACAGGCATGCGCGAGGGACAGCGTCTCAAAGAGGACTAAGTGTGTCCACGTCGCCCTCTTTTCGGGGCAAGTTTTGCCCCTCTGTCAGGCTGGGGCCGGGAAATCCCGGCCTCTGGGCGAGCCTCCGACCGTGGGAACGCGCTCGGAACGGGTGGAAACGGAGGCTTGTACGAGGGACAGCATCTCAAATAGGACTAGGTGTGTCCGCTTCGCCCTCTTTTCGGGGCAAGTTTTGCCCCTCTGTCAGGCTGGGGCTGGGAAATCGCGGCCTCCAGGCTGGCATCCGAACATCCAAATGCGCTCAGTATGGGCCGAAACGGAGGCCTGCGCGGAGGGACAGCGTCTCAAACAGGACTGGGTTTGTCCGCATCGCCCTTTTTTTGTGGCATCTTTTGCCCCTCTGTCAGGCTGGTGCCGGGAAATCGCGGCCTCCGGGTGGGCCTCCGATTGTCGGAACGCTCTCGGTACGGGCAGGTACGGAGGCCTGCGGGGAGGGCCAGCTCCTCAAAGAGGACTAGGTGTGTCCGCGGGGCCCTCTTTTCGGGGCAACTTTTGCCCCTCTGTCAGGGTGAAGCTAGGAAATCCCGGCCTCCGGGTGAGCCTCTGACCGTGGGAACGCGCTCGGAACGGGTGGAAATAGAGTCCTGCGCGGACGGACAGCGTCTCCAAGAAGACAATCTACGCACGTGTCACCCTGTTTTCGGGGCAACTTTTGCCCCTCTGTCAGTGTGGGGCCAGGAAATACTGGCCTCTGGGGGGGCCTCTGACCGTCGTAACACGCTCCGTATGGGCAGAAACCGAGCCTTGCGCGAGGTACAGCGTCTCAAAGAGGACTAGGTGTGTCCGCATCACCCTCAATTCGGGGCAACTTTTGCCCCCTGTCAGCGTGGGGCCGGGAAATCGTGGCCTTCGGCCGGGCCTGCGACCATCGGAACGTGCTCAGATCGGCCGGAAGCTGAGGCCTGCGCGAGGGACAGCGTCTCAAAGAGTAGTAGGTGTGTCCGCGTGGCCCTCTTTTTTCGGGGCAACTTTTTCCCTCTGTCAGGGTGGAGCCGGGAAATCGCGGCCTCTGAGCGGGCCTCCGACTGTCGGAACGCACTCGGAACGGGCGGAAATGTACTCTTGCACGGAGGGACAGCGTCTCAAAGGGGACCAGGTGTGCCCGCCTCTCCCTCTTTTTGGGGCAACATTTGCCCCTCTGTCAGGATGGGGCCAGGAAATCGCGGCACCCGGGCGGGTCTCCGACACTCAGAACGTGCTTGGAATGGGCGGAAAGGGAGCCCTGCGCGAGGGAAAGTGTCTCAAAGATGACTGGGTGCGCACGCTTCGCCCTGTTTTCCGGGCAACCTTTGCCTCTCTGTCAGAGGGGGTCGGGAAATGCCAGACTCCGGGCAGGCCTCCGACCATCCGAACGCGCTCGGAACGGGCGGAAACGGACGCAAGCGCGAGGGACAGCGTCTCAAAGAGGAATGGGTGCGCGCGTGTCGCCCTGTTTTCGGGGCAGCTTTTGCTCCTCTGTCAGGGTGGAGCCGGGAAATCCTGGCCTCCGGGAGGGCCTCCGACCGTCGCAACGCGCTCGGAACGGGCGGAAACGGACGCAAGCGCGAGGGACAGCGTCTCAAAGAGGAATGGGTGCGCGCGTGTCGCCCTGTTTTCGGGGCAGCTTTTGCTCCTCTGTCAGGGTGGAGCCGGGAAATCCTGGCCTCCGGGAGGGCCTCCGACCGTCGCAACGCGCTCGGAACTGGCAGAAACGGAGTCCTGCGCTGAGGTCAGCCTCTCAATGAGGACTAGGTGAGTCCGCCTAGCCCTTTTTTCGGGGCAACTTTTGTCCATCTGTAGGGTTTGGGCAGGGAAATCACGGCCTCCGGGGGGGGCCTCCGACCATCGGAACGCTCTCGGACGGCCAGAAACTGATGCCTGCGCAGAGGGATAGCGCCTCAAAGAGGACTAGGTGCGCCTGCGTCGCCCTCTTTTGGGGGCAACTTTTGCTTCTCTGTCAGGGTGGAGCACAGAAATCCCATCCTCCGGCGGGCCTCCGACCGTCGGAATAAGCTCGGAACTGGCGGAAACTGAGGCCTGCACGGAGGGACAGCGTCTGAAAGAGGACTAGGTGTTTCCGCGTGGTCTTCTTTTTGGGGCAACTTTCGCCCCTCTGTCAGAGCGGGGCCGGGAAATCGCGGCCTCCGGGCGGTCCTCCGACCGTCAGAACGCGCTTGGAATGGGCAGAAATGGAGGCCTGCACAGAGGAACAGCGCCTCAAGGAGGACTAGGTGCGCGTGGGTCGCCCTCTTTTGTGGGAAACTTTTGCCATTCTGTCCGGGTGGAGCCAGGAAATCCCGGCCTCCACGCGGGCCTCCGACCGTCGGAACAAGCTCGGAATGGGCGGAAACGGAGGCGTGCATGGATGGACAGCGTCTCAAAGAGGACTAGGTGCGTCCGCGTCGCCCTCTTTTTGGGGCTACTTATGCCCCTCTGTCAGGTTGGGGCCAGGAAATCGCAGCCTCCGGGTTGGCCTCCGACCGTTGGAACGCGCTCGGTATGGGTGGAAACGGCGGCCTGTGCAAGGGACAGCGTTTGAAAGAGGACTTGGTGCTCGCGCGTCGCCCTGTTTTCGAGGCAACTTTTGCCTCTCTGTCAGGGTGGAGCCGGGAAATCCCAGCCTCCGGGTGGGCCTCCGACCGTCTGAAAGTGCTCGGAATGGGCGGAAACGGAGGCCTGCATGAGGGACAGCGTCTCAAAAAAGACTAGTTTTTCTGCGTTGTCCTCTTTTTGGGGCAACTTTTGCCCCTTTGTCAGTGTGGGCCCGGGATTTCGTGGCCTCCGGGGGGGCCTCCGACAGTCGGAACGTGCTCAGAACAGTCGGAAACGGAGGCCTGCGTGGAGGGTTAGCATCTCAAAGAGGACTGAATACGCGTGCGTCGCCCTCTTTTTGGGGCAACTTTTGCCCCTCTGTCAGGGTGGGGCGGGGTAATTGCAGACACCGGGCAGGCCTCCGACCGTCGGAACGCGCTCAGAACAGGCAGAAACGGAGGACAGCGCGAAGGTTAGCGTCTCAAAGAGGACTAGGTGTGCGCGCTTCGCCCTGTTTTCCGGGCAACTTTTGCCTCTCTGTCAGAGTGGGGCCAGGAAATCGCGGCCACTGGGCGGGCCTCCGACCTTCGGAACGCTCTCGGAACAGGCAGAAACGGAGGCCTGCGTGGAGGGACAGCTTCTCCAAGAGGAATAGGTTTGTCCACATGGCCCACTTTTCAGGGCAACTTTTGCCCCTCTGTCAGGGTGGGGCGGGGTAATTGCAGACACCGGGCGGGCCTCCGACCGTTGGAACGCGCTCAGAACAAGCGGAAACGGTGGCCTGCGCAGAGGGACAGCGTCTCCAGGAGGCCTAGGTGCGCGCACATCCCACTCTTATCGGGGCAACTTTTAGCCCTCTGTCAGGGTGGCCCGGGAAATAGCGACCTCCGGGCAGTCCTCCGACCGTCGGAACGCGCTCGGAATAGGTGGAAATGGAGGGCTGCACGGAGGGACAGCGTCTCCAAAAAGACTCGGTGGACGCGCGTCCCCCTGTTTTCGGGGCAACGTTTGCCCCACTGACAGCGCGGGGCTGGGAAATCGTGGCCTCCGGGCAAGAATCCGTCCGTCGGAACGTGCCCGGAACGGGCAGAAACAGAGGCCTGCGCGAAGGACATCGTCTCAAAGAGGACTAGGTGCACGTATTTTGCCCTGTTTTCCGGGCAACTTTTGCCTCTCTGTCAGGGTGGGGCCGGGAAATCCCGGCCTTCGGGCGGGCCTCCAACTGTCGTAACGCGCTCGGTATGGGCAGAAATGGAAGCCTGCGCGGATGGGACAGCGTCTCAAAGAGGACTAGGTGTGTCCGCGTGGCCCTCTTTTCGGGGCAACTTTTGCCACTCTGTCAGAGTGGGGCTGGGAAATCGCAGCCTCCGGGCCTGCATCTGAAAATAGAATGCGCTCGGAATGGGCGGAAACGGAGTCCTGCGCAGGGGGACACCTTCTCAAAGAAGACTAGGTGTGCCCGCGTGGCCCTCTTTTCGGGGCAACTTTTGCCCCTCTGTCAGAGTGGGGCCGCGAAATCTCGGCCCCCGGGCGGGCCTCGGACCGTCAGAACGCGCTCGGAACGAGCACAAATGGAGGCCTGCGCTGAGGGACAGCGTCTCAAAGAGGACTAGGTGTGTCCACGTGGCCCTCTTTTCGGGGCAACTTTTACCCCTCTGTCAAGTTGGGGCCGGGAAATCGTGGCCTTTGGGCAGGCCTCGACCATCGGAACGCACTCGGAACACGTGGAAATGGAGGCCTGCACGGCGGGACAGTGTGCCAAAGAGGACTAGATTTGTCCGTGTGGCCCTCTTTTCAGGGCAACTTTTGCCCCTCTGTTAGAGTGGGGCTGGGAAATCGCGGCCCCGAGGCTGTCCTCTTACTGTCAGAACGAGCTCGAAATGGGCGGAAACGGAGGATTGCGCGGTGGGACAGCGTCACAAAGAGGACTAGGTGTGTCCGTGTCGCCCTGTTTTCGGGGCAACTTTTGCCCCTCTGTCTGGGTGGGGCCGGGAAATCACGGACTCCGGGCGGGCCTCCGACCGTCGGAACGCGCTCGGAATGGGCGAAAATGGGGGCCTGCACAGAGGGACAGCTTCTCAAATAAAACTAGGAGCTCGCGCGTCGCCCTCATATCGGGGCAACTTTTGCCATCTGTCAGGGTGGGGCCGGGAAATCGCGGCCCCCGGATGGGCCTCCGACCGTCAGAATGCTCTCGGAATGGGTGGAAACGGAGGCCTGCGTGGAGGGACAGCCTCTCACAGAGCACTATGTGTGTCTGCGTCGCCCCTTTTTCGGGGCAACTTTTTCCCCTCTGTCAGGATGGGGCCAGGAAATCGTGGCATCCGGGCGTGCATCCAAACGTGGAACGTGCTCAGAAAGGGCTGAAACAGAGTCCTGCGCGGAGGGACAGGATCTGAAAGAAGACTAGGTGTATCCACGTGGCCATCTTTTCGGGGCAACTTTTGCCCCTCTGTCAGGGTGGGGACGGGAAGTCGCGTCCTCCGTGCCGGTCTCTGACCGTCGGAACGCGCTCGGAACAGGCGGAAACGGAAGCCTGAGTGGAAGGACAGCGTCTCAAAGAGGACTAGATTTGTCCGCGTCGCCCTGTTTTCGGGGCAAGCCTTGCCCATCTGTCAGGGTGGTGCAGGGAAATCACAGCCGCTGGGCGGGACTCCGACGATCGGAATGCGCTCGGAATGGGCGGAAACAGAGGCCCGCGCGGAAGGACGTCGCCTCAAAGAGGCCCAGGTGCTTGCGTCGCCCTGTTATCTGGGCAACTTTTGCCTCTCTGTCAGGGTGGGGCCGGGAAATCCCGGCCTTCAGGCGGGCCTCCGACTGTCGTAACGCACTCGGTATGGGTAGAAACGGAGGCCTGCGCAGAGGGACAGCGTCTCAAAGAGGACTATGTGTGTCCGCACGGCCCTCTTTTCGGGGCAACTTTTGCCCCTCTGTCAGAGTGGAGCCATGAAATCGCGGCCTCTGGGTGGGACTCCCACCGTCAGAAAGCGCTCGGAACGAGCAGAAATGGAGGCCTGCGCTGAGGGACAGCGTCTCAAAGAGGACTAGGTGTGTCCACGTGGCCCTCTTTTCGGGGCAACTTTTACCCCTCTGTCAAGTTGGGGCCGGGAAATCGCGGCCTTTGGGTGGGCCTCGACCGTCGGAACGCGCTCGGAACGGGCGGAAATGGAGGCCTGCGCTGAGGAACAGCGTCTCATAGAGGACTACGTGTGTCCGCTTCGCCCTGTTTTCGGGGCAAGTTTAGCCCATCTGTCATGGTGGTGCCGGGAAATCGCGGCCCCTGGGCGGGACACCGACCCTCAGAACGCTCTCAGAATGGGCGAAAACAGAGGCCTGCGTGGAGGAACAGCGTCTCAAAGAGGACTACGTGTGTCCGTGTCGCCCTGTTTTTGGGGCAACTTTTGCCCCTCTGTCTGGGTGGGGCCGGTAAATCACGGACTCCGGATGGGCCTCCGACCGTCGGAACGTGCTCGGAAAGGTCAGAAACGGAGCCCTGCGCGGAGGGACAGCTTCTCAAAGAAAACCAGGGGCACGCGAGTCGCCCTCCTTTCGGGGCAACTTTTGCCAATCTGTGAGGGTGGGGCCAGGAAATCGCGGTCTCCAGGCGGGCCTCCGACCGTCAGAACGCACTCGTAACGGGCGGAAACTGAGGCCCGCACGGAGGAACAACAACTCAAAGAGGACTAGGTGTCTCCACGTCACCCTCTTTTCGGGGCAACTTTTGCCCCTCTGTCAGGGTGGGGCCGGGAAATCGCGGCCCCAGGGCGGGCCCCGTCCATCAGAACGGGCTCACAATGGGCAGAAATGGAGGCTGGCGCGGCGGGACAACGTCTCAAAGAGGACTAGGTGTGTCTACGTGGCCCTCTTTTCGGGGCAAGTCTTGCCCATCTGTCAGGGTGGTGCTGGTAAATCGCGGCCTCCGGGCTGGACTCTGATCGCCGGAATGCGCTCGGAATGGGCGGAAACTGAGGCCTGCGTAGACGGACAGAGCCTCAAAAGGACTAGGTGCGCGTGCATCACCCCCTTTTCGGGGCAACTTTTTCCCCTCTTTCAGCGTGGGGCCGGGAAATCGCAGCCACTGGGCGGGCCTCCGACCTTTGGAACGCGCTCGGAATGGGCGGAAATGGAGGCCAGCGCAGAGGGACAGCGTCTCAAAGAGAACTAGCTGTGTCCACGTGGCCCTCTCCTCGGGGCAACTTTTGCTCCAATGTCAGAGTGTGTCCGGGAAATCAGGGCCTCTGGGCGGATCACCGACCATCGGAACGTGCTCAGAACAAGCAGAAACGGAGGCCCCCATGGAGAGACAGCGTCTCCAAGAGGAGTAGGTGCGCGTACATCCCCCTCTTTTCGGGGCAGCTTTTGCCCCTCTGTCAGAGTGGGGCCACGAAGTCCCGGCCCCCGGGCGGGCCTCCGACCGTCCGAACGCGCTCGGAACGAGAGTAAATGGAGGCCTGCGCTGAGGGACAGCATAACCTAGAGGACTAGGTGTGTCCACGTGGCCCTCTCTTCGGGGCAACTTTTACCCCTCTGTCAGGTTGGGGCCGGGATATCGCGGCCTTTGGGCAGGCCTCGACCGTCCGAACGCGCTCGGAACATGCGGAAACAGAGGCCTGCCCGGCAGGACAGTGTGCCAAAGAGGACTAGATGTGTCCGTGTGGCCCACTTTTCAGGGCAACTTTTGCCCCTCTGTCAGAGTGGGGCTGGGAAATCGCAGCCCCCAGGCGGTCCTCGGACTGTCGGAACGAGCTCGGAATGGGCGGAAACGGAGGACTGCGTGGAGGGACAGCGTCTCAAAGAGGACTAGGTGTGTCCGTGTCGCCCTGTTTTCGGGGCAACTTTTGCCCCTCTGTCTGGGTGGGGCCGGGAAATCACGGATTCCGGGCGGGCCTCCGACCATCGGAACGTGCTCGGAATGGGTGAAAATGGAGGCCTGCGCGGAGAGACAGCTTCTCAAACAAAACTAGGGGCTCACGCGTCGCCCTCGTTTCGGGGCAACTTTTGCCAATCTGTCAGGGTGGGGCCAGGAAATTACGGCCTCCGGATGGGCTTCCAACCGTCAGAACGCTCTCGGAATGGGCGGAAACGGAGGCCTGCGTGGAGGGACAGCGTCTGAAAGAGGACTAGGTGTGTCCACGTGGCCCACTATTCGGGGCAACTTTGGCCCCTCTGTCAGGGTGGGTCCGGGAAATCGCGGCCTCTTGGCGGGCCTCCGACTGTCGGAACATGCTCGGAACGGGCAGATACAGAGGCCTGCACGAAGGGACAGCGCCTCAAAGAGGACCAGGTGCGCGTGTCGCCCTGTTTTCCGGGCAACTTTTGCCTCTCTGTCAGAGTGGGGCCGGGAAATCCCGGCCTTTGGGCGGGCCTCCGACCGTCGGAATGCGATCGGAACGAGCGGAAACGGAGGTCTGCGTGGAGGAACGGTGTCTCACAGAAAACGAGGTGCGCGTGCATCGCCCCCCTTTGGGGCAACTTTTGCCCCTCTGCCAGCATGGGGCTGGGAAATTGGGGCCTCCGGGTGGGCCTCCGACCGTCGGAACGCTATCGGAACGGCCAGAAATAGAGGTATGCGTGGAGGGACAGCATCTAAAAGAGGACTAGGTGTGTCCGCATGGCCCTCTTTTGGGGGAAACTTTTGCCCCTCCGTCAGGGTGGGGACGGGAAATCGCAGCCTCCGGGTCTGCATCCGAACGTGGAACAGGCTCGAAAATACTGGAAATGGAGGCCTGCGTGGAGGGACAGCGTCTCAAAGAGGACTAGGTGTGTCTGCGTCGCCCTCTTTTCGGGGCAACTTTTGCCCCTCTGTCAGAGTGGGGCCGGGAAATCACGGCCCCGGGCGGGCCTCCGATCGTCGGAACGCGCTCGGAACTGGCGGAAATGGAGGCCTGCGCGGAAGCACCGCGTCTGAAAGAGGACTAGGTGTGTCCACGTGGCCCTCTATTCGGGGCAACTTTTGCCCCTCTGTCAGGGTGGGTCCGGGAATTCGCGGCCTCTGGGCGGGCCTCCGACTGTCGGAAAGCGCTCGGAACACGCGGAAACGGAGGCCTGCGCAGCGGGACAGCGTCTCAAAGAGGAGTTGGTGTGTCCGCGTCGCCCTGTTTTCGCGGCAACTTTTGCCCTCTGTCAGGGTGGAGCCGGGAAATCACGGCCTTTGGGTGGGCCGCCTACCGTTGGAACGCCCTCAGAAAGGGCAAAAACGGAGGTCTGCGCGGAGGGACAGCGTCTCAAAGAAAACTAGGTGCATGTGCGTCTCCCCCCTTTCGGGGCAACTTTTGCCCCTCTGTCAGGGTGGGGTCAGGAAATCGCAGCCTCCGGGCGGGGCTCCGACCGTCGGAACGCACTCAGAACAGGCAGAAACGAAGGCCTATATGAGGGACAGCGTCTCAAAGAGGACTAGGTTTTCCCCGTTGCCCTCTTTTTGGGGCAACTTTTGCCCCTGTGTCAGGGTGGGGCCAGGAACTCACGGCCTGCGGGCGGGCCTCCGACCGTTGGAACGCGCTCGGAATGGGCGGAAATGGAGGCCCCAGTGGAGAGACAGCGTCTCAAAGATGACTAGGTGTGTCCGTTTCTCCCTCTTTTCGGGGCAACTTTTGGCCCTCTGTCAGGGTGGTCTGGAAAATCGCGACCTCTGGCCGGTCCTCCGACCGTTGGAACGTGCTCGGAATGGGTGGAAACGGAGGCCTGCGCGGAGGGACAGCGTCTCCAGGAGGACTAGGTGGACGCGCATCACCCTGTTTTCGGGGCAACGTTTGCCCCACTGTCAGCGTGGGGCTGGGACATCGCGGCCTCCGGGCATGCCTCTGACCGTCGGAATGTGCTCAGAACGGGCAGATACAGAGCCCTGCGCGAAGGGACAGCGCCTCAAAGAAGACCAGCTTCGCCTGTCGCCCTGTTTTCCGGGCAACCTTTGCTTCTCTGTCAGAGTGGGGCCGGGAAATCCCGGCCTTTGGGCAGGCCTCCGACTGTCGGAACGCGCTCGGAACGAGTGGAAACGGAGGTCTGCGCGGAGGAACAGCGTCTCACAGAAAACCAGGTGCGCGTGCATCGCCCCCCTTTCGGGGCATCTTTTGCCCCTCTGTCAGCATGGGGCCGGGAAATTGGGGCCTCCGGGTGGGCCTCCGACCGTCGGAACGCTGTCGGAACGGGCAGAAATAGAGGTCTGCGTGGAGGGACATCATCTAAAAGATGACTAGGTGTGTCTGCGTGGCCCTCTATTCGGGGGAACTTTTGCCCCTCTGTCATGGTGGGGACGGGCATTCGCAGCCTCCAGGTCTGCATCCGAACGTGGAACACGCTCGGAATGGGCGGAAACGGAGGCCTGCGTGGGGGGTCAGTGCCTGAAAGAGGACTAGATGTGCGCCTCGCCCTGTTTTCCGGGAAACTTTTGCCTCTCTGCCAGGGTGGGGCCGGGAAATTCCGGTCTTCGGACGGACCTCCGACCATCGGAACGCGCTCGGAAAGGGCGGAAATGGAGGCCTGCATAGAGGGACAGTGTTTCAAAGAGGACTAGGTGTGTCCGTGTGGCACTCTTTTCGGGGCTACTTTTTCCCCTCTGTCAGGGTAGGGCCGGGAAATCGTGGCCTTTGGGCGGGCCTCCGACTGTCGGAACGCGCTCGGTAAGGGCTGAAACGGAGGCCTGCGTGGACAGAAAGCATCTCAAAGAGGACTAGGTGTTTCAACGTCACCCTCATTTCGGGGCAACTTTTGCCCCTCTGTCAGGGTGGGGCTGGGAAATCGTTGCTGCCGGCGGGACTCCAACCATCGGAAAACGCTCGGAACACGCGGAAACGGAGGGCTGCGTGGCGGGACAGCGTCTCAAAGAGGACTTGATGTGTCCGCGTCGACCTGTTTTTGGGGCAACTCTTGCCCATATGTCAGGGTGGGGCCGGGAAATCGCTTCCTCTGGGCGGGCCCCGTCCGTCAGAACGGGCTCGCAATGGGCAGAAATGGAGGCTGGCGCGGCAGGACAACGTCTCAAAGAGGACTAGGTGTGTCTACGTGGCCCTCTTTTCGGGGCAACTTTTGCCCCTCTGTCAGGCTGGGGCCAGGAAATCGCGGCCTTTGGGCGGGCCTCCAAAGGTCGGAACGCGTGCGGAACACGCAGAAACGGAGGCCTGCGCGGAGAAACAGCGTCTCAAAGAGGACTAGATGGTGCGCTTCTCCCTCTTTTTGGGGCAACTTTTGCCTCTCTATCAGGGTGGGGCCGGGAAATTGGAGCCTTGGTGTGGGCCTCCGACCGTCGAAACGAGGTCGGTATAGGCAGAAACGGAGGCCTGCACGGAGGGACAGCGTCTCAAAGAATACTAGGTGCGCGTGCGTCTCCCCCCTTTCGGGGCAACTTTTGCCCCTCTGTCAGGGTGGAGCCGGGACATCGCAGCTTCTGGGTGGGCCTCCAACCGTCGGAAGGCACTCGGAATGGGCGGAAACGTAGGCCAGCATGAGGGACAGCGTGTCAAAGATGACTAGGTGTATCCGCTTCTCCCTCTTTTCGGGGCAACTCTTGCCCATCTGTCAGGGTGGGGCCGGGAAATCGCAGCCTTCGGGCGGCCTCCGACCATCGAAACGCGGTCGGTACAGGCAGAAACGGAGGCCTGCGCGGAGGGACAGCATCTCCAAGAAGACTAGGCGTGTCCGCGTGGCCCTCTTTTTGGGGCAACTTTTGCCCCTCTGTCACAGTGGGGCAGGGAAATCGCGGACCCATGTGGGCCTTCAACCTTCAGAATACGCTCGGAATTAGCGTAAACGGAGGCCTGCGCGGAGGGACAACATCTCAAAGAGGACTTGGTTTGTCCATGTCGCCCTGTATTCGGGGCAACTTTTGCCCCTCTGTCACGGTGGGCCGGGAAATTGCGGCCTCCGGTCGGGCCTCCGACCGTCAGAACGCGCTCGGAACAGGCGGAAACGGAGGCCTGCGTGGAGCGACAGCGTCTCAAAGAGAACTAGGTATGTCCCCGTCGCCCTCTTTTCGGGGCAAGCCTTGAACATCTGTCAGGGTGGGGCTGTGAAATCGCGCCCTCTGAGCGGGCCTCCGACTGTCGGAACGCACTCGGTAAGGGCAGAAACGGAGGCCTGCGTGTAGGGACAGCGTCTGAAAGAGGACTTGGCGCGCGCGCTTCGCCCTGTTTTAGGGGCAACTTTTGCCCGTCTGTCAGGGTGGGGCCGGGAAATCGCGGCCTCTGGGCGGGCCTCCGACCGTCGGAACGCGAACGGAACACATGGAAATGGAGGCCTGCGCGGCGGAACTGCGTCTAAAAGGGGACTATGTGGGTCCGTGTGGCCCTCTTTTCGGGGCAACTTTTGGCCCTCTGTCAGGGTGGGGCTGGGAAATCGCAGATCCGGGCGGGCCTCCGACCATCAGAACGTGCGGAAACAGAGGCCTGCGCAAGGGACAGATGCTCAAAGAGGATTAGGTGTGTCCGCGTAGCTCTTTTTTCGGGGCAACTCTTGCCCCTCTGTCAGGGTGGAGTCGGGAAATCGCGGCCTCTGGGCGGGCATCCGACCGTCGGAACGCACTAAGAACAGCGGGCACAGATCCTGCGCAAAGGGACAGCGCCTCAAAGGTGACTAGGTGCGTGCATCTCCATGTTTTCCGGGCAACTTTTGCCCCTCTGTCAGGGTCGAGCCGTGAAGTCGCGGCCTCCGGGCGGGACTCCGACTGTCAGAACGCGCTCGGAATGGGCGGAAACGGAGGGCTGCGCAAGGGACTGCGTCTCCAAGGGAACCAGATGTGTCCGTGTGGCCCTCTTCCGGGGCAACTTTTGCCCCTCTGTCAGGGTGGAGCCGGGAAATCCCGCCCTCTGGGCGTACCTCAGACTGTCGGGACGCGCTCGTAACATGCGGAAACAGAGGCCTGAGTGAAGGAAAGCTTCTCAAAGAGGACTAGGTCCGCACGCTTCGCCCTGTTTCCCGGGCATCTTTTGCCTCTATGTCAGGGTCGGGCCGGGAAATCCTGACCTTCGGGCGGGCCTCTGACCGTCGTAACGCTCTCGGTATGTGTAGAAGTGGAAGCCTGCATGGAGGGACAGCGTCTCAAAGAGGAATATGTGTGTCCGCGTGGCCCTTTTTTCGGAGCACTTTTGCCCCTCTGTCAGAGTGGGGCCGGGAAATCGCGGCCTCCGGGAGGGCCTCCGACCGTCGGAACGTACTCAGAACAAGCGGAAACGGAGGCCCCCGCAAAGGGGCATCGTCTACAAGGGGACTAGGTGCGCGCATCCCCCTCTTTTCAGGGCAACTTTTGGCCCTCTGTCAGGGTGGGGCCAGGAAATCCTGGCCTTCGGGCGGTCCTCCGATCGTCGTTACGTGCTCGTAATGGGCAGAAACACAGGCCTGCGCGGAGGGACAGCGTCTCAAAGGGGACTATGTGTGTCCGCGTCACCCTCTTTTTGAGGAAACTTTTGCGCCTCTGTCAGGGTGGGGCCGGGAAATCGCGGCCTCTGGGATGGCCTCCGACTGTCGGAATCCGCTCGGTAAGGGCTGGAACGGAGGCCTGCGCGGACGGAAAGCGTCTCAAAGGGGAGTGGTGTGTCCACGTAACCCTGTTTTCAGGGCAACTTTTCCCCTCTGTCATGGTGGAGCCGGGAAATCGCGGCCTCCGGGCAGGACTCCGACCGTCGGAACACGCTCAGAACACGCGGGAACGGCGGCCTGCGCTGCGGGACAGCGTCTCAAAGAGGACCAGACGCACGCGTCGCCCTGTTTTCTGGGCAACTTTTGCCTCTCTGTCAGGGTGGGTCCGGGAAATTCTGGCTTTCGGGCGGGCCCCCGAACGTCGTAACGCACTCGAAATGGGCAGAAACGGAGGCCTGCACGGAGGGACAGCGTCTCAAAGAGGACTAGGTGTGTCCGCGTGGCCCTCTTTTCGGGGCAACTTTTTCCCCTTTGTCAGAGTAGGGCCGGGAAAAAGCGGCCTCTGGGCCGGCCTCCGACCGTCGGAACGCTTTCGGAACGGGCGGAAACGGAGGCCTGCCCGGAGGGACAGCGTCTCCCAGAAAATTAGGTGCGCGTGCATCACCCCCCTTTCGGGGCAACTTTTGCCCCTCTGTCAGCGTGGGGTCGGGAAATTGGGGCCTCCGGGCGTGCCTCCGACCATCGGAATGCTATCGGAACAGCAGAAACGGAGGCCTGCGTGGAGGGACAGCATCTAAAAGATGACTAGGTGTTTCCGCGTGGCCCTCTTTTCGGGGAACATTTGTCCCTCTGTCAGGGTAGGGCTGGGAAATCGCAGCCTCCGGGCCTGCACCTGAACGTGGAACGCGCTCGGAACGGGCGGAAACGCAGTCCTTCACGGAGGGACACTATCTCAAAGACGACTAGGTGTGTCTGCGTGGCCCTGTTTTTGGGGCAAATTTTGCCCCTCTGTAAGAGTGGGGCCGGGAAATCGCAGCCCCAGGGCAGGCCCCGTCCGTTGGAACGCGCTCGGAATGGGCGGTAAGGGAGGCCTGCGCGGTGGGAGAGCGTCTTAAAGAGGACTAGGTGTGTCTGCTTCTCCCTCTATTCGGGGCAACTTTTTCCTCTCTGTCAGGGTGGGGCCGGGTAATCGCAGCTGTCGGAGGGCCTCCGACTGTCGAAACGTGGTCGGTACAGGCAGAAACGGAGGCCTGCGCAGAGGGACAGCGTCTCAAAGAAGACTGTGTGTGTCCGCTCACCCTCTTTTCTGGGCAACTGTTTCCCCTCTGTCACGGTAGGGCCGGGAAATCGCAACTTCCGGGAGGGCCTCGGACAGTCGGAATGCGCTCGGTAAGGGCAGAAACAGAGGCCTGCGCGGAGGGACAGCGTCTCAAAGGGAACTAGGTGGGTCCGCGTGGCCCTCCTTTCGGGGAAACTTTTGGCCCTCTGTCAGGGTGAGGCCGGGAAATCGCGGCCTCCGGGCGGGCCTCCAACCGACGGAAAGCGCTCGTAATGGGAGGAAATGGAGGCCTGCGCGAGGGACAGCCGTTCAAAGAGGACTAGGTGCGCAAGCATCACCCTGTTTTCATGGCAACTTTATCCCCACTGTCAGCGTGGAGCCGGGAAATCTCGGACTACGGGCGGGCCTCCGACCGTCAGAACGTGCTCGGAACGGGCGGAAATGGAGGCTTGTGCGAGGGATTGCGTCTCCAAGAGAAGCAGGTGTGTCCGTGTGGCCCTCTGTTCGGGCAACTTTTGCCCCTCTGTCAGGGTGGAGCTGCGAAATCGCGGCCTCTGGGTGGGCATCCGACCGTCGAAACGCACTCGGAACGGATGGAAACGGTTTCCTGCGTGGACGGACAGCGTCTCAAAGGGTACTAGGGGTGTCCGCGTCACCCTCTTTTCGGGGCACCTTTTTCCCCTCTGTCAGAGTGGGGCCAGGAAATCGTGGCCTCCGGGCAGACGTCCGACCATCGGAACGCGCTCAGAACAAATGATAACGGAGGCCTGCGTGGAGGGACAGCATCTCAAAGAGGACTAGGTGTGTCCGCGTCACCCTCTTTTCGGGGAACTTTTGGCCCTCTGTCAGGGTCGGGCCGGGAAATCGCAGATTCGGGTAGGCCTCCGTCCATCGGAACATGCTCTGAACGGGCGGAAACGGAGGCTTGCGCGAGGGAGAGATGCTCAAAGAGGATTAGGTGTGTCCGCGTGGCTCTCTTTTCGAGGCAACTCTTGCCCGTCTGTCAGGGTCGGGCCGGGAAATCCTGGCCTTCGGGCGGGCCTGTGACCATCGGAACGCACTCGGTATGGGTAGAAACGGAAGCCTGCCTGGAGGGACAGCGTCTCAAAGAGGAATATGTGTGTCCGCGTGGCCCTCTTTTCGGAGCAACTTAAGCCCGTCTGTCTGAGTGGGGCCGGGAAATCGCAGCCTCTGGGCGGTCCTCCGACCATCGGAACGCACTTGGAACGGCCTGCACAGATACCTGCGCAGAGGGACAGCGTCTCAAAGGTGACTAGGTGTGTGCATCTCCATGCTTTCCGGGCAACTTTTGCCCCTCTGGCAGGGTCGAGCCAGGAAGTCGCGGCCTCCGGGCGGGACTCCGAATGTCGGAAAGCGCTCGGAATGGGCAGAAACGGAGGCCTGCGCGAGGGACTGCGTCTCCAAGGGAACCAGGTGTGTCCGTGTGGCCCTCTTTTCGGGGCAACTTTTGCCCCTCTGTCAGGGTGGAGCCGGGAAATCCCGGCCTCCGGGCGGGCCTCAGACCGTGGGAACGTGTTCGGAACGGGCATAAAGGGAGGCCTGCGCGAGGGACTGCGTCTCCAAGGGAACCAGGTGTGTCCGCGTCACCCTCTTTTCGGGGCAACTTCTGGCCTTCTGTCAGGGTGGGACTGGGAATTCGCGGCCTCTGGGCGGGCCTCCGACCGTTGGAACTTGCTCGGAACAGGCGGAAATGGAGGCCTGCGCGAGGGACAGCTCCTCAAAGAGGACTAGGTGCGCTCACTTCGCCTTTTTTCCGGGCAACTTTTGCCTCTCTCTCAGGGTGGGGCCGGGAAATCCTGGCCATCGGGCTGGCCTCCAACCGTCATAACGCCCTCGGTATTGGCAGAAACGGAAGCCTGCGTGGAGGGACAGCGTCTCTAAGAGGACTATGTGTGTCCGCGTGGCCCTTTTTTCGGGGCAACTTTTGCCCCTCTGTCAGAGTGGGGCCGGGAAATCGCAGCCTCCGGGAGGGCCTCCGACCGTCGGAACACGCTCAGAACAAGCAGAAACGGAGGCCCCCGGAAAGGGACAGCGTCTCTAAGGGGACTAGGTGCGCGCAAATCGCCTCTTTTCGGGGCAACTTTTCGCCCTCTGTCAGGGTGGGGCCGGGAAATCCCGGCCTTCAGGCGGGCCTCCGACTGTCGTAACGCGCACGGAATGGGCGGAAACGGATTTCTGCGTGGAGGGACAGCGTCTCAAAGGGGACTAGGTGTGTCCGCGTCACCCTCTTTTCGGGGCAACTTTTGGCCCTCTGTCAGGGTGAGGCCGGGAAATCGCGGCCTCCAGGCGGGCCTCCCACCGACGGAAAGTGCTCGTAACAGGAGCAAATGGAGGCCTGCGTGGAGGGACAGCCTCTCAAAGAGCACTTGTTGCGCAAGCATCCCCCTGTTTTCAGGGCAACTTTATCCCCACTGTCAGTGTGGGGCCGGGAAATCTCGGACTCCGGGCGGGCCTCCGACCGTCAGAACGTGCTCAGAACGGGCTGAAACGGAGGCCTGCGCGAGGGACAGCGTCTTCAAGAGGACTAGGTGCGTGCATCGCCCTGTTTTCCTGGCAACTTTTGCCCCTCTGTCAGGGTGGAGCCAGGAAGTCGCGGCCTCCGGGCAGGTCTCTGACTGTCTGAACGCTCTCGGAATGGGCAGAAATGGAGGCTTGCACGAGCGATTGCGTCTCCAAGAGAACCAGGTGTGTCCGTGTGGCCCTCTTTTCGGGGCAACTTTTTCCCCTCTGTCAGGGTGGGGCCAGGAAATCGCAGCCTCTGGGCAGGCCTCCGACCTTTGGAACGTGCTCGGAATGGGCGGAAACGGAGGACTGGGCGAGGGACAGCGTCTCAAAGACGCACGCGGCTGTGACCTCGACGGCAGCCTGCTCCACCGGCCAGCGCAGGCGCACACGGCGCCGGAGAGCGCCGCCCGCCGGCGCAGGTGATCGGGCGCACGCGGTGCGCGACGTGGCGGGTCTCGGAGGCACCCTGCGGACTCAAAGCCGCGGCAACGGCCAGGAGGGAACGGCCCCCCAGGCAGGAAACACCGACCCCGCACTGCAAGAAACGCTTCCGCCCACCTCCGGCAGCACGCCGCTCCCGGGCAAGCGAATGCAGGCAGACGCACGCGGCTGCGACCTCGACGGCAGCCAGCTCCACCGGCCAGCGCAGGCGCACGTGGCGCCGGAGAGCGCCGCCCACCGGCCCAGGTGATCGGGCTCGCGCGGTGCACGACAGGGCGGGTCTCGGAGGCGCCCTGCGGACTCAAAGCCGCTGCAACGGCAGGGGCTGGCGGCCGATGGGCGGGCGGGCGGGCGGCCGAAGGGTGGCGACCAAAGGGGTCGCCGCCGTTTGGGGTGCCGTTCGGGGGGACGAGAGGGGGGCTGGGCTGGCCATGGACTCTTGTTTAAATAGGCTTGCCTACTGCTGATTCTTAGGGAAGAGGAAGGATCCCCTTTTTCTTACTTTTTTTTTCTTTTTTTCTTTTTATCGTTCTTTTTTCTCCTCCTTCGACCTACTTTATAATTTTACCCTGCTTTAATCAGTGCTTTGGGTCATTCCTGGCCATGTCGACGTTTATATATCCTGGGGATCCCACGGGGGCTGCTATTGGCGTGGTCACGGGCAATGGTCGTTACAACAATAGGTGCTTAACGTGTCCATGTAGAAGAAGGATGGACAGATGGCTGACACCTGTCCCTCCTTCTGATCCTGCCCCCAACCAGAGGGCGCCAGGTAGCCTTGTCAACCACCCCGCGGGTCTGACGGTGCTGCTGCTCAATGCCAGGTCGGTCAATAATAAATCTTCCCTCATCCATGACTTGATTGTGGATGAGGGGGCCGACCTGGCTTGCAAAATGAGACCTGGGCGGGAGAGGGAGGAGATGTTGCCCTCTCCCAATTGTGCCCGCCCGGGTATCTGGTTCAACACTGTTCACGCCCAGAAGGGAGGGGAGGGGGAGTCACATTGGTTTACAGAGCCTCCATCTCTCTCACGGGTCTTCCGGTCCCTTTGAGACCAGGGCTGGAGTGCCTCTACTTGGTGTTGGGTGAACGAGACAGATTGGGGATTCTATTGGTGTACCGTGCACCTTTCTGCCCAGCAGTCTCCCTATCTGAGCTGACAGAGACCGTCTCTGACCTGGTGTTGAGGACCCCCAGGATGTTGGTCCTGGGGGACTTCAATCTCCATGCCGAGTCTGGACTGACCGGGGCGGCTCTATGATGGCCAATGGCCTGTCTCAACACGTCATTGGCCCCACCCATGAACGTGGACACACTCTGGACCTGGTATTCACGACGGGGCAGGAAGAGGATGACCTGAAGGTGAAGAACTTATGTTTGACTCCCCTGTCATGGTCAGATCACCTCCTGGTGAGGTTTGTGCTCGAGAGCGGCCTCTCCCTCTATAAGAGTGCGCACCCGATTGTATGGGCCCGCCCCCGGAGCCGGATGGATCCGGATGGATTCCTGAAGGCCCTGGGGGAGTTTCCGGCTGACAAGACGGGTGCTCCTGTCGAGGCTCTGGTCGAACTGTGGAACGGAGAGATGACCAGGGCTGTGGACACGATCGCTCCTAAGCGTCCTCTCCCACCGGGCAGAGTCTGCTCTTCCCCTTGGTATACACCTGAATTGAGGGCGATGAAGCGAGTTGGGAGACGGCTAGAGCGTAGGTGGAGGAAATCACGGAATGAATCTGACCGAACACACTTGAGAGCCCACTATCGGGCCTATGCTGTGGCGGTGAAGGCGGCGAAAAAGAAGTTTTTTTCCGCTTCCATTGCCTCCTCACAATGCCGTCCGGCGGAGCTTTTTCGAGTGGTGCAAAGCCTGGTTCGCCTGGGTCCTAAGGAAGATCCGATGCCACCCTCAAAGGCCCGCTGTGACGACTTTGCCAGGCATTTCAGGGAGAAAATCGCACAGATTCGTCACGAGCTGGACTCCACTAATGAATCAGAGGTCTCTGAGGAGTTGCCAATGCTACCGTCTGGTCCAAAATTATTGGAGGAATTTCAATTATTGCGGCCCAATGATGTGGACAAGGTGCTTGGAAGAGTACGTCCCACCACTTGCCTATTGGATCCTTGCCCGTCTTGGTTAATAAATAACTCCAAGCACGGGATTGGGACCTGGATCTTGGAAGTGGTTAACGCTTCTCTGAGGGAGGGTCGAGTGCCTGCCCCTTTAAAGGAGGCGGTAATATGACCGGTCCTGAAGAAAGTGTCACTGGATCCAGAGATGGCCACTAACTATAGACCTGAGGCCAACATCCCGTTTCTGGGCAAGGTGCTGGAGCGAGTGGTGGCGGGACAGCTCCAAGCACTCTTAGATGAAACTGATTATCTGGATCCTTTTCAGTCCGGCTTCAGACCCGGGTACAGGGAGAAGGACAGGGCGAGTGCATCCCTGTTGGTTCTTCTGGACCTCTCGGCGGCTTTCAATACCATCGACCATGGTATCCTTCTGGATAGGCTAGCGGGATTGGGGGTTGGAGGCACTGCTTTGCAGTGGTTTCGCTCCTATCTCAATGGTCAATTCCAGAAGGTAGTGCTGGGGGACCATGTCTCTACGTCATGGCAGCTATGCCATGGAGTGCCACAGGGCTCCATTCTATCCCCTCTGCTATTTAACATCTATATGAAACCGCTGGGAGAGGTCATCAGGAGGTGTGGGCTGCGGAATCATCAGTACGCTGATGATACCCAGCTTTACCTCTCGTTCTCCACTAATCCAGGTGTGGCAGTGGCTGTGCTGAACCGGTGCTTGGCCGAGGTAAGGGAATGGATGAGGGCCAATAAACTGAAACTCAACCCAGACAAGACGGAGGTCCTGTTGGTTGGCGGATCGGGTTTCGGAGAGGGTGGATTTGACCTGGTCCTGAATGGTGCAACACTCCCTCTTAGGGATAAGGTCCGCAGCTTAGGAGTACTCCTCGACCCGGAGCTTTCTTTGGAAGCCCAGGTGACAGCGGTAGCGAGGAACGCCTTCCTTCAGCTTCGGCTGATTAATCAGCTGCGCCCCTACCTGGAGTACGACTGCCTGGCGACGGTGACACACGCGCTGGTGACTTCCCGCCTAGACTTCTATAACGCGCTTTACCTGGGGCTTCCCCTGAAGACAGTCTGAACACTTCAATTGGTGCAAAATAGAGCTGCCAGGTTGCTGACGGGGATGGGGCATTATGCTCACATGACTCCAGTCCTCCGTCAGCTTCACTGGCTTCCCATTGAAGCCCAGGCCCAATTCAAGGTGTTGATTATGACCTATAAAGCCCTAAACGGCTTGGGTCCTGGCTACCTGAACGAGCACTTACGTCCGTACATGCCCGACCGCCCTTTGCGATCTGCGGGAGAGTCCCTTCTCCGGGAACCCTCCATGAAAGAAATTAGGAGAGTAAGTACCCGGAGGAGGGCTTTCTCCGCGGTGGCGCCCAACCTATGGAATTCACTCCCCAAAGAGGTCCGCCTGGCACCGTCGTTACTGGTTTTTCGGCGCCAGGTAAAGACCTTTTTATTTAAACATCATTTCACTTGTTAAAACATATGATCTGGCCAGGGCAACTTCTTCTTCCTTCTCTTTCCCCTCCTATATTTCTATTTTATACTGATAATTTTAATTTTATATTTGTAAATCAATGCATTTTTTGTATTTTTATATTTAATGGTAATTTATTATGTACTATTGTATTTCAATGTATTTTATCATGTTGTAAGCCGCCCCGAGGTTTCGGCAAGGGGCGGCATAGAAATGTTATAATAATAATAATAATAATAATAATAATAATAATAATAATAATAATAATAAAAAGAGGACTAGGTGCGCGTGCGTCCCCCTGTTTTTGGGGAAACTTTTGCCCCTCTGTCAGGGTGGGGCCGGGATCGCAGCCTCTGGGCTGGCCGCCGACTGTTGGAACGCACTCGGAACGGGCGGAAACGGAGGCCTCCGCAGAGGGAGAGCGTCTCAAAGAGGACTAGGTGAGTCCGCGTCGTCCCCTTTTCGGGGCAACATTAATCTTTCTGTCAGGGTGGGGCCGGGAAATCCCGGCCTTTTGGCAGGCCTCCAACCGTCGAAACGCGGTCGGTACGGTCAGATACGGAGGCCTGCAAGGAGGGACAGTGTCTGAAAGAGGACTGGGTTTGTCTGAGTCGCCTTCATTTCGGGGCAACATTTATCTTTCTGTCAGGGTGGGGCCAGGAAATCAAGGCCTCCGGGAGGGCCTCCAACCATAGGAATGTGCTCGGAAAGGGCAGAAACAGAGGCCTGCGCGGAGGGACAGCGTCTCAAAGGGGACTAGGTGTGTCCGCGTCACCCTCTTTTTGGGGAAACTTTTGGGTCTCTGTCAGGGTGGGGCTGGGAAATCGCGGCGTCCGGGCGGGCCACCGACCATCCAAACGTGCTCGGAACGGGCGGAAACGGAGACCTGCGTGAGGGACAGGGTGTCAAAGAGGACTATGTTTGCCCGCGTGACCCTCTTTTTGGGGCAACTTTTGGACCTCTGTCAGGGTGGAGCCAGGAAATCTCGGCCTCTGGACGGGCCTCCGACCGTCGGAACGCGCACGGAATGGGAGGAAACAGATTTCTGCGCGGAGGGACAGCGTCTCAAAGGGGACTAGGGGTGTCCGCGTCACCTTCTATTTGGATAAACTTTTGGGCCTCTGTCAGGGTGGGGCCGGGAAATCGCAGCCTCTGGGCGAGCCTCCGACCATTGGAACGCACTCAGAACTTGAGGAAGCGGAGGCCTGCGCGAGGGACAACGTCTCAAAGAGGACTAGGTGTGTCCGCATCACCCTCTTTTTGGGGAAACTTTTGGGCCTCTGTCAGGGTGGGGCCGGGAAATCGCGGCCTCCGGGCGGGCCACCGACCATCGGAACGTGCTCAGAACGGGCAGAAACAGAAGTCTGCGCGGAGGGACAGCGTCTCAAAGGGGACTAGGTGCGTCTGCATCACCCTCTTTTTGGGGAAACTTTTGGGCCTCTGTCAGGGTGGGGCCGGGAAATCGCGGCCTCCGGGCGGGCCTCCGACTGTCGGAACGCGCTTGGTAAGGGCTGAAATGGATCCCTGCGTTGAGGCTCAGCGTCTCAAAGAGGACTAGGTGTCTCTGGGTCACCCTCTTTTCGGGGCAACTTTTGCTCCTCTGTCAGGGTGGGGCTAGGAAATCCCGGCCTCCGGGGGGGCCTCCGATCATCGGAACGTGCACGGAACGGGCTGAAACGGAGGCCTGAGCGAGAGAAAGCGTCTCAAAGAGAACTAGGTGCGCGCGCAACTCCCTCTTTTCGGGGCAACCTTTGCCTCTCTGTCAGACAGGGGCCGGGAAATCAGGGCCTTCTGGCGGGCCTCCGACCGTCGGAACGCTCTCGGAATGGGCGGAAACGGAGGCCTGCATGGAGGGACAGCGTCTCAAAGAGGATTAGGTGTGTCCGCATCACACTCTTTTCAGGGCAACTTTTGCCCCTCTGTCAGAGTGGGGCCAGGAAATCACGGCCTCCGGGCAGATGTCCGACCGTCGGATGGCTCAGAACAAGCAGAAATGGAGGCCTGCGCGGAGGGCAGTTTCTCCAAGCGGACTAGGTGCACGTGCTTCCCCTTGTTTTCGGGGCAACTTTAGCCCCACTGTCAGGGTGGGGCCGGGAAAGCGCGGCCTCCAGGCGGATGTCCGACCGTAGGATGGCTCAGTACAAGCGGAAACGGAGGCCTGCGCAGAGGGACAGCATCTCCAAGAGGACTAGGTGCGCGTGCATCCCCCTGTTTTCGGGGCAACTTTGGCCCCATTGTCTGGGTGGGGCTGGGAAATCGCGGCCTGCGGGCGGGCCTCCGACCGTCGGAACGTGCTCGGAACAGGCGGAAATGGAGGCCTGCGCGAGGGACAGCGTCTCAAAGAGGATTAGGTGTGTCCGTGTTACACTCTTTTCGGGCAACTTTTGGCGCTCTGTCAGGGTGGAGTCGGGAAATCGCGGCCTTCGGGCGCGCCTCCAACCGTCGGAACGTGCTCAGTACGGGTGGAAACGGAGGCCTGCGCGGAGGGACAGCATCTCAAAGAGGACTAGGTGAGTCCGCGTGGCCCTCTTTTCGGGGCAACTGTTTCCCCTCTGTCAGGGTAGGGCTGGGAAATCGCGGCTTCCGGGCGGGCCTCGGACAGTCGGAACGCGTTCGGTAAGGGCAGAAACGGAGGCCTGCGCGGAGGGACAGCGTCTCAAAGAGGAGCAGGTGTGTCCGTGTCACCCTCTTTTCGGGGCAACTTTTGGCCCTCTTTCAGGGTGAGGCCGGGAAATCGCGGCCTCCGGGCGGGCCTCCGACCGTCTGAACGCACTCCGAAAGGCGGGCACAGTTTCCTGCGTGGAGGGACAGTGTCTCAAAGGTGACTAGGTGCATGCATCTCCATGTTTTCCGGGCAACATTTGCCCCTCTGTCAGGGTCGAGCCGGGAAGTCGCGGCCTCCGCGTGGGACTCCAACTGCCGGAACACTCTTGGAATGGGCGGAAACGGAGGCCTGCGCAGAGGGACATCATCTCCAAGAGGATTAGGTTTGTCCACGACACCCTCTTTTCGGGCAACTTTTGCCCCTCTGTCGGAGTGGGGCCAGGAATCATGGCCTCCAGGCATACGTCCGACCGTCGGAATGTGCTCTGAACAAGCGGAAACGGAGGCCTGCGCGGAGGGCAGTTTCTCCAAGCGGACTAGGTGCGCACGCTTTCCCTTGTTTTCGGGGCAACTTTTGGCGCTCTGTCAGTGTGGAGTCGGGAAATCGCAGCCTCCGGGCGCGCCTCCGACCTTCGGAACGTGCTCGGAACGGGTGGAAACGGAGGCCTGTGCAGAGGGACAGTATCTCAAAGCAGACTAGGTGTGTCCGCGTCGGCCTCTTTTCGGGGCAAGTCTTGCCCCGGTGTCGGGGAGGGGCCGGGAAATCGCGGCGTCCAAGCGGGCATCCGACCATCGGAACGCACTCGGAACGGATGGAAACGTATTCATGCGTGGACGGACAGCGTCTCAAAGAGGACTAGGTGCGTCCGCATCACCTTATTTTCGGGGCACCTTTTTCCTCTCTGTCAGAGTGGGGCGGGTAAATCGTAGCCTACGGGCAGACGTCCGACCGTCGGAACGCGCTCAGAACAAGCGATAACGGAGGCCTGCGCGGAGGGACAGCATCTCAAAGAGGACTAGGTGAGTCCACGTGGCCCTCTTTTCTGGGCACCTTTTTCCCCTCTGTCAGAGTGGGGCCAGGAAATTGCGGCCTCCGGGCAGACGTCCGACCGTCGGAACGCGCTCAGAACAAGCGATAACGGAGGCCTGCGCGAAAGGACAGCATCTCAAAGAGGACTTGGTGTGTCCGCGTGTCTCTCTTTTCGGGGCAACTCTTGCCCATCTGTCAGGGTTGGGCCAGGAAATCTCTGCCTCCGGGCGGGCTTCCAACCGTCGGAACACGCTCGGAACAAGCGGAAACCGAGGCCTGCGCGGAGGGACAGCGTCTTCAAGAGGACTAGGTGCGCGCGCATCCCCCTGTTTTCGGGCAACTTTGGCCCCACTGTCCGGGTGGGGCTGGGAAATCACCGCCTGCGGGTGGGCCACCGACCGTCAGAACGTGCTCGGAACAGGCGGAAATGGAGGCCTGCGCAAGGGACAGCGTCTCAAAGAGGACTAGGTGTGTCCGCGTCACCCTCTTTTCAGGTCAACTTTTGGCGCTTTTGGCGCTCTGTCAGGATTGGGTCGGGAAATCACGGCCTCCAGGCGGGCCTCCGACCTTCGGAACGCGCTCGGAACGGGTGGAAACGGAGGCCTGCGCGGAGGCACTGCCTCTCCAAGAGGCCTAGGTGCGCTCATCTCCCTGTTTTCGGGGCAATTTAAGCCCCACAGTCAGGGTGGGGCCGGGAATTCGCGGCCTCCGGGCGGGCCTCCAACCGTTGGAACGCTCTCGGAATGTGCGGAAGCGGATTTCTGCGTGGAGGAACAGCGTCTCAAAAGGGAATAGGTGTGTCCGTGCCACCCTCTTTTCGGGCCACCTTTTTCCCCTCTGTCAGAGTGTGACCGGGAAATCGTGGCCTCCGGGCGGACGGCCGACTCTCAGAACGCGCTCAGAACAAGCAGAAACGGAGGCCTACGCGGAGGGACAGCACCTCAAAGAGGACTAGGTGTGTCCGCGTCACCCTCTTTTCGGGGCAACCTTTGCCCCTCTGTGAGGGTGGGGCCGGGAAATCGCGGCCTCTGGGCGGGCATCCAACCGTCGGAACGCACTCGGAACAGGTGGAAACGGATTTCAGCCTGGAGGGTCAGCGTCTCAAAGGGGACTAGGTGTGTCCGCCTCACCTTCTTTTTGGGGAAACTTTTGGGCCTCTGTCAGCGTGGGGCCGGGAGATCGCGGCATCCGGGTGGGCCTCCGACCGTTGGAACAGACTCGGAACGGGCGGAAGCGGATTTCTGCGTGGAGGAACAGCGTCTCAAAGGGGACTAGGTGTGTCCGCGCCACCCTCTTTTCGGGCCACCTTTTTCCCCTCTGTCAGAGTGGGGCCGGGAAATCGTGGCCTCCGGGCGGACGTCCGACCATCGGAACGCGCTCAGAACAAGCGGAAACGGAGGCCTGCGCGGAGGGACAGCACCTCAAAGAGGACTAGGTGCATCCGCGTCACCCTCATTTCGGGGCAACTTTTGCCCCTCTGTCAGGGTGGGGCCGGGAAATCGCGGCCTCTGGGCGGGCATCCGACCCTCTGAACGCACTCGGAACGGGTGGAAACGGATTTCTGCGTGGAGGGTCAGCGTCTGAAAGGGGACTAGGTTTGTCCGCCTCACCTTCTTTTTGGGGAAACTTTTCGGCCTCTGTCGGTGTGGGGCCGGGAAATTGCGGCGTCTGGGTGGGCCACCGACCATCGAAACGTGTTCGGAACGGGCGGAAACGGAGGCCTGCGCGAGGGACAGCGTCTCAAAGAGGACTATGGACGCCCGCGTGACCCTCTTTTGGGGGCAACTTTTGGACCTCTATCAGGGTGGGGCCGGGAAATCGCGGCCTGTGGGCAGGCCTCCGACCGTCGGAACGCACTCGGAACGGGCTGAAGCGGATTTCTGCGTGGAGGGACAGCGTCTCAAAGGGGACTAGTTGTGTCCGCGTCACCCTCTTTTCGGGGCACATTTTTCCCCTCTGTCAGAGTGGGGCCGGGGAATGGTGGCCTCCGGGCGGACGTTCGACCACCGGAACGCGCTCAGAACAAGCGGAAATGGAGGCCTGCGCGAGGGACAGCGTCTCAAAGAGGACTAGGTGTGTCCCCGTCACCCTCTTTTCAGGGCAACTTTTGGCCCTCTGTCAGTGTGAGGCCGGGAAATCGCAGCCTCTGGGAGGGCCTCCAACCGTCGGAACGTGCTCGAAACGTGCGGAAACAGAGTCCTGTGCGGACGGACAGCGTCTCAAAGGGGACCAGGTGTGTCCGCGTCACCCTCTTTCTGGGGAAACTTTTGGGCCTCTGTCAGGGTGGGGCCGGGAAATCGCGGCATCCGGGCGGGCCTCCGACCGTCCTAACACGCTCGGAATGGGCAGAAACGGAGGCCTGCGTGAGGGATTGCGTCTCCAAGAGAACCAGGTGTGTCCGTGGGGCCCTCTTTTTGGGGCAACCTTTGGCCCTCTGTCAGGGTGGGGCCGGGAAATCGCGGCCTCCGGGCGGCATCCGACCGTCGGAACGCGCTCGGAATGGGCAGAAACAGAGGCCTGCGTGGACGGACAGTGTCTCAAAGGGGACTAGGTGTGTCCGCGTCACCCTCTTTTCAGGGCACCTTTTTCCCCTCTGTCAGAGTGGGGCAGGGAAATCGTGCCCTCCGGGCGGACGTCAGACCGTCGGAACGCGCTCAGAAGAGGCGATAACGGAGGCCTGCGCGGAGGGACAGCATCTCACAATTGGACGAGGTGTGTCCGCGGCACCCTCTTTTCGGGGCAACTTTTGGCCCTCCGTCAGGGTGGGGCTGGGAAATCGCGGATCCGGGTGGGCCTCCGACCGTCGGAACGTGCTCTGAATGGGCGGAAACGGAGGCCTGCGTGAGGGACAGATGCTCAAAGAGGATTAGGTGTGTCCGCGTGGCTCTCTTTTCGGGGCAACTCTTGCCCCTGTGTCAGGGTGGAGCCAGGAAGTCGCGGCCTCCGGGCTGGTCTCCCACTGTCGGACCGCTCTCGGAATGGGCCGAAACGGAGGCCTGCACGAGGGATTGTGTCTCCAAGAGAACCAGGTGTGTCCGTGTGGCCCTCTTTTCGGGGCAACTTTTGCCCCTCTGTCAGGGTGGAGCCGGGAACTCGCGGCCTCTAGGCGGGCATCCGACTGTCGGAACGCACTCGGAACGGGTGGAAACATATTCCTGCGTGGACGGACAGCGTCTGAAAGGGGACTAGGTGTATCCGCGTCACCCTCTTTTTGGGGCACCTTTTTCCCCTCTGTCAGAGTGGGGCCGGGAAATCGTGGCCTCCTGGCGGAGGTCCTACCGTCGGAACGAGCTCAGAACAGGCAATAACTGAGGTCTGCATGGAGGGGCAGCATCTCAAAGAGGACTAGGTGTGTCCGCGTCACCCTCTTTTTGGGGCAACTTTTGGCCCTCTGTCAGGGTGGGGCCGGGAAATCGCGGCCTCCGGGCAGCATCCGACCGTCGGAACGCGCTCGGAATGGGCAGAAACGGAGGCCTGCGTGGAGGGACAGCGTCTCAAAGAGGACTATGTGTGTCCGCGTGGCCCTCTTTTCGGGCAACTTTTGCCCCTGTCAGAGTGGAGCCGGGAAATCGCGGCCCCTGGGCGGGACTCTGACCGTCAGAAAGTGCTCAGAATGGGCAGAAAAGGAGGCCCGCACAAAGGGACAGCGTCTCCAAGAGGACTAGGTGCGTGCATCGCCCTGTTTTCCTGGCAACTTTTGCCCCTCTGTCAGGGTCGAGCCGGGAAGTCGCGGCCTCCGGGCGGGACTCCGACTGTCGGAACGCGCTCGGAATGGGCGGAAACGGAGGCCTGCGCTAGGGACTGCGTCTCCAAGGGAACCAGATGTGTCCGTGTGGCCCTCTTTTCGGGGCAACTTTTGCCCGTCTGTCAGGGTGGAGCCGGGAAATCCCGGCCTCCGGGTGGGCCTCAGAGCATCGGAACGCGCTCATAACGCGTGGAAACGGAGGCCTGCGTGAAGGAAAGCTTCTCAAAGAGGCCTAGGTCCCCTCGCTTTGCCTGTTTTCCGGGCATCTTTTGCCTCTATGTCAGAGTCGGGCCGGGAAATCCTGACCTTCGGGCTCGCCTCTGACCATCGTAACACTCTCAGTATGGGTAGAAACGGAAGCCTGCGCGGAGGGACAGCGTCTCAAAGTGGAATGTGTGTGTCCGCTTGGCCCTTTTTTCGGAGCACTTCTGCCCCTCTGTCAGAGTGGGCCGGGAATTCGCGGACTCCGGAAGGGCCTTCGACCGTCGGAACGCGCTCAGAACAAGCGGAGACGGAGGCCCCCCCAAAGGGAAAGCGTCTCCAAGTGGACTAGGTGCGCGCATCCCCCTCTTTTCGGGGCAACTTTTGGCCCTCTGTCAGGGTGGGGCCGGGAAATGCTGGCCTTCGGGCGGTCTTCCTACCGTCGGAACGTGCTCGGAACGGGCAGAAACACAGGCCTGCGCGGAGGGACAGCGTCTCAAAGGGGTCTAGGTGTGTCCGGGACACCCTCTTTTCGGGGAAAGATGGGGGCCTCTGTCAGAGTGGGGCTGGGAAATCGCGGCTTCCGGGCGGGCCTCCGACCATCAGAACGGCCTCAGAACGGGCGGAAATGAGGCCTGTGCGAGGGACAGCATCTCAAAGAGGACGATGTGTGTCGGTGTGGCCCTCTTTTCGGGGCAACATTTGGACTTCTGTCAGGGTGGGGCCGGGAAGTCACGGCCTCCGGGCGGGACTCCGCCCGTCGGAACGCACTCGGAATGGGCGGAAACGGAGGCCTGGGTGGAGGGACAGCGTCTCAAAGAGGACTAGGTGTGTCCACGTGGCCCTCTTTTAGGGGCAACTTTTGCCCCTCTGTCAGATTGGGTCCGGGAAATTGCGGCCTTTGGGCCGGACTCCGACTGTCGGATCGCGCTCCGAACACGTTGAAACGGAGGCCTGCACGGCGGGACAGCGTCTCAAAGAGGACTAGGTGTGTCGACATGGCCCTCTTTTCGGGGGAACTTTTGCCCCTCTGTCAGGGTGGGGCCGGAAATCGCTGCCTCCGGGCGGGACTCTGACCATCGGAACGCGCTCGGAATGGGTGGAAACGGAGGCCTGCACGGAGGGACAGCGCCTCCAAGAGGACTAGGTGGACGCGCGTCACCCTGTTTTCGGGGCAACGTTTGCCCCACTGTCAGCGTGGGGCCGGGAAATCGCGGCCTACGGGCAAGCCTCCGACCGTCGGAACGTGCTCTAAACGGGCAGAAACAGAGACCTGCGCGGAGGGACAGCGTCTCAAAGGGGACTAGGTGTGTCCGCATCACCTTCCTTTTGGGGAAACTTTTGGGCCTCCGTCAGGGTGGGGCTGGGAAATAGCGGCCTCTGGGCAGGCATCCGACCGTCGGAATGCGCTCAGAACGGGCGGAAGCAGAGGCCTGCGTGAGGTACAACGTCTCAAAGAGGACTAGGTGTGTCCACGTGGCCCTCTTTTCGGGGCAACGTTTGCCCCACTGTTAGCGTAGGGCCAGGAAATCGCGGCCTCCAGGCGGGCCTCTGACTGTCGGAACGTGCTCGGAACGGGTGGAAACGGAGGCCTGCGCGACGGATAGCGTCTCAAAGGGGACTAGGTGTGTCCACGTCACCCTCTATTCGGGGCAACTTTTGGCCCTCTGTCAGGGTGGGGCCGGGAAATCGTGCTCTCCGGGCGGTCCTCCGACCGTCAGAACACGCTTGGAATGGGTGGAAACGGAGGCCTGCGCGGAGGGACAGCGTCTCCAAGGGGACTAGGTGGACGCGCCTCCCCGTTTTCGGGCAAAGTTTGCCCCTTTTGACAGCGTGGGGCCGGGAAATCGCAGCCTCCGGGAGGGCCTCCGACCGTCGGAACGCACTCAGAACAGACAGAAACAGAGGCCTGCATAGAGGGAAAGCGTCTCAAGGAGGAGAAAGTGCGCGTGCATGGCCCCTTTTCGGGGCAACTTTTGCCCCTCTGTCAGGGCAGAGCCGGGAAATAGCGGCCTTTGGGCGGGCCTCCGACCAACAGAAAAGCTCTGAACAGGCGGAAACGGAGGTCTGCGCGGAGGAACGGCGTCTTAAAGAAAACTAAGTGCGCGTGCGTCTCCCCCTTTCGGGGCAACTTTTGCCCCTCTGTCAGGGTGGGGCCGGGAAATCGCAGCCTCCGTGCGGGACTCTGAACGTCGGAACGTACTCGGAACGGGCGGAAATGGAGGCCTGCATGAGGGACAGCGTCTCAAAGAGGACTAGGTTTTCCGCGTTGCTCTCTTTTTGGGGCAACTTCTGCTGCTCTGTCAGGGTGGGGCCGGGAAATCGCGGCCTACGGGCGGGCCTCCGACCGTCGGAATGAGCTTGGATTGGGCAGAAACGGAGTCCTGCGCGGAGGGACACGATCTCAAAGAAGACTAGTTGTGTCCTCGAGGCTCTCTTTTCGGGGCAACTTTTGCCCCACTGTCAGAGTTAGGCCGGGAAATCCTGGCCTCCGGGTGGGCCTCCGACAGAAGGAACACGCTCGGAATGGGCAGAAATGGAGGCCTGCCCGGAGGGACAGCGCCTGAAAGAGGACTAGATGCGCGCCTCGACCTGTTTTCCGGGCAACTTTAGCCTCTCTGTAAGGTTGGGGCCGTGACATTCCGGCCTTCAGGCGGGCCTCCGACCATCGCAACGCACTCGGGAAGGGCGGAAATGGAGGCCTGCACGGAGGGACAGCGTCTCAAAGTGGACTTGGTGTGTCCGCGTCGCCCTGTTTTCGGGGCAACTTCTGCCCCTCTGTCAGGGTGGAGCTGGGAAATCGTGGCCTCCGGGCAGGCCTCCGACTGTCGGAACACTATCGGAATGGGCGGAAACGGAGGGCTGCGTGGAGGGACAGCGTCTAAAAGATGACTAAGGGTCCGCGTGGCCCTCTTTTCGTGGCAACTTTTGCTCCTCTGTCAGGGTGGGGCTGGGAAATCGCAGCCTCCGGGCCTGCATCTGAATGTGGAACGTGCTCGGAACGGGGGAAACGCAGTCCTGCACGGAGGGACACCATCTCAAAGAAGACTAGGTGTGTCCGCGTGGCCCTCTCTTTGGGGCAAATTTTGCCACTCTGTAAGAGTGGGGCCGGGAAATCGTGGCCCCAGGGCAGGCCCCGTCCGTCGGAACGCGCTCGGAATGGGCGGTAATGGAGGCCTGCGCGGAGGGACATCGTCTCAAAGAGGACTAGGTGTGTCTGCTTCTCCCTCTATTCGGGACAACTTTTTCCTCTCTGTCAGGGTGGGGCCGGGTAATCGCAGCCGTCGGCGGGCTTCTGACTGTCGAAACGCGGTCGGTACAGGCACAAAAGTAGGCCTGTGCGGAGGGATAGCGTCTCAAAGAAGACTGTGTGTGTCCGCGTTGCCCTCTTTTTGGGGCAACTTTTGGCCCTCTGACAGAGTGGGGCCGGGAAATCGCGGCCCCCGTGCGGGCCTCCGACCGTCAGAATATGCTCGGAATTGGCGGAAACAGAGGCCTGCGCGGAGGGACAGCGTCTCAAATGGGACTAGGTTTGTCCGTGTCGCCCTGTATTCGGGGCAACTTTTGCCCCTCTGTCATGGTGTGCCCGGGAAATCGCAGCCTCCGGTCGGGCCTCCGACCGTCGGAACGCGCTCGGAATGGGCGGAAACGGAGGACTGCGTGGAGGGACAGCGTCTCAAAGAGAACTAGGTATGTCAGCGTCGCCCTCTTTTCGGGGCAAGTCTTACCCTTCTGTCAGGGTTGGGCTGGGAAATCGCAGCCTCTGAGCGGGTCTCCGACTGTCGGAATTCGCTCGGTAAGGGCAGAAACGGAGGCCTGCGTGTAGGGACAGCGTCTCAAAGAGGACTAGGTGTGTCCGCGTCACCGTCTTTTTGGGGAAACTTTTGGGCCTCTGTCAGGGTGGGGCCGGGAAATCGCTACCTCCGGGCAGGCCTCCGACCGTCGGAACGCGCTCGGAATGGGTGGAAACAGAGGCCTGCGCGGAGGGACAGCGTCTCTAAGGGGACTTGGTGTGTACACGTCACCCTCTTTTTGGGGAAACTTTTCGGACACTTTCAGGGTGGAGCCGGGAAATCGGGGCCTCCGAGCGGGCCTCCAACTGTCGGAACGCCCTCGGTTAGGGCAGAAACGGAGGCCTGCGTGGAGGGACAACGTCTCAAAGAGGACTAGGTGTGTCCACTTCTCCCTCTTTTAGGGGCACTGTTTGCTTTTCGGGGCTAGTCTTGCCCAACTGTGAGGGTTTGGCTTGGTAATCGCAGACTCCAGGCAGGACTCCGACCGTCAGAACACACTCGGAATGGGCGGAAACGTAGGCCATTGCGGAGGGACAGAGACTCAAAGAGAACTAGGTGTTTCCGCGTCACCCTGTTTTCAGGGCACCTTTTGCCTCCTGTCAAGGTGGGGCCAGGAATCCCGGCCTTCGGGCAAGACTCCGACCATGGAAACGTGGTCGGTACGGGCAGAAACGGAGGGCTACGCAGAGGGACAGCGTCTCAAAGAGGACTAGGTGTGTCCGCGTGGCCCTGTTTTTGGGGCAACTTTTGTCTTCTGTCAGGGTGGAGCCGGGAAATCGCTGCCTTTGGGCAAGCCTCCGACCGACGGAACACGCTCTGAACGGGTGGAAATGGAGGTCTGCGCGGAGGAACAGCGTCTCAAAGAAAACTAGGTGCGTCCACTTCTCCCTCTTTTAGGGGCACCGTTTGCCTCTCTGTCAGTGTGGGGCCGGGCAATTGCAACCTTTGGGCGGGACTCCGACCCTCAAAACGTGGCCGGTACAGGCAGAAAAGGAGGCCTGCGCAAGGGACAGCGTCCCAAAGAGGACTAGGTACGCGCACGTTGCCCTGTTTTCGGGGCAACATTTGCCCCTGTGTCAGGGTGGGGCCGGGAAATCGCAGCCTCCATGCGGGCCTCGGAAGGTCAGAACGTACTCGGAACGGGCGGAAAAGGAGGCCTGCATGAGGGACAGCGTCTCAAAGAGGAGTAGGTTTTCCGCGTCGCTCTCTTTTTGGGGCAACTTCTGCTGCTCTGTCAGGGTTGGGCCAGGAAATCGCGGCCTACGGGTGGGCCTCCAACCATCGGAACGCACTCGGAATGGGCGGAAACAGAGGCCTGCGTGGAGGGACAGCGTCTCAAAGATGACTAGGGGTGTCCACTTCTCACTCTTTTCGGGGCAACATTTGCCTCTCTGTCAGGGTGGGGCCGGGAAATCGCAGCCTTCGGGCGGGCCTCCGAACGTTGAAAGGCGGTCGGTACAGCCAGAAACGGAGGCCTGCGCAGAGGGACACGATCTCAAAGAAGACTAGTTGTGTCCTCGTGGCCCTCTTTTTGGGGCAAATTTTGCCCCTCTGTCAGAGTTGGGCCGGGAAATCCTGGCCTCCGGGCTGGCCTCCGACCGTAGGAATACACTCGGAATGGGCGGAAACGGAGGCCTACATTGAGGGAGAGCGCCTAAAGAGGACTAGATGCGCTCCTCGCCCTGTTTTCCGTGTAGCTTTCGCCCCTCTGTCAGGGGGGGCCGGGAAATCGCGGCCTCCGGGCGGGACTACGACCGTCGGAAGGCGCACGGAACGGGCGGAAAAGGATGCCTGCGCGAGGGACAGCGTCTCAAAGAGGACTAGGTGTGTCCGCGTGGCCCTCTTTTCGGGGCAACTTCTGGCCCTCTGTCATGGTGGAGCCGGGAAATCGCGGCCTCCGGGCGGGCCTCCGACCGTCGGAACGCACTCAGAATGGGTGGAAACGGAGACATGCGCGGTGGGACAGCGTCTCCTAGAGGACTAGGTGCGCGGGCATCCCCCTATTTTTGGGGCAACTTTAGCCCCACTGTCAGTGTGGGGCCGGGAAATCTCGGCCTCCAGGTGGGCCTGCATCCGTCGGAAACGCGCTCGGAACGGGTGGAAGCGGAGGATTGCGCGGAGGGACAGCATCTCATAGAGGACTAGGGGTATCCACGTCACCCTCTTTTGGGGGCAACTTTAGGCCTTCTATCAGGGTGGGACCGGGAAATCGCGGCTTCCGGGCGGACGTCCGAACATCGGAACGCGCTCAGAACACGCGGAAACGGAGGCCTGCGCGGAGGGACAGCGTCTCCAAGAGGACTAGGTGCACGCGCATTCCCCAGTTTTCGGGGCAACTTTGGCCCCACTGTCAGGGTGGGGCCGGGAAATTGCAGCCTCCGGGCGGTCCTCCGACCGTCGGAACGTCCTCGGAACGGGCGGAAACGGAGGCCTGCGCGAGGGACAGCGTCTCAAAGAGGACTAGGTGTGTCCGCGTGGCCCTCTTTTCGGGCCAACTTTTGGTCCACTGTCAGGGTGGGGACGGGAAATCGCGGACTCCGGGCCCGCCTCCGACCGTCGGAACGCACTCGGAATGGGTGGAAATGGAGGCCTGCGCAAAGGACAGCTTCTCAAAGAGGACTAGGTGCGCGCGCTTCGCCCTGTTTTCCGGGCAACTTTTGCCTCTCTGTCAGGGTGGGGCCGGGAAATCCTGGCCTTCGGGCTTTCCTCCGACCATCGTAAAGCACTCGGTATGGGCAGAAACGGAATCCTGCGCAGAGGGACAGCGTCTCAAAGAGGTCTATGTGTGTCCGCGTGGCCCTTTTTTCGTAGCAACCTTTGCTCCTCTGTCAGAGAGGGGCCGGGAAATCGCGGTCTCTGGGAGGGCCTCCGACCATCGGAACCCACTCAGAACAGGCAGAAAAGGAGTCCTCCGTGGAGGGGCAGCATCTCAAAGAGGAGTATGTGCGCGTGCATGGCCCCTTTTCGGGGCAAGTTTTGCCCCTCTGTCAGAGTGGGGCCGGGAAATCGCGGACTCCGGGCGGAACTCTGACCGTCGGAACGCGCTCAGAACAAGCGGAAATGGAGGCCCCCGCGGAAGGACAGCGTCTCCAAGAGGACTAGGTGTGTTTCCCGTCACCCTCTTTTCGGGGCAACTTTTGGCCCTCTGTCAGGGTGGGGCCGGGAAATCGCGGCCTCTTGGCGGGCATCCGACCGTCAGAACGCACTCGGACCGGGTGGAAACGGATTCCTGCGTGGAGGGACATCGTCTCAAAGGGGACTTCGTGTGTCCATGTCACCCTCTTTTCGGGGCAACTTGTGTCCCTCTCTGAGAGCCGGGCTGGGAAATCGTGGCCTCCGAGCGGACGTACGACCATCGGAACGCGCTCAGAACAAGCGGAAATGGAGGCCTGCACGGAGGGACAGCGTCTCCAAGAGGACTAGGTGCGGGCGCATCCCCCTGTTTTCGGGGCAACATTGGCCCCACTGTCAGGGTGGGGCCGAAAAATTGCGGCTTCCGGGCGGGCCTCCGACCGTCGGAACGTCCTCGGAACGGGCAGAAACGGAGGCCTGCGCGAGGGACAGCGTCTCAAAGAGGACTAGGTGCGCGCGCGTCGCCCTCTTCTCGGGGCAACCTTTGCCCCTCTGTCAGACTGGGGCCGGGAAATCGCGGTTTGCGGGCAGGCCTCAGACCATCAGAACGTGCTTGGAACAGGCGGAAATGGAGGACTGCGCGAGGGACAGCGTCTCAAAGAGGTCTAGGGGTATCCGCGTCACCCCCTTTTCGGGGTAACTTTTGGCCCTCTGTCAGGGTGGGGTCGGGAAATCTCTGCCTCCGGGCGGGCTTCCGACCGTCGGAACACGCTCGGAACGGGCGGAAGCGGAGGCTTGCGCGGAGGGACAGCGTCTCAAAGAGGACTAGTTGTATATCCGCGTCACCCTCTTTTCAGGGTAACTTTTCGCCCTCTGTCAGAGTGGGGCCGGGAAATCTCGGCCACCAGGCGGGCCTCCGACTGTCGGAACATGCTCGGAACGGGCGGAAGCGGAGGCCTGGGCGAGGGACAGCGTCTCAAAGAGGACTAGATGTGTCCGCGTCACCCTCTTTTCGGGGCAACTTTAGCACCATAGTCTGGGTGGGCCTGGGAAATCGTGGCCTCCGGGCGGGCCTCCGACCGTCGGAACGTGCTCGGAACGGGCGGAAACGGAGGCCTGGGTGAGGGACAGCGTCTCAAAGGGGACTAGGTTTGTCCTCGTCACCCTCTTTTCGGGGTAACTTTTCGCCCTCTGTCATAGTGGGGCCGGGAAATCTCGGTCTCCGGGCGGGCCTCCAACCGTCGGAACGCACTCGGAACGGGCAGAAGCGGAGGCCTGCGCAGAGTGACACCGTCTCAAAGAAGACTAGGTGTGTCCGCGTCACCCTCTTTTGGGGCAAGTTTTGGCACTCTGTCAGCATGAGGCTAGGAAATCTCGGCCTCCGGGCGGGCCTCCGACCGTCGGAACGCACTCAGAACGGGCGGAAGCGGAGGCCTGCGAGAGGGACAACGTCTCAAAGAGGACTAGGTGTGTCCACGTGGCCCTCTTTTCAGGGCAAGTTTTGCCCCTCTGTCAGGGTGGAACTGGGAAATCACGGCCTCTGGGAGGGCATCCGACCGTCGGAACGCACTCGGAACAGGTGGAAACGGATTCCTGCGCGGAGGGACAGCGTCTCAAAGGGGACTAGCTGTGTCTGCGTCACCCTCTTTTCGAGGCAACTTTTGCCCCTCTGTCAGTGTGGGGCTGGGAAATCGCAGCCTCCGGGTGGTACTCCGACCATCGGAAGGTGCTCGGAATAGGAGGATGCGGAGGCCTGGGCGAGGGACAATGTCTCAAAGAGGACTAGGTGCGTGCATCGCCCTATTTTCCTGTCAACTTTTGCCCCTCTGTCAGGGTGGGGCCGGGAAATCACAGCCTCCGGGCGGGCCTCCGACCGTCGGAACGCACTCGGAACGGGCTGAAGCGGATTTCTGCAAGGAGGTACAGCGTCTCAAACAGTACTAGGTGTGTCCGCGTCACCCTCTTTTCGGTTAAAGTTTTGCCCCTCTGTCAGGGTGGAGCCAAGAAATCGCGGGCTCTGGGCGGGCATCCGACCGTTGGAACGCATTCGGAACGGGTGGAGACGGATTTCTGCATGGAGGGACAGCGTCTCAAAGGGGACTATGTGTGCCCGCGTCCCCCTCTTTTCAGGGCAACTTTTTCTCCTCTGTCAGGGTGGGGCCGGGAAATCGCGGCGTCCGGGTGGGCCACCGACTATCGGAACGTGCTCGGAACGGGCAGAAATGGAGGCCTGCGCGATGGACAGCGTCTCAAAGGAGACTAGGTGTGTCCACGTCACCCTCTTTTCAGGGAAACTTGTGGGCCTCTGTCTGGGTGGGGCCGGGAAATCGCGGCCTCCGGGAGGGCCTCCGACCATCGGAACGCGCTCGGTATGGGGGTAAACGGAGGCCTGCGCGGAGGGAAAGGGCCTCCAAGAGGACTAAGTGGAGCGCGTCACCCTGTTTTCGGGGCAACGTTGGCCCCACTGTAAGCGTGGGGCCGGGAAATCGCGGCCTCCGGGCGAGCCTCCATTCGTCGGAACGTGCTCGGAACGGGCGGAAAAGGAGGCCTGCGTGGAGGGACAGCGTCTCAAAGGGGACTAGGTGTGTCCGCGTGACCCTCTTTTCAGGGCCACTTTTGGACCTCTGTCAGGGTGGGGCCAGGAAATCGTGGACTCTGGGTGGGCCCCCGACCGTCGGAACGCGCACGGAATGGGTGGAAACGGATTTCTGCGTGGAGGGACAGCGTCTCAAAGGGGACTAGGTGTGTCCGCGCCACCCTCTTTTCGGGCCACCTTTTTCCCCTCTGTCAGAGTGGGGCCGGGAAATCGTGGCCTCCTAGCGGATGTCCAACCGTCGGAACGCGCTCAGAACAGGCGATAACAGAGGCCCGGGTGGAGGGGCAGCATCTCAAAGAGGACTACGTGTGTCCACGTCACCCATTTTTGGGGAAACTTTTGGGCCTCTGTCAGGGTGGGGCCGGGAAATCGCGGCCTCCGGGCGGGCCTCCGACCGTCGGAACACCCTCGGAACGGGCGGAAAGGGAGGTCCGCCCAGAGGAACAGTGTCTCAAAGGGGACTAGGTGTGTCCACGTCACCCTCTTTTTGGGGAAACTTTTGGCCCTTTGTCAGGGTGGTTCCGGGATATCGCGGCCTTCGGGCGGGTCTCCAACTGTCGGAACGCGCACGGAATGGGAAAAAACGGAGGCCTGAGCGAGGGAATGTGTCTCCAAGCGAACCAGGTGTATCCGTGTGGCCCTCTTTTCGGGGCAACTTTTGCCTCTCTGTCAGGGTGGAGCCGGAAATCCTGGCCTCCGGGCGGGCTTCCGACCGTCGTAATGCCCTCGGTATTGGCAGAAACGGAAGCCTGCACGGAGGGACAGCGTCTCAAAGAGGACTCTGTGTGTCCGCGTGGCCCTTTTTTCGGAGCAACTTTTGCCCCTCTGTCAGAGTGGGGCCGGGAAATCGCAGCCTCCGGGAGGGACTCCGACCGTCGGAACGCGTTCAGAAAAAGCGGAAAGGAAGGCCCCCGCGGAGGGACAGCGTCGCCAAGAGGACTAGGTGTGCGCACATCCACCTTTTTTCGGGGCAACTTTTGGCCCTCTGTCAGGGTGGGCCGGAAATCGCGACCACCGGGCAGTCCTCCGACCATCGGAACGTGCTCGGAATGGACAGAAACAGAGGCCTGCGCAGAGGGACATCATCTCAAAGGGGACTAGGTGTGTCCGCGTCACCCTCTTTTTGGGGAAACTTTTGGGCCTCTCTCAGCGTGGGGCCGGAAAATCGCGGCGTCCGGGTGGGCCACCGACCATCGAAACGTGCTCGGAACGGGCGGAAACGGAGGCCTGCGCGAGGGACAGGGTCTCAAAGGGGACTATGTATGCCCGCGTGACTCCCTTTTTGGGGCAACTTTTGGACCTCTATCAGGTGGGGCCGGGAAATAGTGGCCTGTGGGCGGGCTTCCGACCATCGGAACACGCACGGAATGGGCAGAAGCGGATTTCTGCGTGGAGGGACAGTGTCTCAAAGGGGACTAGGTGTATCCGCGTCACCCTCTTTTCGGGGTAACTTTTCGCCCACTTTCAGAGTGGGGCCGGGAAATCGCGGCCTCCGGGCGGGACTTCGACTGTCGGAACATGCTCAGAACGGGCGGAAATGGAGGCATGCGCGGAGGGACAGCGTCTCCAAGGGGACTAGGTGGACGCGCATCACCCTGTTTTTGGGCAAAGTTTGCCCCACTGTCAGAGTGGGGCCAGGAAATCTCGGCCTCCGGGCGGGCCTCCGACAGTCGGAACGTGCTCGGAATGGGCAGAAACAGAGGCATGTGCAGAGGGACAGCGTCTCAAAGAGGACTAGGTGTGTCCGCGTGGCCCTCATTTTGGGGCAACTTTTGCCCCTCTGTCAGAATGGAGCCGGGAAATCGCGGCCTCTGGGCAGGAATCTGACCGTCAGAAAGCGCTCAGAACGGGCAGAAACGGAGGCCCGCGCAGAGGGACAGCGTCTCAAAGAGTACTAGGTGCGTGCATCGCCCTGTTTTCCTGGCAACTTTTGCCCCTCTGTCAGGGTGGAGCCAGGAAGTCGCGGCCTCTGGGCAGGCATCCGACCGTCGGAACGCACTCGGAACGGGTGGAAACGGATTCCTGCGAGGACGGACAGCGTCTCAAAGGGGACTAGGTGTGTCCGCGTCACCCTCTTTTTGGGGCACCTTTTTCCCCTCTGTCAGAGTGGGGCCGGGAAATCGTGGCCTCTGGGCAGACGTCCGACCGTCGGAACGCCCTCAGAACAAGCGATAACGGAGGCCTGCAGGAGGGACAGCATCTGAAAGAGGACTAGGGGTGTCCGCGTCACACTCTTTTCGGGGCAACTTTTGCCCCTCTGTCAGAGTGGGGCCAGGAAATCACGGTCTCCGGGCGTACGTCCGACCGTCGGAACGCGCTCTGAACAAGTGGAAATGGAGGCCTGCGCGGAGGGCAGTTTCTCGAAGCGGACTAGGTGCGCGCTTCCCCTTCTTTTCGGGGCAGCTTTAACCCCAGTGTCATGGTGGGGCCAGGAAATCGCAGCCTCTGCGCGGGCCTCCGACTGTCAGAACGCACTCAGAATGGTGGACACTGATGTCTGTGCGGAGGGACAGCGTCTCAAAGGGGACTAGATGTGTCCGAGTCACCCTCTTTTCGGGGCGACTTCTGGCCGTCTGTCAAGGTGGAATCGGGAAATCGCACCCTCCGGGAGGTCTTCCGACCGTCGGAATGCGCTCGGAATGGGTGGAAATGGAGACATGCGCAGAGGGACAGCGTCTCCAAGAGGACTAGGTGCGCGCGCATCCCCCTGTTTTCGGTACAACTTTAGGCCCACTGTCAGCGTGGGGCCAGGAAATCGCGGCCACCGGGCAGGCCGCCGACCATCGGAACGTGCTCGGAATGGGCAGAAAAGGAGGCCTGCGTGGAGGGACAGTGTCTCAACGGGGACTAGGTGTGTCCGCGTCACCCTCTTTTTGGGGAAACTTTTGGGCCTCTGTCAGGGTGGGGCCGGGAAATCGCGGCATCTCGGCCCGCCTCCGACCGTCGGAACGCATTCGGAATGGGTGGAAAAGGAGGCCTGCGCGGAGGACGGCTCCTCAAAGAGGACTAGGTGCGCGCGCTTCGCCCTGTTTTCTGGGCATCTTTTGCCTCTCTCAGGTTCGGGCCGGGAAATCCTGCCCTTCGGGCGGACCTCCGACCGTCGTAACGCGCTCGGTATGGGCAGAAACGGAAGCCTGCTCGGAGGGACAGCATCTCAAAGAGGACTAGGTGTGTCCACGTCTCCCTCTTTTTGGGTAAACATTTGGGCCCCTGTCAGGGATCTGGCCGGGATTTCGCGGCTTCCGGGCGGGCCTCCGACCGTCGGAACGTGCCCGGAACGGGCGGAAACGGAGGCCTGCGCGGAGGGACAGGGTCTCCAAGGGGACTAGGTGGACGCGCGTCCCTCTGTTTCGGGCAAAGTTTGCCCCACTGTCAGCGTGGGGCCGGGAAATCGCAGCCTCTGGGAGGGCCTCCGACCGTCGGAACGCACTCAGAACAGACAGAAACGGAGGCCTGCGTGGAGGGACAGCATCTCAAAGAGGAGAAAATGCGCGTGCATGGCCCCTTTTCGGGGCAACTTTTGCCCCTCTGTCAGGCTGGGGCCAGGAAATCGCGGCCACTGTGCGGGCCACCGACCGTTGGAACGCGCTCGGAATGGGCGGAAATGGAGGCCTGCGCGGAGTGACAGCGTCTCAAAGAGGACTAGGTTTTCCGCGTTGCTCTCTTTTCAGGGCAACTATTGCCCCTCTGTCAGAGTTGGGCTGGGAAATCCTGGCCTCCGGGTGGGCCTCCAACCGAAGGAACACACTCGGAATGGGTGGAAATGGAGGCCTGCGCGGAGGGACAGCGCCTGAAAGAGGACTAGATGCGCAACTCGCCCTGTTTTCCGGGCAACTTTTGCCTCTCTGTCAGGGCGGGCCGTGACATTCCGGCCTTATTGCGGGCCTCCGACCATCGGAACGCACTCGGAAAGGGCAGAAAATGAGGCCTGCATGGAGGGACAGCGTCTCAAAGAGGACTAGGTGTGTCCACGTCACCTTCATTTTGGGGCAACTTTTGCCCCTCTGTCAGGGTGGGGCCGGGAAATCGCGGCCACTGTGCGGGCCTCCGACCGTCGGAACAGGCAAGGAATGGGCGGAAACAGATATCTGCGCGGAGGGACAGTGTCTCAAAGGGGACTAGGTGTGTCCGCGTCACCCTCTTTTTGGGGAAACTTTTGGCCCTTTGTCAGGGTGGGGCTGGGACAACCCGTCCTTTGGGCGGGCCTCCGACCGTCAGAAGGCACTCGGAACGGGCGGAAATGGAGGCCTGCGTGTAGGGATAGCGCCTCAAAGAGGAAAAAGTGCACGTGCATGGCCCCTTTTCGGGGCAACTTTTGCCTCTCTGTCAGGCTGGGGCCAGGAAATCGCGGACACCAGGCGGGACTCCGACCTTCGGAAGGCGCACGGAACGGGTGGAAAAGGATGCCTGTGTGTAGGGATAGCGTCTCAAAGAGAACTTGGTGTGTCTCCGTGGCCCTCTTTTCGGGGCACCTTTTGCCCCCTGTCAAGGTGGGGCCAGGAATCCCGGCCCTCGGGCAAGACTCCGACCGTGGAAACACGGTCGGTACGGGCAGAAACCTAGGGCTACGCGGAGGGACAGCGCCTGAAAGAGGACTAGGTGTGTCCATGTGGCCCTGTTTTCGGGGCAACTTTTGTCCTCTGTCAGGGTGGAGCCGGGAGATCGCTGCCTTTGGGCAAGCCTCCGACCGACGGAACACACTCTGAACGGGCGGAAATGGAGGTCTGCGCGGAGGAACAGCGTCTCAAAGAAAACTAGGTGCGTCCACTTCTGCCTCTTTTAGGGGCACCGTTTGCCCCTCTGTCAGAGTGGGGCCGGGAACTCGCAGCCTCCGGGCGGTCCACCGACTGTTGGAACGTGCTCTGAATGGGCAGAAACGGAGGCTTGCGTGGAGGGACAGTGTTCCAAAGAAAACTAGGTGTGTCCATGTCACCCTCTTTTCGGGGGAAGTCTTGCCCAACCGTCTGGGTGGGGCTGGAAAATCGCGGCCTCCGGGCGGGCCTCTGATCGTCGTAACACGCTCAGAACGGGCGGAAACAGAGGCCTGCGCGATGGACAGCGTCTCAAAGAGGACTAGGTGTTTCCGCACGGCCCTCTTTTCGGGGCAACTTTTTCCCCTCTGTCAGGGTAGGGCCGTGAAACCGCGGCCTATGGGCGGGCCTCCGAGCGTCGGAACACGCTCGGAACGGGCGGAAATGGATGCCTGCGTGGAAGGACAGTGTCTCAAAGAGGACTAGGTGTGTCCGCGTCGCCCTCTTTTTGGGGCAAGTATTGCCCATCTGTCAGGGTGGGGCCAGGAAATCGCGGCCTCCGGGTGGGACTCCCAGCGTCGAAACGCGGTCGGTACAGGCAGAAAAGGAGGCCTGCGCAAGGGACAGCATCCCAAAGAGGACTAGGTGCGCGCACGTGGCCCTGTTTTCGGGGCAACATTTGACCCTCTGTCAGGGTGGAGCCGGGAAATCCCGGCCTGCGGGCATGCCTCGGACAATCGGAATGTTTTCGCAACGGGCGGAAACCGAGACCTGCGCTGAGGGACAGCGCCTGAAAGCGGACCAGGTGCGCGCATCACCCTGTTTTCTGGGCAACATTTGCCTCTCTGTCAGGGTGGGGCCGGGAAATCCCGGCCTTCGGGGGGGGGGCTCCGTCCATAGGAACGCGATCGGTACGAGCAGAAAAGGAGGCCTGGGTGGAGGGACAGCGTTCAAAGAGGACTAAGTGTTTCCGCGTGGCCCACTTTTCGATGCAACATTTTCCCCTCTGTCAGGGCAGGGCCGGGAAATCGCGGCCTCCGGGAGGGACTTCGACCATCGGAACGCGCTCGGAACGGGCGGAAAGGGGGCCCTGCGTGGAGGGACAGCGACTCAAAGAGGACTAGGTGTGTCCGCGTGGCCCTCTTTTCGGGGAAACTTTTGCCCCTCTGTCAGAGTGGGGCCAGCAAATCGCGGCCTCTGGGCGGGCCTCCAACCGTTGAAACGCGGTCGGTACAGGCAGAAACGGAGGCCTGAGCGGAGGGACAACGTTTCAAAGAACACTAGGTGCGTCCACTTCTCCCTCTTTTAGGGGCAACTTTTGCCTCTCAGTCAGGATGGGGCCGGGCAATTGCAGCCTTCAGGCGGGCCTCCAACCCTCGAAACGTGGCCAGTACAGGCAGAAAAATGGAGTCCTGCGCAAGGGACAGCGTCCCAAAGAGGACTAGGTGCGCGCACGTTGCCCTGTTTTCGGGGGAACATTTGCCCCTCTGCCATGGTGGAGCCGGGAAATCCCGGCCTGTGGGCATGCCTCGGACCATCGGAATGTGCTCGCAACGAGCGGAAACCGAGACCTGCACGGAGGGACAGCGCCTGAAAGAGGACCAGGTGCGCGCGTCCCCCTGTGTGCTGGGCAACTTTTGCCTCTCTGTCAGGATGGGTCCGGGAAATCCTGACCTTTGGGTGGGCCTCAGACCGTTGGAACACGCTCGGAATGGGTGGAAACGGAGGCCTGTGAGGAGGGACAGCGTCTCCAAGAGGACTAGGAACGTGCGCGTCCCCTTGATTTCGGGGCAAAGTTTGCCCCTCTGTCAGTGTGGGGCTGGGAAATTGCGGCCTCTGGGCAGGCCTCCGATGGTCGGAACGCACTCGGAACGGCGGACACGGATTCCTGCACGGATGGACAGAGTCTCAAAGAGGACTTGGAGTGTCCGCGTCGCCTTCGTTTCGGAGCAAGATTTGCCCCTCTGTCAGGCTGGGGCCGGGAAATCGCGGCCTCTGGGCGGGCCTCCGACCATGGGAACGCACTCAGAACAAGCGGAAACGGAGGCCTGTGCGGAGGCACAGCATCTCTAGGAGGAATAGGTGCGCTAGCATCCCCGTTTTCGGGGCACCTTTAGCCCCACTGTCAGCGTGGGGCCGGGAAATCTCGTCCTCCGGGCGGGCCTCTGACCGTCGGAACGCGCTCGGAATGGGCGGAAGCGGAGGCCTGTGCGGAGGGACAGCGTCTCAAAGAGGACTAGGTGTGTCCACGTGGCCCTCTTTTCAGGGCAACTTTCCCATCTGTCAGGGTGGAGCCGGGAAATCGCGCCCTCTGGTCGGGCCTCCGACCGTGGGAACTCATTCGGAATGGGCGGAAACGAATTACTTCGCAGAAGGACAGCGTCTAAAAGGGGACTAAGTGTGTCCGCGTCACCCTCTTTTCGTGGCAACTGTTGGCCCTTTGTCAGGGTGGGGCCAGGAAATTGCGGCCTCCGGGCGGGACTCTGACCTTCAGAACGCGCTTGGAACGGGCGGAAACGGAGGCCTGCGCGGAGGGACAGTGACTCAAAAAGGACTAGATGTGTCCGCGTCATCCTCATTTCGGGGCACCGTTTTCCCTCTGTCAGCATGGGGCCGGGAATCCCGGCCTTCGGGCAAGCCCCCGACCGTGGAAAAGCGGTCGGTACGGACAGAAACGGAGGGCTACGCAGAGGGACAGCGTCTGAAAGAGGACTAGGTGTGTCCGCGTCGCCCTCGTTTCAGGGCAAGATTTGCCCCTCTTTCAGGCTGGGGCCGGAAAATCGCGGTCTCCGGGCGGACCTCTGACCGTCGGAACGCACTCAGAACAAGCGGAAACGGAGACCTGTGCGGAGTCACAGCGTCTCCAGGAGGACTAGGTGCGCTCGCATCCCCCTGTTTTCGGGGCACCTTTAGCCCCACTGTCAGCATGGGGCCGGGAAATCTCATCCTCCGGGCGGGCCTCTGACCGGCGGAATGCGTTCGGAATGGACGGAAGCGGAGGCCTGCGCGGAGGGACAGCGTCTCAAAGAGGACTACGTGTGTCCACGTGGCCTTCTTTTCGGGGCAACTTTTGCCCATCTGTCAGGGTAGGGCTGGGAAATCGCGGCCCCAGGGCAGGACTCCGCCTGTTGGTACGCGCTTGTAACGGGCGGAAACAGAAGCCTGCACGGAGGGACAGCACCTGAAGGAGGACTAGCTGCGAGCGCTTCTCCCTGTTTCCCGGGCAACTTTTGCCCCTCTGTCAGGGTGGGGCCGGGAAATCCCGGCCTCCAGGCGGGCCTCTGCCCATTGGAACGCGCGTGTAATGGGCGGAAACGGAGGCCTGCGCGGAGGGATAGCGGCTCCAAGAGTACTAGGTGCACGCTCGTCGTCCACTTTTCGGGGCAACCATTGCCCCGCTGTCAGGGTGGGGCCAGGAAATCGTGGCCTCTGGGCGGGCCTCTGACCTTCGGAACTCGCTCAGAACGGGCGGAAATGGAGACCTTCGCAGAGGGACAGTGTCTCTAAGTGGACAGGTCGCGTGCTCGTAAACCTCTTTTCAGGGCAACTTTTCCTCAGTCTCAAGGTTCGGAAGTCGCAACCGGGCAGGGTCAGGGCTGGGAGATCGCAGCCTCTGGCCGGGCCTCCGACCATCGGAACGTTCTCAGATCGGGTGGAAACGGAGATCTGTGCGAAGAATCAGCGTCTCAAAGACGACTAGGTGCGAGTGCGTCCCCCTCTTTTCGGGGCAACTTTGGCCCCTCTGTCAGGGTTCAGTAGGTGCAGCCGGGCAGGGTCGAAGCTGGGAAATCGCGGCCTCCGGGCGGGCCACCAAAAAATGGTGATTTTCTAAAACTCTTCTTTGAGTAGCTTTTTCTGCACAGCTCACAATTTCTGCCCATTCTAAACACATTCCAACGATCAAAACCATGCCAGGGCATCTAGTTTTCTGAACCCTAACCCTACCCAGGTACGCATCCCCAACCCTAATGTAGGGGTATAGTTCCACTGAAATAAAGGGTGATTTTCCAAAAGTTTTCTTTGAGAAGGTTTTTCTGCACAGCCCCCCATTTCTGCCCATTCTAAACACAGTCCAACGATCAAAACCATGCCAGGTAACCTCGTTTTCTAAACCCTAACCCTACCCTGGTACGCTTCCCTAACCCTAATATAGGGAAAATACCACTGAAGAAAGGGCGATTTTCAACTAGTCTTCTTTGAGTTTTTTCTGCACAGCTCACCATTTCTGCCCATTCTAAAAACATTCCAACCATCAAAACCATGCAAAGAGACTTCGTTTTCTGAACCTTAACCCTACCCTGGTACGTATCCCTAACCCTATTATTATTATTATTATTATTATTATTATTATTATTATTATTATTA
>NW_025335700.1:0-8142 GCF_004798865.1 Varanus komodoensis
ATAGAGATGAAAGGTCTGCGAGAGAAGGAAGGAGACGCGGTCGCCTTCCACCCGCAGGAGATGTTGTCTATCATGGGGCGATATTACCAGCAGCTTTTCGCTCCTAAGGACATTGACTCCCGCGAGGTGGAAGGCTTCTTGGAGGACATTCCCAGAGAGAAAGCAGGCTCTCTTTATGGGAAACTGACAGAAGCGGAGAGTCAGATGTTAGAGGCACCTATTGAAGAAGAAGAGGTGAGGCGAGCCATCGTGACAGCGAAAGGAAATTCCGCCCTTGGAGCAGATGGGCTGGGATATGACTTTTATAAGATATTTCGGGAATGGCTCTTCCCCCCTCTGATAAAGGTGTTTAACTCATTACTGGCCCGAGAGCGACTGACCGAATCCTTTTATCAGGGCACTCTGATTTTCTTCCCTAAGAAAGGGGACCTGACCCTGCCGGCTAATTGGAGGCCCATAGCATTGACCAACATGGATTATCGCCTCCTAGCGAAGATACTGAACAGAAGACTGGCTAGCAGACTTACCCGATAGAATATTTTCAAGACAGGAGAGTTCCGTTCCGGCTGTGGGACATCAGGTGGAGGTTGTATCATCAGGTGTATGACCTGCAAGGGACCAGACCCTGGCTTCCCGAGAGGGCGCAGGCCTGCCCCAGACTGCAGTGTAAGAGCGGGGCTGTCGCGAGCGGGACGGTGCAAAAGGAGACGGTGAGGCACTTTGTCAGCGATAGCCCCATGGCACGCGCCACGTGGAAGGTGGTGTCTGAAGCACTGGACTGGCCGGACCTGGGCTCCCAGGACTGGGAATCGGTTCTGTCTGGCACAGAACCCACTCCTCCATTGAAGGGACCCAGGAGGAGAGTGCCCAGGAAGCGGCGGTGGAGTGAGCCCACGGCTCCCAAGACGTACTGGACTGTGCCGTGGTCCACAATTAGGCTGATAAATCTGTACGTTCTGTTGGCGCTGTCCCTCCAACGCCACAGAGAGATAAAGACACAAAAGGTGGCTGACGTGGCCGGCTCAGTCAAATTTGTCCAAGAGAAGAATTTTTGGTTGAGCCGCGAGGAAAAAGGGAGGATGCCGCCCAGTCGGTGGAGGAAATTATCGCCGTGGTTGAGTGGGGCTCATGCCCCGATAACGTAATGTCTGCAAATCACTCATACATGTTGCTCAGACACATGGCATGAACTTATCAGGAGAACTCTATACAAAGTTCTTTTTGTACATTTGATTTGTAAAGCCTGGGAATCTTGTACATGTGTGTACATTTGGCATTTTGAAATCATGTAAATAACGGATGGGGTACTTTCTATTTTTGTAATGTTGCAATTTTTGGGCATTTTTGTACCTTTGTAGTATGTTTTTATTTAAATAGAAAATTTCAACCTAAAAAAAAAAAAAAATTAACCTAGGGACAGGCAGAAACGGAGGCCTGCGCGAAAAGCCAGGGTCTCAAAGAGGACTACTTGCGCAAATTGCCCTGGTTTCGAGGCAAATTTTGCCCCTCTGTCATGGGGGAGACGGGAAATCCTGGCCTCCAGACGGGCCTCCGACCGTCGGAACACGATCGTAATGGGCAAAAACAGAGGCCTGCATGGAGGGACAGCGTCTCCAACAGGATCAGGTGCGCACGTCGCCCATTTTTCCGGGCAACTTTTGCCACTCTGTCAGCGTGTGGCTGTTAAATCGCTGCCTCCGGGCAGGCCTCCGACTGTAGGAACGCGCTCGGAACGGGCAGAAATGGAGGCCAGCGCGGAGGGACAGCGTCTTAAAGAGGACTAGGAGTGTCCGCCTTGCCCTCTATTCGGGGCAACTTTTTCCCCTCTGTCAGGGTGCGGCCGGGAAATCGTGGACTCAAGGCGGGTGTCCAACATTCGGAAAGCACATAGAACGGGGGGAAATGGAGGCCTGTGTGGAGGGACAGCATCTCAAAGAGGACTACGTGCACGCGTCGCCCTCTTTTCGTGGTAACTTTTCCCCTTCTGTCATGGTGGAGCTGGGAAATCCCGGCCTCCGGGCAGGCCTCCGACCATCGGAACGCACTCAGAACGGGCGGTAACGGAGGACTGCGTGGAGGGACAGTGTCCCCAACAGGATTAGGTGTGCTCGTCGCCCTCTTTTCGAGGCAAATTTTGCGCCTCTGTCATGGTGGAGCCGGGAAATCCCGGCCTCCGGGCGGGCTTCCGACCGTTGGAACGCGCTCAGTATGTGCGGAAACGGAGGCTTGCACAGTGGGACAGGGTCTCAAAGAGGACAAGGTTTGTCCACGTCACCCTCTTCTCAGTGCAACTTTTGTCCCTCTGTCAGGGTGGGGCCAAGAAATCGCGGCCTCCGGGCAGGCCTCCGACTGTCAGAACGTGCTTGGAACGGGCAGAAATGGAGGCCTGCGCAGAGGGACAGAGTCTCAAAGAGGACTAGATGAGTCCGCATCATCCTCTTTTCAGGGCAACTTTTGCCCCTCTTTCCAGGTGGGGGTTGGGAAATCGTGGCCTCCGGGAGGACCACACGCTCGGAACAGGAGGAAAATAGGCCTGCGCGGAAGGACAGCGTCTGCTAGAGGACTAGGTGGGTGTGCGTGGCCCTCATTTCGCGGCAACTTTTGCTTCTCTGTCAGATTTGGGCCGGGAAATCGCGGCCTCAGGGCAGGCCTCCGGCTGTAGGAACGCGCTCGGAACGGGCAACAACGAAGGCCTACGCGGAGGGACAGCGTCTCAAAGAGGACTAGGTGCGCACGTGGCCTTTTGTCGGGGGATCTTTTGCTCCTCTGTCATGGTGGAGCCGGGAAATCCCGGCCTCTAGGCGGGCCTCCAATCGTTCGAACGTGCGTGGAATTGGAGGAAACAGTGGCCTGCGCATTGGGACAGCGTCTCCAACAGGATTTGGCACGCGCGTCTCCCTTGGTTCCGGGCAACCCTTGCCTCTCTGTCAGTGTGGGGCCGGGAAGTCTCGGGCTCTGGGAGGGCCTCCGACCATCAGAACGCGCTCGATACAGGCAGAAACGGAGGACTGCGCAGAGGAAAAGTGTCTCAAGGAGGAAGGTGTGTCCCTGTCGCCCTCTTTTCAGGCAACTTTTGGCCCTCTGTTAGGGTGGGGAAGGGAAATCGCGTTTTCTGGGCGGGATTCCGACTGTAGGAACACGCTCGGAATGGGCAGAAACAGAGGCCTGCACGGAGGGACAGCGACTCAAAGAGGACTAAGTGCGCGTGTCGCCATCTTTTTGAGGCAACATTTGCCCCTCTGTCACGGTGGAGCCGGGAAATCTGGCCTCCAGATGGGCCTCCGACCGTCGGATCGCGCTTGGAACGGGCGGAAAGGGAGGCTTGCGTGTAGGGAAGTGACTTCAACGGGATTAGGTGGGCCCGTTGCCCTTTTTTCCAGGCGACTTTTGCCCCTCTGTCAGCATGGGGCTGGGAAATCCTGGCCTTCGGGCGGGCCTCTGACTGACAGAACGCGCTTAGAACGGGTGGAAACGGTGGCCTGTCCGTCGGGACAGTGTCTCCAACAGGATTAAGTGCGCACATCGCCCTTTTTTCTGGGCAACTTTTGCCCCTCAGTCCTGGTGGAGCCGGGAAATCGCGGCCTCCGGGCGGTTCTCCGAACATCGGAACGCGCTCAGAACAGGAGGAAATGGAGGCCTGCGTGTAGGGACAGCGTCTCCAACAGGATTAGGTGCATGCATTGCCCTTTTTTCCGCGCAACTTTTGCCCCTCTCTCAGGGTGGGGCTGGGAAATCGTGGCCTCCGGGCGGTTCTCCGACGTTCGGAATGCACTCAGAACGGCGGAAACGGAGGCCTGCATGGAGGGACAGCGTCCCTAAGAGGACTAGGTGCGCGCGTCGCCCTTTTTTCTGCGGAACTTTTGTCTCTTAGTCAGCGTGGGCCTGGGAAATCCCGGGCTCCGGGATAGCCTCCGACTGTAGTAAAGTGCTCAGTACGGGAAGAAACGGAGGCCTGCGAGTAGGGCCAGCGTCTCAAAAAGGACTACGTGCACGCGTGGCCCTTTTTCGAGGCAGCTTTTGCCCCTCCGTCACGGTGCAGCCGGGAAATCCCGGCCTCCGGGCAGGCCTCCAATCGACGGAATGCTTTCGGAACGGGCGGAAACGGAGGCCTGCATGGAGGGACAGCGTCTCAAGAGGACTAGGTGCGCGCGCGTCGCCCTTTCTTCGGGGCAACTTTTGCCCACCTGTCATGCTGGAGCCGGGAAATCCCGGCCTCTGGGCGGGCCTCAGACTGTCGGAACGTGCTCGGTACTGACGGAAACGGAGGCCTGCATGGAGGGACAGTATCGCAAAAACGAATAGGTGTGTCCTCGTCGCCCTCTTTTCAGGGCAACTTTTGCCCCTCTGTTAGGGTGGGGCCGAGAAATCGCGGCTTCCGGGCGGGACTTCGACCATCGGGACGCACTCAGAACAGGCGGAAAGGGAGGCCTGTCATAGGGACACCGTCTCCAACAGGATTAGGTGCGCATCGCCCTTTTTTCGCACAACTTTTGCCTCTCTGCCTACGTGGGTCCGGGAAATCCCGGGCCCCGGGCGGGCCTGCGACTGTCGGAACACGCTAGGAACGTGCGGAAACGAAGTCCTGCGCAGAGGGACAGTGTATCAAAGAGAAGTACGTGCGTGCATGGCCCTCTTCTCGAAGCAACATTTGTCCCTCTGTCACGGTGTAGCCAGGAAATCCTGGCCTCTAGACGGGCCTACGACCATCCGAACGCACTCGGAAGGGGAAGAAAAGGAGGCCTGCGCGGAGGGACAGCGTGTCAAAGAGGACTAGGTGCGGGGGTGTCGCCCTTTTTTCGGGGCAACTTTTGTCCCTCTGTCATGGAGCAGCCGGGAACTCCCAGCCTGCAGGCAGGCCTCCTACCGTCGGTACGCACTCGGAATGGGTGGAAACGGAGGCCTGCACGTAGGCACAGCGTCTCTAACAGGATTAGTTGCGCATGTTGCCCTCTTTTCTGGGCAACTTCTGCATCTCTGTCAGCGTGGGGCCGGGAAATCCCGGGCTCCGGGCGGGCCACCGACTGTCGGAACGAGCTCGGAACGGGCGGAAACGGAGGCTTGCGCGGAGGGACAGCATCTCAAAGAGGACTAGATGTGTCCGTGTCGCTCTCGTTTCATGCAACTTTTGGCCCTCTGTCAGGGTGGGGCCGGGAAATCGCGCCCTCCGACTTTAGGAAGGCGCTCAGAATGGGTGGATACATAGGCCTGCGCGTAGGGACAGTGTCTTCAACGGGATTCGGTGGGCCCGTCGCCCTTTTTTCTGGGCAACATTTGCCCCTCTGTCAGCGTGGGGCCGGGAAATCCCGGCCTTCGGGCGGGTCTGCGACAGTCGGAACGTGCTTGGAACGGGCGGTAACGGAGGCGTGTGCAGAGAGACAGCGTCTCTAAGAGCTCTAGGTGCGCGCGTTGCCCTCTTTTCAAAGCAACATTTGCCCCTTTGTCATGGTTGAGCTGGGAAATCCTGGCCTCCAGATGGGTCTACGACCATGGAAACGGTCTCGGAAGGGGCGGAAACGGAGGCCTGTGCAGGGGGAAAGCGTCTCAAAGAGGACTAGATGCGCACGTGTTGCCCTCTTTTCGGGGAAACTTTTGCCCCCCTGTCCTGTTGGAGCCGTAAATCCCAGCCTCCGGGAGGGCCTCTGACCGTCAGAACGCGCACGGAACGGGCGGAAAAGGAGGCCTGCGTGAAGGGACAGTGTCTGAAAGAGGACTAGGTGCGCACTTGGCCCTCTTTTCGAGGCAACTTTTGCCCCGCTGTCAGTGAGGGTCCTGGAAATCGCGGCCTCCGGGTGGGCCTCCGACAGTCGAAACACGCTTGAACTGGCGGAAACGTAGGCCTGCGCTAGGGACAGCGTCTCCAACAGGATTAGGTGCGCACGTCGCCCTTTTTTCCGGGGAACTTTTGCCTCTTTGTCAGAGTGGGGCTGGGAAATCCCGACCTTCAGGCAGGCCTCCGATGGTCGCAACGCACTCGGTACGGGCGGAAATGGAGGCCTGCGTGGAGGGACAGCGTCTCACAGAGGACGAGGTGCGCGCGCGTCGCCCTTTATTCTTGGCAACTTTTGCCCCTCTGTAAGTGAGTGGCTGGGAAATTGCGGCCTCCGGGCGTGCCTCCGACCGTCGGAACGCGTTCGGAAGTGGCGGAAACGGTTGCCTGAGCGTGGGGACAGCGTCTCCAACAAAGAGTAAGTGTTCACGTCGCCCTTTTTTCTGGGCAACTTTTGCTTTCCTGTCAGAGTGGGGCTGGGAAATCCCGGCCTTCACGCAGGCCTCCCATGGTCGCACTCGGAAGGGGTGGAAACGGAGGCATGCGCTGAGGGACGGCGTCTAAAGAGGACTATGTGCAAGCTTGGCCCTCTTTTTGAGGAAACTTTTGCCACTCTGTCACGGTGGAGCCGGGAAATCATGGTCTGTAGACGGGCCTACGACCGTCGAAAGGTGCTCGAAAGGGGAGAAACAGAGGCCTACGCGGAGGGACAGCTTCTCAAAGAGGACTTCGTGCATGCTTGGCCCTCTTTTTGAGGCAACTTTTGCCACTCTGTCAGGGAGGGTCTGGGAAATCGCGGCCTCCGGCAGGCGTCCAAACGTTGGAAGGCGTTCGGAACGGCAGAAAAGGAGGCCTGCGCGGAGGGACAGTGTCTGAGAGAGGACTAGGAGCGCGCACGTCACCCTTTTTTCGGGACAACTTTTGCCCCTCTGTCATGGTGGAGCCGGGAAATCCCAGCCTCTGGGCAGGCCTCCGACTGTCAGAACGTGCTCGGAACGGGGGGAAACGGAGTCCTGCGTGTAGGGGCAGCGTCTCCAACAGGATTTGGTCCGCACGTCTCCCATTTTTTCGTGGCAACTTTTCCCCCTCTGTCATGGTGGAGCCGGGAAATCCTGGCCATCGGGCGGGCCACCGACCATTGGAACGCGCTCGGAACGTTCGGAAACGGAGGCCGGCGCTGAGCGGCAGCGTGTCAAAGAGGACTAGGTGCGAGCGCGTTGCCCTTTAGTCGGGGCAACTTTTGCCCCTCTGTTCGTGAGGGGCCAGGAAATCGCAGACTCCGGACGGGCCTCCGACCTTCGGAACGGGCTCGGAATGGGCGGAAACGTAGCCCTACGCGTAGGGACAGCGTCTTCAATGGGATTATGTGGGCACGTCGCCCTTTCTTCCGGGCAACTTTAGCCACTCTGTCAGCGTGGGGCCAGGAAATGGTGGCCTGCGAGTGGGCTTCTGACCATTGGAACGATCTCGGAATGGGTTGAAACGGAGGCCTGCACAGAGGGATATCGTCTCAAAGAGGACTAGGAGCGTGCGTCGCCCTCTTTTCGAGGGAACTTTTGCTCCTCTGTCATGGTGGGGCTGGGAAATCCCGGTCTACGGGTGGGACTCCGATCGTCGGAACGCGCTCGGAACGGGAGGAAACAGAGGACTGCGCGTAGGTACAGCGTGTCCAACAGGATTAGGTGCGTGTGTCACCCTTTTTTCTGGGCAACTTTGCCTCTTTGTTAGCGTGGGGCCGGGAAATCCCAGCCTTCGGGCGGGCCACCGACCGTCGGAACGTGCTTGGAATGGGCGGAAATGGAGGACTGCGTGGAGGGACAGCGTCTCAAAGAGGACTATGTGCGCGGGCGTCGCTCTTTTTTCGGGGCAACTTTTGCCTCTCTGTCAGCGTGGGGCCGGGAAATTCCGGGCTCCGGGTGGGCCTCCGACCGCTGGAACGTGCTCAGAACGGGCGGAAACGGAGGCCTGCGCGTAGGCACAGGGTCCCCAACAGGATTAAGTGCGCACGTCGCCTTTTTTTCTGGGCAACTTTTGCCTCTCTGTCAGCATGGGGCCGGGAAATCCTGGCCACCGGCGGGCCTCTGAAGGTCGGAACGCGATCGGAAGCGGCGGAAAAGGAGGTCTGCACGGAGGGAAAGCGTCTCTAAGAGGACTACCTGCGCGCGTCACCCTCTTTTCCGGGCAACTTTTGCCTCTCTGTCAGCGTGGGGCTGGGAAATTCCTGCCTCCGGGAGTGCCTCCAACCGTTCGACCATGCTCGGAATAGGCGGAAACGGAGGCCTGCAAGGAGGGACAGCGTCTCAAAGAAAACTACGTGCACGCTCCTCACCCTTTTTTCGGGGCAACTTTTGCCCCTCTGTCCTGGTGGAGCCAGG
>NW_025335700.1:8242-28613 GCF_004798865.1 Varanus komodoensis
CTGGTGGAGCCAGGAAATTCTGGCCTCCGGGAAGGCCTCCGACCGTCAGAATGCGCTCGGAACAGACGGAAACCGAGGCCTGGACGGCGGGACAGCGTCTCAAAGAGGACTAGGTGTGTCCGTTTCGCCCTCTTTTCAGGCAACATTTGCCTCTACGTCAGCGTGGAGCCGAGAAATCCCGGCATTTGGGAGGGCCACCGACCTTCGGAATGCGCTCGGAACGGGCAGAAACGGTGGAATGCGCAGAGGGACAGCGTCTCAAAGAGGACTACGTGCGCTCCTGGCCCACTTTTCAAGGCAACTTTTACCCATCTGGCACGGTAGAGCCGGGAAATCCTGGCCTCCAGACAAGCCAACTACCGTCGCAACGCGCTTTCAACGGGCAGAAACGGAGCACTGCGCAGAGCGCCAGCGTCTCAAAGAGGACTAGGTGTGTCTGTGTCGCCCTCTTATCAGGCAAAGTTGGCCATCTGTAAGGGTGGGGCCGGGAAATCGCGAACTCTGGGCGGGATTCTGACTGTAAGAACATTCTCGGAACGGGCAGAAACGGAGGCCTGCGCGGAGGGACAGCGTCTCAAAGAGGTCCAAGTGCACGCGACGCCCTGATTTCGAGGCAAATTTTGCCCCTCTGTCACGGGGGATCCGGGAAATCTGGCCTCCAGACGGCCCAAGCATCATCGGACCGCCCTCAGAACGGGCGGAAACAGAGGCCTGCGCGGAGGGTCAGCGTCTCAAAGAGGACTAGGTGCGCGCATGGCCTTTTTTCGGGGCATCTTTTGCTCCTCTGTCATTGTGGAGGTGGGAAATCCCGGCCTCCGGGCTGTCCTCCAATCGTTGCAACGCGCGTGGAATGGGCGGAAATGGTGGCCGGCCCGTTGGGACAGCGTATCCAACAGTATCAGGTGCGTGCGTCTCCCTTTGTTCCGGGCAACTCTTGCATCTCTGTAAGTGTGGGGCCGGGAAATCTCGGGCTTTGGGACGGCCTCCGACCGTCGGAACGCGCTCGGTACAGGCAGAAATGGAGGAATGCGCAGAGGAACAGCGTCTCAAGGAGGAATAGGTGTGTCCGTATCGGCCTCTTTTCATGCTACTTTTGTCCCTCTGTCAGGGTGGGGCCGGGAAATCGCGTTTTCCGGGCGGGATTCCGACAGTAGGAACGCGCACGGAATGGGCAGAAATGGAGACCTGTGCGGAGGGACAGCGTCTCAAAAAGGACTAAGTGCACGCGTCGCCATCTTTTCGAGGCCACTTTTTCCCCTCTGTCATGGTGGCGCCAGGAAATATGCCCTCCAGACGGGCCTCCGACCATCGGACCGCGCTTGGAACGGGCTTAAAGGGAGGCCTGCGTGGAGGGAGAGCGTCTCAAAGAGTTCTAGGTGTGTCCGTATCGCCCTCTTTTCATGCAACTTTTGGCCCTCTGTCAGGGTGGGGCCGGGAAATCCCGCCCTTCGGGCAGGCCTCTGACTTTAGGAACGCGCTCGGAACGGGCGGAAACATAGGCCTGCGCATAGGGACAGCGTCTCCAATGGGATTCGGTGGGCCTGTCGCCCTTTGTTCCGGGCAACTCTTGCCTCTCTGTAAGAGTGGGGCCGGGAAATCTCGGGCTCCGGGAGGGCCTCCGACCATCGGAACACGCTCGGTACAGGCAGAAACGGAGGCCTACGTGTAGAGACAACGTCTTGAACAGGATTATGTGGGCGAGTCGCCCTTTTCTCCGGGCCACTTATGCCCCTCTGTCAGCGTGGGGCCGGGAAATCCCGGCCTTTGGGCGGGCCTCCGACAGTCGGAACATGCTCGGAATGGGCAGAAACGGAGGCCTGCAAAGTGGGACAGAGTCTCAAAGAGGACTAAGTGCGTGCGTGGGCCTCTTTTCTAAGCGACATTTGCCCCTCCTTCATGGTGGAGCTGGGAAATCCTGGCCTCCAGTCGGGCCTACGACCATAGGAACGCGCTCGGAAGGGGCGTAAATGGAGGCCTGCGCGGAGGGAAAGGATCTCAAAGAGGACTAGGTGGGCGCGCGTCGCCCTTTATTCGGGGCAACTTTTGCCCCTCTGTCAGTGGGGGGGGGGAAATCGCGGCGTCCGAGCGTGCCTCCGACCGTCAGAATGCGCTAAGAACGTGCAGAAATGGAGCTCTGCGCGGAGGAACAGCGTCTCAAAGAGGACTAGGTGTGTCCGTGTCGCTCTCGTTTCATGCAACTTTTGGCCTCTGTCAGTGTGGGGCCGGGAAATCGCACCCTCCGGGCGGGCCTCTGACTTTAGGAAGGCACTCGGAACGGGCGGAAACGAAGGCCTGCGCGTAGGGACAGCGTCTCTTAGAGCACTACGTGCGAGCGTGGCCTCCTTTTCGAAGCAACATTTGCCCCTTTGTCATGGTGGAGCCAGGAAATCCTGGTCTCCAGATGGGCCTGCGACCATGGAAACGCTCTCGGAAGGGGCGGAAACGGAGGCCTGCGCGGAGGGAAAGTGTCTCAAAGAGGACTAGATGCACACGTGTTGCCCTCTTTTCGGGGCAACTTTTGCCCATCAGTCCTGATGGAGCCGGGAAATCCCAGCCTCCGGGAGGGCCTCTGACCGTCGGACCGCGCTCAGAACAGGCGGAAACGGATGCCCGCGTGTACGGACAGTGTCTCCAACGGGATTAGGTGGGCGCGTCACCCTTTTTTCCAGGCAACTTTGTCCTCTCTGTCAGCGTGGGTACGGGAAATCCCGGGCTCCAGGCGGGCCTCCGACCGTCGGAACGAGCTTGGAACGAGCGGAAACGGAGGTCTGCACTGAGGAACAACGTCTCAAAGAGGACTAGGTGTGTCCGTGTCGCCCTGTTTTCAGGCAACTTTTGCCTCTCTGTCAGCGTGGGGCCGGGTTATACCGGCCTTCGGGCGGCCATCTGACCGTCGGAACGCGCTCGGAATGGGCAGAAACAGAGGCCTGCGTGGAGGAACAGCATCTCAAAGATGACTAGGTGTGTCCGTGTGTGCCTCTTCTCATGCAACTTTTGGCCCTCTGTCAGGGTGGGGCCGGGAAATCGCTCCATCCGGGCGGACCTGCGACTTTAGGAAGGCGCTCGGAACGGGCAGAAACGTAGGCTTTCGCGGAGAGACATCGTCTCAAAGAGGACTACGTGCGTGTGTGGCCCTGTCTTCGAGGGAACTTTTGCCCCTCTGTCACGAAGGGGCTGGGAAATCCTGGCCTCCGGTAGGACCTCCAATCGTTGGAACACGCCCGGAACTTTCGGAAACAGAGGTCTGCGCGGAGGAACAGCGTCTCAAACAGGACTAGGGGCGAGCACGTGGCCCTTTATTCAGGGCAACTATTACCCCTCTGCAAGTGAGGGGCCGGGAAATCGCGGTCTCCGGGTGGGCCTCGGACCATCGGAACGTGCTCGGAACGGGCGGAAATGTTGGCCTGTGCGTAGGAACAGCGTCTTCAACGGGATTAGGTGGGCGCGTCGCCCTTTTTTCCTGGATACTTTTGCGCCTCTGTCAGCATGGGGCCGGGAAATTCCGGCCTCCGGGAACGCCTTCGACCGTCGGAACGCGGTCGGAATGGGCGGAAATGGAGGTCTGCGCGGAGGGACAGAGTCTTGAAGAGGACCTGGTGTGTCCATGTCTCCCTGTTTTCATGTGACTTTTGGCCATCTGTCATGGTGGGGTCAGGTAATTGCGGCCTCCGGGCGGGCCACCGACTATAGGAACGCACTCGGAATGGGCAGAAAAGGAGTCCTGCACAGAGGGACAGCGTCTCAAAGAGGACTACGTGCGCACTTGGCCCTCTTTTTGAGGCAACTTTTGCCCCTCTGTCAGGGTGGAGCCGGGAAATCCCGGCCTCCGGGCGGGCCTCTGACCGTCGGAATGCACTCGGAACGGGCGGAAACGGATGCCTGCGTGTAGGGACAGTGTCTCCAACAGGATTAGGTGCGCTCGTCGCCCTTCTTTCCGGGCAACTTTTGCCTCTCTGTCAGCGTGGGCCTGGAAAATCCCGGACTCCGGGCAGGCCTCCAACCGTTGTAACGCGCTTGGAACCGTTGGAAAAGGAGGCCTGCGCAGAGGGACAGCGTCTCAAAGAGGACTAGGGGCGCGCGCGTCGCCCTTTTTTCGAAGCAACATTTGCCCCTCTATCATGGTGGAGCTGGGAAATCCTGGACTCCGGGCGGGCCTTCGACCGTCGGAACGCGCTCAGAACGGGCGGAAACGGCCTGCGCGTAGGGACAGCGTCTCCAAAAGGATTAAGGGCGCACGTCGCCCTTTTTTCCGGGCAACTTTTGCCTCTCTGTCAGGGTGGGCCCGGGAAATCCTGGGCTCCGGGCGGGCCTCCTACCGTCGGAACGCATTCGGAAAGGGCAGAAACAGAGGCCTGCGTGGAGGGACAGCATCTCAAAGAGGACTACGTGCGCTCCTGGCCCACTTTTCAAGGCAACTTTTGCCCCTCTGGCACGGTAGAGCCAGGAAATCCTGGCCTCCAGACGGGCCTACGACAGTCGCAACGCGCTCACAACGGGTGGAAATGGATGCCTGCGCAGAGGGACAGCGTCTCAAAGCGGACTACGTGGGCGCTTGGCCATCTTTTCAAGGCAACTTTTGCTCCTCTGTCATGCTGGAGCCGGGAAATCCCGGCCTCCGGGCGGGCCTTCGTCCGTCGGAACGCGCTCGGAACGTGCGGAAACGGAGGCCTGCGCGTAGGGGCAGCGTCTCCAACAGAATTAGGTGGACGCGTCGCCCTTTTTTCCGGGCAACTTGTCCCCTCTGTCAGCATGGGGCCAGGAAATCCCGACCTCCGGGCGGGCCTCTGACCATTGAAATGCTCGTGGAACGGGCAGAAACGGTTGCCTGCACGAAGGGAGAGCTTCTCCAAAAGGATTAGGTGCACGTGTCGCCCTTTCTCGGGGCAATTCTTTACTCTCTGTCAGCATGGGGCCAGGAAGTCCAGGCCTTCGGGTGGTCCTCCGACCGTCGGAACGCGCTCAAAATGGGCAGAAACGGAGGACTGCGCAGAGGGCCAGTGTCTCAAAGAGGACTAGGTGTGTCTGTGTCGCCCTCTTTTCAGGCAACTTTTGGCCCTCTCTCAGGGTGGGGCCGGGAAATCGCGAACTCTGGGTGGGATTCCGACTGTAGGAACGTTCTCAGAACGGGCAGAAATGGAGGCCTGCGCAGAGGGACAGCATCTCAAAGAGGACTAAGTGCGTGCTACGCCCTCTTTTCGAGGCAAATTTTGCCCCTCTGTCATAGGGGATCTGGGAAATCTGGCCTCCAGACAGCCCAAGCATCCTCAGACCGCGCTCAGAATGGGCGGAAATGGAGGCCTGCACGGAGGGTCAGCGTCTCAAAGAGGACTAGGTGCGCGCATGGCCTTTTTTGGGGCATCTTTTGCCCCTCTGTCATTGTGGAGCCGGGAAATCCTGGCCACCGGACGGTCCTCCAATCGTTGCAACGCGCGTGGAATGGGCGGAAACGGTGCCCTGCCCATTGGGACAGCATCTCCAACAGTATCAGTCGCGGGCATCTCCCTTTGTTCCGGGCAACTCTTGCCTCTCTGTAAGTGTCGGCCGGGAAATCTCGGGCTCCGGCAGGGCCTCCGACTGTCGGAACGCGCTCGGTACAGGCAGAAACGGAGGCCTGCACAGAGGAACAGCGTCTCCAACAGGATTAGGTGCACGCGTTGCCCTTTTTTCCGCGCAACTTTTGCCAATCTGTCAGCTTTGGTCCGGGAAATCCCAGGCTCCGGGCGGGCCTCCGACCGTCGGAATGTGCTCGGAACGGCGGAAACGAAGGCCTGCGCGGAAGGACATCGTCTCAAAAAGGACTAGGTGCATGCGTCGCCATTTTTTCATGGAAACTTTTTCCCCTCTGTCATGGTGGAGCTGGGAAATCCTGACCTCCGGGAGGGTTTCCGACCGTCGGAACGCTCTCGGAACAGTCGGAAACGGAGGCCTGTGCGTAGGAAAAGCGTCTCCAACAGGATTAGGTGTGCGCGTCACCCTTTTTTCTGCACAACTTTTGCCTCTCAGTTAGCGTGGGCCTGGGAAATCCCGGGCTCCAGTAGGGCCTCCGACTGTAGTAACACGCTCGGAAAGGGAAGAAATGGAGGCCTGCGGGGAGGGACAGTGTCTCAAAGAGGACTACGTGCACGCGTGGCCCTCTTTTCGAGGCAACTAATGCCCATCTTTCACGGTGCAGCCGGGAAATCCCGGCTTCCGGGCAGGCCTCCAATCGTCGGAATTCTTTCGCAACCGGCGGAAACAAAGGCCTATGAGGAGGGACAGCGTCTCCAGAGGACTAGGTGCGCCCGCGTTGCCCTTTGTTCGGGGCAACATTTGCCCCTCTGTCAGTGTGGGCCATGAAATCGCGGCCTCCGGGCGGGCCTCCGACCGTCGGAACGCGCTCGGAAGGGGCGGAAACGGAGTCCTGCGCAGAGTGACAGCATCTCAAAGAGAACTACGGGCGCGCGTGGCCCTCTTTTCGAAGCAACGTTTTCCCCTCTGTCACGGTGGAGCCAGGAAATCCTGGCCTCTAGACTGACCTACGACCATCGGAACGCACTCGGAAGGGTAAGAAACGGAGGCCTGTGCGGAGGGACAGCGTGTCAAAGAGTACTAGGTGCGGGGGCATCGCCCTTTTTTCAGGGCAACTTTTGCCCCACTGTCATGGAGGAGCCGGGAAATCCCGGCCTCCAGCAAGGCCTCCGACCGTCGGTACGCGCTCGGAACGTGCAGAACCGGAGGCCTGCGCGTAGGCACAGCGTCTCCAACAGGATTAGTTGCGCGTAACCCTCTTTTCCGGGCAACTTTTGCCTCTCTGTCAGCCTCGGGCCGGGAAATCCCACGCTCCGGGCTGGCCTCCGACTGTCGGAACAAGCTCGGAACGGGCGGAAGAGGAGGCCTGCGTGGAGGGACAGCGTCTCAAAGAAGACTAGGTGTGTCCATGTCGCCCTGTTTTCAGGCAACATTTGCCTCTCTGTCAGCATTGGGCCGGGATGTCCCGGCCTTCGGGCGGCCACCGACCATCGGAACGCTCTCGGAATGGGTGGAAATGGAGGCCTGCGTGGAGGGAAAGCATCTCAAAGAGGACTAGGTGTGTTCGTGTCGCCTCCTTTTCATGCAACTTTTGGCCCTCTGTCAGTGTGGGGCTGGGAAATCGCACCCTCCGGGTGGGCCTCCGACTTTAGGAAGGCGCTCGGAACGGTCGGAAACGTAGGCCTGCGCGTAGGGACATCGTCTTCAACGGGATTAGGTGGCCCGTCACCCTTTTTTCCGGGCACCTTTTGCCCCTCTGTCAGCGTGGGGCCGGGAAATCCCGGCCTTCGGGCGGCCCTAGGACCGTCGGAATGTGCTCGGAACGGGTGGAATCGGAGGCCTGGGCAGAGGGACAGCGTCTCTAACACCACTATGTGCGCGCGTGGCCCTCTTTTTGAAGCAACATTTGCCCCTTTATCATAGTGGAGCCGGGAAATCCTGGCCTGCAGATGGGCCTACGATCATGGAAACACTCTCGGAAGTGGCGGAAATGGAAGCCTGCGTGGAGGGAAAGCGTCTCAAAGAGGACTAGACACGCACGCGTTGCCCTCTTTTCGGGGCAACTTTTGCCCCTCAGTCCTGGTGGAGCCGGAAAATCACAGCCACCGGGAGGGCCTCTGATCGTCGGAATGCCCTCGGAACAACGGAAACGCAGGCCTGCGCGTAGGGACAGCGTCTCCAACGGGATTAGGTGGGCGCTTCGCCCTTTTTTCCAGGCAATTTTTGCAACTCTGTCAGCGTGGGTCCGGGAAATCCCGGGCTCTGGGCGGACCTCCGAGGGTCGGAACGATTTCTGAACGGGCGGAAATGGGTATCTGCGCGTAGAGACAACGTCTCCAAGAGGACTAGGTGTGTCCGTGTGGGCCTCTTCTCATTCAACTTTTCGCCCTCTGTCAGGGTGGGGCGGGGTAATCGGGCACTCCGGGCGGGCCTCCGACTTTAGGAACGCGCTCGGAACGGGCAGAAACAGAGGCTGGCACGGTGAGACAGCATCTCAAAGAGGACTACATGCGCGCGTGGCCTTCTCTTCGATGGAACTTTTGCCCCTCTGTCACGATGGGGCTGGGAAATCCTGGCCTCCGGGCAGGCCGCCAATCGTCGGAACGCGCTCAGAACTGTCGGAAACAGAGTCCTGCGCGGAGGAACAGCGTCTCCAACAGGACTACGTGCGAGCGCGTCGCCCTCTATTCAGGGCAACTATTGCCCCTCTGTCAGTGAGGGGCCGGGAAATCGCAGTCTCCGGGCGGGCCTCCGACCATCGGAACGCGCACGGAATGGGCGGAAACGTAGGCCTGCGCGTAGGGACAGTGTCTTCAACGGGATTAGGTGGGCACGTCGCCCTTTTTTCTGCGAAACTTTTGCCCCTCTGTCAGTTTGGGGCTGGGAAATCTCGGCCTTTGGGCGGGCCTCTGACCGTCAGAACGTGCTTGGAACGGGCGGAAACGGAGGCCTTTGCGTAGGAATAGTGTCTCCAACAGGATTAAGTGCGCACGTCGCCCTTTTTACTGGCAACTTTTGCCTCTCTGTCAGCGTGGGGCCAGGAAATCCCAGCCTCCGGGCGGGCCTCCGACCGTCGAAGCGCGCTCGAACAGGCGGAAATGGAGGCCTGTGCAGAGGGACAGCGTCTCAAAGAGGAATAGGTGCGTGCTTGGCCCTTTTTTCGAACCAACATTTTCCCCTTTGTCAGGGTGGAGCCGGGAAATCCTGGCCTCCAGATGGGCCTACGACCATTGGAACGTGCTCGGAAGGGGTGGAAACGGAGGCCTGCTCGGAGCGAAAGCATCTCAAATAGGACTAGATGCACGCGCATCGCCCTTTTTTCAGGGCAACTTTTGCCTCTCAGTCCTGGTGGAGCTGGGAAATCCCAACCTCTGGGAGGGCCTCCGACCGTTGGAACGCGCTCGGAACGGGCAGAAACAGAGGCCTGCGTGCAGGGACAGCGTCACCAACGGGATTAGTTGGGCGCGTCCCCCTTTTTTCCGGGAAACTTTTGCCTCTCTGTCAGCGTGGGTCCGGGAAATCCCGGACTCCGGTCAGGCCTCCGACAGTCAGAACGAGCTCGGAATGGGCAGAAACAGAGGCCTGCGCGGAGGGACAGAGTCTCAAAGAGGACTAGATGTGACCGTGTCACCATCTTTTCAGGCAACTTTTGCCTCTCTGTCACAGTGCGGATGGGAAATACTGACCTCCAGACGGGCCTATGACCGTCGGAACATGCTCGGAAGGGGTGGAAACGGAGGCCTGCGGGGAGGGACAGCGTCTCAAAGAGGACTAGGTGCGCCCGTGGCCTTTTTTCAGGGCATCTTTTGGCCCTCTGTCAGGGTGGGGCCAGGAAATAGAGACCTCCGAGCGGACCTCCCATCGATCGAACGGGCGTGGAATGGGCGGAAATGGTGGCCTACGCGTAGGGACAGCGTCTCCAACTGGATTAGGCGCGCGCGTCTCCATTTGTTCTGGGCAACACTTGCCTCTCTGTCAGTGTGGGGCCGGGAAATCTTGGGCTCCGGGAGGGCCTCACACCGTCAGAACGCGCTCGGTACAGGCAGAAACGGAGGACTGCACAGAGGAAAAGCATCTCAAGGAGGAAGGTGTGTCCGTGTCGCCCTCTTTTCAGGCAACTTTTGGCCCTCTGTCAGGGTGTGCCCGGGAAATCGCATTTTCCGGGAGTGATTCCGACTGTAGAAAAGCGCCCAGAACGGGCAGAAACGGACGCCTGCATGGAGGGACAGCGTCTCAAAGAGGACTAAGTGCACGCGTCGCCATCTTTTCGAGGCAACATTTGCCCCTCTGTCATGGTGGAGCCGGGAAATCTGGCCTTAGATGGGCCTCCGACCATCGGACCACGCTTGGAACGGGGGAAAGGGAGGCCTGCGCGTAGGGACAGCGTCTACAACAGGATTAAGCGTGCGTGTCACCTTTTTTCCGGCAACTCTTGCCTACTGTCAGTGTGGGGCCGGGAATTCCCGGGCTCCGGGAGCGCCTCCGTCTGTTGGAACGTGCTTGGTAAAGGGGGAAACGGCAGCCTACGTGGAGGGACAGCTTCTCTAAGAGGACTAGGGGTCTCCATGTCGCCCTATTTTCAGGCAACTTTTGGCCCTTTTTCAGGGTGGGTGGAAATCGTGACCTCCGGGTGGGCCTCCGACTGTAGGAACGCGCTCGGAAAGGGTAGAAACGGAGGCCTGCGTGGAGGGACAGTGTCTCAAAGAGGACTACATGCGTGCGTTGCCCTCTTTTCGAGGTAACTTTTGCCCATCTGTCACGGTGGAGCCGGGAAATCATGGCCTCCAGACGGGCCTACGACCGTCGGAACGCGCTCGGAAGGGGCAGAAACGGAGGCCTGTGCATAGGGACACTGTCTGAAAGAGGACTAGGGGCACACGTAGCTCTTTATTCGGGGCAACTTTCCCTTCTCTGTCAGCGTGGGGCCGGGAAATAAGGGGCTCCGGGTGGGCCTCCTACTGCCGGAACGTGTTCGGAAAGGTGAGAGACGGGGGCCTGCGCAGAGGGATAACGTCTCAAAAAGGACTAGATGTGTCTGTGTCGGCCTGTTTTCAGGCAACTTTTGGTGCTCTGTCAGGGTGGGGCCAGGATATCCCGGCCGTCGGGCGGCCGTCCGACCATCAAAACGTGCTCGGAACGGGTGGAAACGGAGACATGCGCAGAGGAACAGCGTCTCAAAGAGGACTAGGTGTGTCTGTGGGGGCCTCTTCTCACGCAACTTTTGGCCCTCTGTCAGGGTGGGGCGGGGTAATCGCGCCCTCCGGGCGGGCCTCCGACTTTAGGAACGCGCTCGGAACGGGCAGAAACGGAGGCCTGCGCGGTGAGACAGCGTCTCAAAGAGGAATACGTGCGCGCGTGGCCCTCTCTTCGATGGAACTTTTGCCCCTCTGTCATGAAGGGGCCGGGAAATCCTGGCCTCCGGGCGGCCCGCCAATTGTCGGAACGCTCTCGGAACTGTCGGAAACAGAGGCCTACGCGGAGGAACAGCGTCTCTAACAGGACTACGTGCGAGCGCGTCGCCCTCTATTCAGGGCAACTATGGCCCCTCTGTCAGTGAGGGGCCGGGAAATCCCGGCCTCCGGGCGGGCCTCCGACCATAGGAACCCGCTCAGAACGGGCGGAAACGTAGGCCTGCGCGTAGGGACAGCGTCTTCAACGGGATTAGGTGGGCGCGTCGCCCTTTTTTCCGCGCAACTTTTGCCCCTCTGTCAGTTTGGGGCTGGGAAATCCCGGCCTTCGGGCGGGTCTCCGACCATCAGAACGCACTTGGAACGGGCGGAAACGGAGGCCTTTGCGTAGGAATAGTGTCTCCAACAGGATTAAGAGCGCACGTCGCCCTTATTTCTGGCGACTTTTGCCTCTCTGTCAGCGTGGGGCCGGGAAATCCCAGCCTCCGGGTGGGCCTCCGACCGTCGAAGCGCGCTCGAACAGGCGGAAATGGAGGCCTGTGCAGAGGGACAGCGTCTCAAAGAGGACTAGGTGCATGCGTGGCCCTTTTTTCGAACCAACATTTTCCCCTTTATCAGGGTGGAGCCGGGAAATCCTGGCCTCCAGATGGGCCTACGACCATTGGAACGTGCTCGGAAGGGGTGGAAACGGAGGCCTGCTCGGAGCGAAAGCGTCTCAAAGAGGACTAGATGCGCGCGCTTCGCCCTTTTTTCAGGGGAACTTTTGCCTCTAAGTCCTGGTGGAACCGGGAAATCCCGACCTCCGGGAGGGCCTCCGACCGTCGGAACGCACTCGGAACGGACGGAAACAGAGGCCTGCGTGCATGGACAGCGTCTCCAACAGGATTAGTTGGGCACGTCGCCCTTTTTTCCAGGAAACTTTTGCCTCTCTGTCAGCGTGGGTCCGGGAAATCCCGGACTCCGGTCAGGCCTCCGACAGTGGGAACGAGCTCAGAACGGGCAGAAACAGAGGCCTGCACGGAGGGACAGCGTCTCAAAGAGGACTAGGTGTGTCCGTGTCACCCTCTTTTCAGGCAACTTTTGCCTCTCTGTCACGGTGCGGACGGGAAATATTGACGTGCAGACGGGCCTGTTTTCAGGCAACTTTTGGCGCTCTGTCAAGATTGGGCCGGGAAATCCCGGCCTCCGGGTGGGTGTCCGACTGCTGGAAATCGCTCAAAATGGGCAGAAATGGAGGCCTGCATGGAGGGACAGCGTCTAAAAGTGGACTTGGTGTATCCGCGTCGCCCTCTTTTCTGGGCAACCTTTGCTCGTCTGTCATGGTGAAGCCGCGAAATCCCGGCCTCCGGGTGGGCCTCCGACCGTCGGAACGCGCTCGGAACGGGCGGAAACGGAGGCCTGTGAGTAGAGACAGTGTCTCCAACAGGATTATGTGCGCCCGTCGCCGTTTTTTCGGGGCAACTTTTTCTCCTCTGGCATGGTGGAGCCGGGAAATCCCGGCCTCCAGGCAGACCTCCAATCGGCGGAACACGCTCGGAACGGGCGGAAACGGAGGCTTGGGCGAAGGGACAGCGTCTCAAAGAGGACTAGTGCACGCGTGTCGCCCTTTACTCAGGGCAACTTTTGTCCCTCTGTCAGTGAGGGGCCGGGAACTTGCAGCCTCCGGCGTTCCTCTGACTCTAGGAACGCGCTCGGAATGGGCGGAAACCGAGGCCTGCGCGTAGGGACCGTGTCTCCACAGGAAAAGGTGCGCGCGTCGCCCTTTTTTCCGGGCAACTTTTGCCCCCTGTCAGTGTGGGTTCGGGAAAATGCGGCCTCCGGCTTGGGTCAGAACGCGCTCGGAACGGGCGGAAACGGAGGCCTGCGCCTAGGGACAGCGTCTCCAACAGGATTAGGTGGACGTGTCTCCTTTTATTCCGGGCATCTTTTGCCCCTCTGTCAGCGTTGGGCCGTGAAATCCCAGACTTCAGTCGGGCTTCCGACCGTCAGAAAGCGCTCGGTACGTGAGGAAACGGCATGCGTGTAGGGACAGCGTCTCCAACAAGATTAAGTGCGCTTGTCGCCCTTTTTTCTGGGCAACTTTTGCCTCTCTGTCAGCGTGGGGCCGGGAAATTCCGGACTCCGGGCTGGCCTCCGACGGTTGGAACGCGCTCAAAACGGCGGAAACGGAGGCCTGTGAGGAGGGCCAGCGTCCCAAAGAGGACTACGTGCGCACTTGGCCCTCTTTTCGAGGCAAATTTTGCCCCTCTGTCACGGTGGAGCCAGTTAGTCATGGTGTCCAGACGGGCCTATGACCGTCGGAACGCCCTCGGAAGGGGCGGAAACGGAGGACTGCGCGGAGGGACCGCATCTCAAAGAGGACTAGGTGTGTCCGTGTTGCCCTCATTTCATGCAATTTTTAGCACTCTGTCAGGGTGGGGCCAGGAAATCGCGGCCTCCGGGCGGGCCCCGACTGTAGGAACGCACTCGGAATGGGCAGAAATGGAGGCCTGTGCGGAGGGACAGCGTCTCAAAGAGGACTACGTTCGCACATGGCCCTCTTTTCGAATGAAACTTTTACCCCTCTGTCAGTGAGGGGCCGGGAAATCGCGGCTTCCGGGCGGGCCTCTGACCATCGGAACACGCTCGGAACGGTCAGAAACGGAGGCCTGCGCGGAGGGACAGCGTCTCAAAGAGGACTAGGTGCGCGCACGTCGCCCTTTTTCGGGGCAACTTTTGCCTCTCTGTCAGCGTTGGGCCGGGAAATCCCGGCCTTTGGGCGGGCCTCCAACCATTGGAACGCGCTCGGAACGGGCGGGAACGGAGGTCTGCGCGGAGGTACAGCGACTCAAAGAGGACTACGTGCGTGCGTGGCCCTCTTTTCGAGTCAACTTTTGCCCCTCTGTTACGGTGGGGCCGGGTAATCCCGGCATCCGCGCGGGCCTCCAATCATCGGAATGTGCTCGGAAAGGGTGGAAATGGAGCCCTGCGCGGAGGGACAGAGTCTCAATTAGGACTAGGTGCACGCGCGTCACCCTTTATTCGGGCAACTTTTGGCCCTCTGTCAGTCAGGGGCCGGGAAATCGCGGCCTCCAGGCGTGCCTCCGACCGTCGGAACGCGCTTGGAACGGGTGGAAACGGAGGCCTGCGCGTAGGGACACCGTCTCCAACAGGATTAAGTGTGCGCGTCGCCGTTTTTTCCGGGCATCTTTTGCCCTCTGTCAGCGTGCGGCCGGGAAATTCCGGGCTTCGGGCAGGCCTCCAACCATCGGAACGCGCTCGGAAAGGGTGGAAACGGAGACCTGCGCAGAGGGACATGTCTCAAAGAGGACTACGTTCGCGCGTGGCCCTCTTTTCGAGGCAACTTTTGCCCCTGTCTCACGGAGGGGCCGGGAAATCCCGGCCTCCGGGTGGGACTCCAATCGTCGGAACACGCTCGTCACGGGCAGAAACAGCGGCCTGCAGGGAGGGACAGCGTCTCAAAGAGGACTAGGTGTGCGCACGTCACCCATCATTCAGGGCAACTTTTGTACCTCTGTCAGTGAGGGGCTGGGAAATCGCGGCCTCTGGGTGGGCCTCCGACCATCGGAATGCTTTCAGAACGGGCAGAAACGGAGGCCTGCGCGTAGGGACAGCGTCTCCAACAGGATTACGTGGGCACGTCGCCCTTTTTAATGGACAACTTATGCCCCTCTGTCAGCGTGGGCGCGGGAAATCCCAGCCTTTAGGGTGGGCCTCCGACCATCGGAACGCGCTCGGAACGGGTGGAAACGGAAGCCTGCGCAGGGGGACAGCGTCTCAATGAGGACTAAGTGCGTCTGTGTGCCCTCTTTCAGGCAACTTTTGGCCCTTTGTCAGCGTGGGGCCGGGAAATCACGGCCTCTGGGCGGGCTTCTGACTGTAGGAACGCACTCGGAACGGGCAGAGGTGGAGGCCTGCGTGGAGGGAGAGCGCCTCAAAGTGGACTACGTGTGCGTGTGGCCCTCTTTTCAAGGCAACTTTTGCCCCTCTCTCAAGGTGGGGCCAGGAAATCCCGACCTTTGGGCGGGCCTCCGAACGTCGGAATGCTCTCGGAACGGGTGGAAACGGACGCCTGCGTGGAGGGACAGCGTCTCAAAGAAGACTAGGTGCACGCACGTCGCCCTGTATTCGGGTCAACTTTTGTCCCTCTGTCAGTGAGGGGCCGGGAAATCACAGCCTCTGGGAGGGCCTCCGACCATCGGAACACTAATGGAACGGGCAGAAACGGAGGCCTGCGCGTAGGGACAGCTTCTCCAACAGGATTAGGTGGGCGCGTCACCCTTTTTTCCGGGCAACTCATGCCCCTCTGTTTGCGTGGGGCCGCAAAATTCTGGCCTTTGGGCGGGCCTCTGACTGTCGGAACGTGCTCGGAACAGGCGGAAACGGAGGCCTGCGCCGAGGGAGAGCGTCTCAAAGAGGACTAAGTGCGCGCGTGGCCCTCTTTTTGAAGCAACATTTGCCCCTCTGTCATGGTGGAGCCGGGAAATACTGGCCTCCAGACAGGCGTACGACCATCGGAACGCGCTCGGAAGTGGTGGTAACGGAGGCCTGCACATAGGGACAACGTCTCCAACAGGATTAGGTGGGCGCGTCGCCCTTTTTTCTGGGCAACTTATGCCCCTCTGTTTTGTGGTTCCGCAAACTTCTGGCCTTTGGTTGGGCATCGGACTGTCGGAACGTGCTCGGAACAGGCGGAAACGGAGGCCTGCGCAGAGGGACAGCATCTCAAAGAGTACTAAGTGCGCGCGTGGCCCTCTTTTCGAAGCAACATTTGCCCCTCCGTCATGGTGGAGCCAGGAAATACTGGCCTCCAGACGGGCCTACAACCATCGGAACGCGCTCGGAAGGGGCAGAAACGGAGGCCTGCACGGAGGTACAGCGTCTCAAAGAGGACTAGGTGTGTCCTTGTCTCCCTCTTTTCGGGGCAACTGTTGCCCCTCTTTCATGGTGGAGCCGGGATATACCGACTGTCGGGCGGGCCATCGACCGTAGGAACGCGCTCGGAACACGCGGAAACGGAGGCCTGCGCGGAGGGACAGCATCTCAAAGAGGACTTGGTGTGTCCTTGTCGCCCTCTTTTCCAAGTAACTTTTGCCCCTCTGTCACCGTGGGGCCGGGAAATCCCGGCCTCCAGGCGGGTCCCCGACTGTCAGAACGCGCTTGGAATGGGCGGAAATGGAGGCCTGCGCGAAGGGCAGAGTCTCCAACGTGATTAGGTGCACGCGTCGCCCTTTTTTCCGCCCAACTTTAACTCCCTTTCAGCGTGGGTCCGGGAAATCCCGGGTACAGGGTGGGCCTCCGACCGTTGGAATGCGCTAGGAACGCCGGAAACGGAGGCTTACACGGAGGGACAACGTCTCAAAGAGGAATAGGTGCACGCGTCGCTGTTTTTTCGGGGCAAATTCTGCCCCTCAGTCATGGTGGAGCCGGGAAATCCCAGCCTCCGGGCGGGACTTTGACCATTGTAACGCGCTCGGAACGGGCGGAAACGGAGGCCTGTGCGTAGCGACAGTGTCTCCAACAGGATTAAGTGCGCACGTCGCTCTTTTTAATGGACAACTTATGCCCCTCTGTGAGCGTGGGGCCGGGAAATCCCAGCCTTTAGGGCTGGCCTCCGACTGTTGGGACGAACTCGGCACGGGCAGATACGGAGGCCTGCGTGGAGAGACAGCGTCTCAAAGAGAACAAGGTGCACGCTCGTCACCCTGTTTTCGGGGTAAGTTTTGCACCTCTGTCAGGGTGGAGCTGGGACATCCCGGGCTCCGGGCATGCCTCCGTCCATCGGTACATTCTCAGAACGGGAGGAAACCGAGGATTGCTCGGAAGGACATCATCTCAAAGAGGACTAGTTGTGTCCGTGTCGCCCTCTTTTCAGGAAACTTTTGGCCCTCTGTCAAGGTGGGGCCGGGAAATCGCGGCCTCCGGGCGGGCTTCTGACTGTAGGAACGTGCTCGGAATGGGCAGAAACGGAGTCCTGCGTGGAGGGATAGCGTTTCAAATAGGACTACGTGCGCCCATCGCCCACTTTTGCAGGCAACTTTTGCCCATCTGTCACGGTGGAGCCGGGAAATCCCGGCCTCCGTGTGGGACTCCGATCTTCGGAACACCCTCGGAACGGGCGGAAACGGAGGCCTGTGTGTAGGGACAGCATCTCCAATAGGATTAGGCATGCACATCGCCCTTTTTTCCTGGCAACTTTTGCCCCTCTGTCAGCGTGGGGCTGGGAAATCCTGGCCTTCGGTCGGGCCTCCAACTGTCAGAACGCAGTCGGAACGGGCGGAAACGGAGGCCTGCGTGGAGCGACAGCGTCTCAAAGAGGACTATGTGCGTGCGTGTCGCTGTCTTTTCTGGACTACTTTTGTCCCTTGTCAGGGTCGGGGCCAGGAAATCGCGTCTTTTGGACAGGCCTCCTACCGTCGGAACGTGCTCGTAATGGGTGGAGAAGGAGGCCTGGGCAGAGGGACAGCGTCCCAAAGAGGACTAGGTGTGCGCGGGTCGACCTGTTTTCAGGGTAAATTTTGTCCCTCTGCCAGGGTCGAGTGGGAATTCATGGCCTTCGGGCGGGGCTCTAACCGTTGGAACGCTCCTGGTACGGGCGGAAACGGAGGCCTGCGCAGAGCGACAGCGTCTCAAAGAGGACTATGTGCATGCGCATCGCGGTCAATTCTGGACTACTTTTGTCCTTTGTCAGGGTCGGGGCCGGGAAATCACGGCTTCCGGACAGACCTCCGACAGTCGGAACGCGATCGCAATGGGTGGAGAAAGAGGCCTGGGCAGAGGGACAGCGTCTCAAAGAGGAGTAGGGGCGCACGCGTCTCCCTTTTTTCTGGGCAACTTTTGCCCCTCTCTCTTGGTGGAGCCAGGAAATCCCGGCCTCCAGACATGCCTCAAACCGTCGGAACGCGTTCAGAAAGGGACGGAGACGGAGCCCTGGGTGGAGAGAAAGTGTCTCCAACAGGATTAGGTGGGCGCGTCGCCCTTTTTTCCTTGCAACATTTGCCCCTCTTTCAGCATGGGGCAGGGAAATCCCGGCCTTCAGGCGGGCCTCCGAACGTCAGAACGCACTCAGAACGGGCGGAAACAGAGGCCTGCGCGGAGGGACAGCGTCTCAAAGAGGACTAGGTTTGTCTGTGTTGCCCTCTTTTCAGGCAACTGTTGGCCCTCTGTCAGCGTGGGGCCGGGAAATCCAAGGCTCCAGGCGGGCCTCCGACCGTCGCAACGAGCTCGGAACGGGAGGAAACGTAGGCCTGCGTGGAGGGACAGCGTCTCCAACAGGATCAGGTGCCCGCGTCGCCCTCTTTTCTGGGTAACTTTTGCCTCTCTTTCAGCCCGGGGCCAGGAAATCCCGGCCCTCGGTTGTGCCTCCGACCGTCGGAACGTGCTCGGAACGGGCGGAAACGGAGGCCTGCGTGGAGGGACAGCGTCTCCAAGCGGATTAGGTGAGCGCGTCGCCTTATTTTCCGGGCAACTTTTGCTCTTCTCTCAGGGTTGGGCCGGGAAATCGCAGCCTCCGGGCGGGCCTCCGACCGTTGGAACACACGTGGACCGGGCGGAAACGGAGGCGGGCGTGGAGGGACAGCGTCTCTAAGAGGACTAGGTGCACGCGCGTCACCCTGTTTTCGGGGCAACTTTTGCCCCTCTATCAGGGTGGAGCCGTGAAATCCTGGGCTCCGGGCGGGCCTCCGACTGTTGGAAAGGGGAAAAATGGAGGTCTGCGCGGAGGGACAGCGTCTCAAAGAGGACTAGGTGTGTCTGCGTCGCCTTCTTTTTGGGGCAACTTTTGGCATTCTGTCAGGGTGGGGCCGGGAAATCGCGGCCTCCAGGCGCGCCTCCGACTGTAGGAACATGCTTGGAACGGGCAGAAACGGAGGCCTTCGTGCAGGGACAGCGTCACAAAGAGTACGACCTGCGCGCATCACCTTCTTTTCGAGGCAACTTTTGCCCCACTATCAGGGTGGAGCCGGGAAATCCCGGCCTTCGGGCGGGCCTCCGACCATCAGAACGCGCTCAGAACGGGCGGAAATGGAGGCCTGCGCGTAGGGACAGCTTCTCCAACAGGATTAGGTTCGCGCGTCGCCCCTTTTTCCGGGCAACTGTTGCGTCTCTGTCAGCATGGGGCCAGGAAATCCCGGCCTTCGAGCGGTCCTCCGACCATCGGAACGTGCTTGGAACATGCGGAAACAGTGTCCTGCGCAGAGGGACAGTGTTACAAAGAGGACTACGTGCGCGTGTGGCTCTCTTTTCGAAGCAACTTTTGCCCCTCTGTCACGGTGGGACCGGGAAATCCTGGCCTCCAGACGGGCCTACGACCATTGGTATGTGCTCGAAGGAGCAGAAACGAAGGCCTGCGCGGAGGGACAGCATCTCAAAGAGGACTAGGTGCGCGCGCGTCGCCCTCATTTCGGGGCGACTTTTGCCCCTCTGTAAGGGTGGGGCCAGGAAATCGCGGCCTCCAGACGGGCCTCCGAACCTCGGAATGCGCTCGGAACGGGGGGATATGGAGTCCTGAACGGAGGGACAGTGTCTCCAAGAGGACTGGGTGCGCATGTGTTGCTCTGTTATCAGGGCAACTTTTGCCCCGCTTTCACATTGGGGGCCGGGAAGTCGCTGCCTCTGGAGGGCCTCTGACTGTTGGAAGGTGCTTGGAACTGGTGGAAACGGAATCCTGTACGGAGGGACAGAGTCTGAAAGAAAACTAGGTGCGTGCGCGCCGCCCTACTTTCGGGGCAACTTTTGCCCCTCTGTCAAGGTGTGGGCGGGAAATCAAGGCCTCCGGGTCGGCCACTAAACATTGAAATATGCTCGGAACTGGTGGAAAAGTAGGCCTGCGCAGAAGGACAGCGTCTCCAAGAGGAATAGGTGCGCGCACATCGCCCTGTTTTCGGGGCCACTTTTACCCCTCTGTCAGGGTGGGGCCAGGAAATTCCTTACCCTACCCTGGTGCAGTCGCATGTTGGAGGAGCTCCTGGTTTGGGATTACAAAAACGGCTACTTTTGGTACAAATTCTCAGACTGCTGAGCCCCAAAATTTTGGGGTAGTCAGAGAGAGCATGGGGGACACAGAGGTGCAAGAGGGGCATCTGGGGAACCCCACTTTTGGACAGAAATCGGGTGCAGAGGAACCAGGCTTGCAGCTGCCTCCGCCACAAAGCAAGCCCAGCATGTCTGCTCCCAGCGAGTTGGAGCTTCGGCAAAGAAGGTCTGCTTCCAGGGTTCGTGGGAAGAGAAATGATCAAAGCCAGGTCAGTGTTTTTAGGCTCAAATCTGGGGAGTCCTAGGATGGTGGAATGAATCGGGGGTACCCCATAGTTTCTCTTTAAAGACTCAGAGAAACGGTCCCCCCCCCAGCTTGGAATCGGACAACGGCTCTTTAAAAGGCAAGCCCGGGCATGTCCGGGCTGCTTCTGCTGCTTTAAAGGAAAATCAGGGCGATTTTTGCACTTTAAAACAAAGTG
>NW_025335700.1:28713-81219 GCF_004798865.1 Varanus komodoensis
ACTCATTACTGGCCCGAGAGCGACTGACCGAATCCTTTTATCAGGGCCCTCTGATTTTCTTCCCTAAGAAAGGGGACCTGACCCTGCCGGCTAATTGGAGGCCCATAGCATTGACCAACATGGATTATCGCCTCCTAGCGAAGATACTGAACAGGAGACTGGCTAGCGTGGCGCACAAATTGGTCGTGGGGTGCCAGACCAGTGCAGTGCTGCAGAGAGCTATGACAGATTCCCTCTGTATAAAGCGGGAGATCTTCCAGTTGGTGTGGGACAGGAAATGGGCGGGACGGATTCTCCTGTTAGATCAGAGCAAGGTATTCGATAATGTCCACCACTCCTTCTTGTGGAGGGTTCTCCGATGGAAGGGCCTCCCGCCCTCCCATGTTGGGTTCCTCAAACTGCTGTATGACGAAGCCACCGTCACTCCCCAGATCAATGGACACAGAGGAAGTCGCATCGATTTACAATCAGGAGTAAGGCAGGGGTGTCCGTTGAGCCCACTCCTCTACGTATTGGCTCTGGACGCTGTCCTGTGCCGCATACAGCTCGAGGAGCAGATAGCGGGGATACGTTCGGCCCTCCCTACCCGTGCTCCCATACAGATCAAGTTCGTGGCCCATGCCGATGACATCTCGCTGCTCCCGAATGACGACAGTGAGGTCAGGAGCGTGCAGCAGATCTTTGATACGTACGCACGTGCCTCGGGTTCTCAAATGAACAGGAAGAAAAGTTGCCTTATTTCTTTTGATCCCGAGGACGAGCAGCTTAAGATTGCTCCCATGGAAACAGACCAAGAAGGAGAGGGCAGGAATGAGCAGAAGGTAGAGGAGGTGAAGATTCTGGGGATTTACTATTCCATAGCCAAGGAAGGGTGGAACTGGTTCGCTTGGCTTAAAAAGTTGAAGGAAAAAATTGGGATGTGGAGGAAGTGGCAACTGACCGTGTATCAAAAGGCGGTTTACATACGCACGTAGGTGTTGCCGGCAGCGCATAACATAGCGGTGGTCTACCCCCCTCCGGGAGCTGTGATGAAGGAACTGGAGAAGGAGTTCTTCAAATTCCTCTGGGGAATGGCCACCTTCCCTCTAGCGAGGGCGGTGTCCTATAGACAGCTAGACCAGGCGGGTTTGGACCTCCCGGCTCTCCGTCTGAGGATGTTCACCACCTTCCTGAGTTACAACTTTGGTAAATACGCTCAATGGGAGGAGGGAGGGGACCAACCTCACATGTGGGTTGTCCTGTTTGCGCAGCACTGGGTGGGTAAACCGTGGGCGGAAACCTGGTGGGGGGAGCACTCCCTCCACTTTACCATATCGGCCAAGATGCGGTGCACGGGCCCCGAATATCTGAGGGAACTCTACAGCATCATGAAGCAGCATAAAGTTCATGCAGAATGGTTTGGTACTAGCCGGGGGGAACTGCGGAGTATCAAACAAGCGGTGTATAGAGAGCTGCTAGTGGTGGCCTATTTCAGACCACAGGTCATCAAGAAAGCGAGGAGGGAGAGCCTCTCTCGATACCTGAGGGAACAGACTTACCCAATAGAATATTTTCAAGACAGGAGGGTTCCGTTCCTGCTGTGGGACATCAGGTGGAGGTTGTATCATCAGGTGTATGACCTGCAAGGGACCAGACCCTGGCTTCCCGAGAGGGCGCAGGCCTGCCCCAGACTGCAGTGTAAGAGCGGGGCTGTCGCGAACAGGACGGTGCAAAAGGAGACGGTGAGGCACTTTGTCAGCGATTGCCCCACAGCACGCGCCACGTGGAAGGCGGTGTCTGAAGTACTGGACTGGCCAGACCTGGGCTCCCAGGACTGGGAATCGGTCGTGTCTGGCACAGAACCCACTCCTCCATTGAAAGGACCCAGGAGGAGAGTGCCCAGGAAGCGGCGGTGGAGAGAGACCACGGCTCCCAAGACGTACTGGACTGTGCCGTGGTCCACAATTAGGCTGATTAATCTGTACGTTCTGTTGGCGCTGTGCCTCCAATGCCACAGAGAGGTAAAGACACGAAAGGTGGCTGACGTGGCCGGCTCAGTCAAATTTGTCCGAGAGAAGATTTTTTGTTTGAGCCACGAGGAAAAAGGGAGGATGCCGCTGAGTCGGTGGAGGAAATTGTGGCTGTGGATGAGTGGGGCTCATGCACCGATCACGTAATGTACGTAAACCACTCATATATGTGGCTCAGACACATGGCATGAACCTATCAGGAGAAGTCTATAGAACGATCTTCTTGTAAATCGATTTGTAAAGCCTGGGAATCTTGTAAATGTGTGTACATTTGGCATTCTGAATCCATGTAAATAATGCATGGGGTACTTTTCTATTTTTGCAATGTTGCAATTTTTGGGCCTTTTTGCACATTTTGTAGGATGTTTTTATTTAAATAAAAAATTTCAACCTAAATTTCAACCTCTTTTCGGGGCAAATTTTGCCCCTCTGGCAGGGTGTGGCCTGGAAATCGCGGCCTACAGGCGGGCCTCCAACCGTCGGAATGTGCTCGGAACAGGCGGAAACGGCAGCCTGCGCAGAGGGACAGCGTCTCAAAGAGGACTAGGTGTGTCCGTGTCGCCCACTTTTCAGGCAACTTTTGGCCTCTGTCATGGTGGAGCCGGGAAATCTGGCCTCCAGACGGGCCTCCGACCGTCGGACAGCGCTCAGAACAGGTGGAAATGGAGGCCTGCGCTTAGGGACAGCGTCACCAAAAGGATTAGGCGGGCGTTTTGCCCATTTTTCCGGGCAACACTTGCCTCACTGTCAGGGAGGGGCCGGGAAATCCCGGGCTCTGGGGGGGCCTCCGACCGTCGGAACGGTCTCGGTATGGGCAGAAATGGAGGCCTGCGTGGAGGGACAGTGTCTGAAAGAAGAATTGGTGTGTCCGTGTCGCCTCTCTTCAGGCAACATTTGCCTATCTGTCAGCGTGGGGCCAGGAAATCCCTGCCTCCGGGCAGGCCTTTGACCGTCGGAACGCGCTTGCAACTGGCGGAAACGGAGGCCTGCGCGTAGGGACAGCGTCTCCAACAGGATTAAATGCGCACGTTGCCCTTTTTCCTGGGCAACTTTTGCCTCTCTGTCAGCGTGGGGCCGGGAAATCCCTGCCTCCGGGCAGGACTTCGACCGTCGGAACGCACTCGGAACAGGCGGAAATGGAGGCCTGCACGTAGGGACAGCGTCTCCAACAGGATTAGGTGCGCGCGTCACCCTTTTTTCTGGGCTACATTTGCCTCTCTGTCAGCATGGGGCCGGGAAATCCCAGCCTGCGGGCGGGCCTCCGACCGTCAGAATGCGCTTGCAACTCGCGGAAACGGAGGCCAGCGCGTAGGGAAAGCGTCTCCAACAGGATTAAATGCGCACGTCGCCCTTTTTTCCGGGCAACTTTTGCCTCTCTGTCAGCCTGGGGCCAGGAAATCGCGGACTCAGGGCGGGCCCCTGACCGTCTTACCGTGCTTGGAACGGGCGGAAACGAAGGCCTGCGCAAAGGAATGGCATCTCAAAGAGGACTACGTGCGTGCGTGGACCTCTTTTCGAAGCAACATTTGCACCTTTGGCATGTAGAAGCCGGGAAATCCTGACCTCCAGACGGGACTACGAACATCGGAACGCGCTCGGAAGGGGCGGAAAAGGAGGCATGTGCGTACGGACAGCGTCTCCAACAGGATTAGGTGCACGCGTTGCCCTTTTCTCCAGGCAACTTTTGCCTCTCTGTCAGTGTAGGGCCGGGAAATCCCGGCCTTCGGGCGGGCCTCTGACGGTCGGAACGCACTCGGAACGGGCGGAGATGGAGGCCTGCGTGGATGGACAGCGTCTCAAAGTTGACTAGGTGTGTCCGCGTCGCCCACTTTTCAGGGCACATTTTGCCCCTTGGTCAGCGTGCAGCCGGGAAATCGCGGCCTCCAGGCAGGCCTCCTTTCGTCGGAACGCTCTCGGTACGGGCGGAAACGGAGGCCTGCGTGGAGGGACAGCGTGTCAAAGAGGACTCCGTGCGTGCTTGGCCCTCTTTTCGAGGCAACTTTTGCCCCTCCGTCACGTTGGACCCGGGAAACCATGGCCTGCAGACGGGCCTACAACCGTCAGAACGCGCTTGGAAGGGGCAGAAACGGAGGCATGTGCACAGGGACAGCGTCTCCAACAGGAGTAGGTGGGCGCGTCACCCTTTTTTCTGGGCAACTTTTGCCCCTCTATCAGCGTGGGGCCGGGAAATCCCAGCCTCCGGGCGGGCCTCCGACCGTCGGAATGCGCTCGGAACGGGCGGAAACGGAGAGCTGTGCAGAGGGACAGCGTCTCAAAGAAGACTACATGTGTGCGTGGACCTCCTCTCGAAGCAACATTTGCGCGTTTGTCATGGTGGAGCCGGGGAGTCCTGGCCTCCAGGCTGGCCTACGACCATCAGAACGCACTCGGAAGGGGCGGAAATGGAGGCCTGCGCGTGGGGACAGCATCTCAAAGAGGACTAGGTGCACACGCGTCGCCCTGTATTCGGGGCATCTTTTTTCCCTCTGTCAGTGTGGGGCTGCGAAATTCAGGCCTTCGGGCGGGCCTCCGACCGTCGGAACACGCTCGGAAGGGGCGCAGCTGGAGGCCTGCGCAGAGGGACAGCGTCTCAAAGGGGACTAGGTGTGTTCGTGTCGCCCTCTTTTCAGGAAACTTTTGCCTCTCTGTCAGCGTGGGGCCGGGAAATCCCGGGCTCTAGGCGGGCCTCCGACAGTCGGAACATGCTTGGAACGGGCGGAAACGGAGGCCTGCGCAGAGGGACAGCATCTCAAAGAGGACTAGGTGAGTCCTTGTCACTCACTTTTCAGGCAACTTTTGCCTCTCTGTCAGCATGGGGCTGGGAAATTCCGTCCTTCGGGCAGGCGTCCGACTGCAGGAAAGCGCTCGGAACGCACAGAAACGGAGGCCTGCGCGGAGGGACCGCGCCTCAAAAAGATCTAAGTGCATGCGTGGCCCTCTTTTCGAGGCAACTTTTGCTCTTTTGTCACGGCGGACCCGGGAAATCATGGCCTGCAGACGGGCCTACGACCGTCGGAACGCGCTCGGAAGTGGCGGAAACAGAGGCCTGCGCGGAGGGACAACGTCTCAAAGATAACTAGGTGCGCGCATTGCCATTTTTTCGAGGCAACTTTTGCCCCTCTGTCATGGTGGAGCCGGGAAATCCCGGCCTCCTAGCGGGCTTTCGACCGTCGGGACTCGCTCGGAAAGGGCGGGAACTGAGGCATGCGCAGAGGGACAGCGTCTCAAAGAGGATTAGGTGTGTCCGTGTCGCCTACTTTTCATGCAACTTTTGGCCCTCTTTAAGGGTGGGACCAGGAAATCACGCTCTCCGGGGGGGCTCCGATCGTCGGAACGTGTTCGGAACGGGCGGAAACGGAGGCCTGCGCTTAGGGACAGCGTCTCAAAGAGGACTAGGTGTGTCTGTGTCGCCCTCTTTTCATGCAACTTTTGGCCCTCTGTCGGGGGGGGGCGGAAAATCCCGGTCTCCGGGCGGGCCCCCAATCGTCTTAAAGCGCTCGGAACTGCCTGAAACGGAGGCCTGCGCGCAGGGACAGTCTCCAACAGGATTAGGTGCGCTCGTCGCCCTTTTTCCGGGCAACTTTTGCCCTTCTGTCAGCCTGGGGCCGGGAAATCCTGGCCTTCGGGTGGCCCTCCGACCATCGTAACGCACTCGGTATGGGCAGAAATGGAAGCCTGCGCGGAGGGACAGCTTCTCAAAGAGGACTATGTGTGTCCGTGTGTCCCTCTTTTCGGAGCAACTTTTGCCCCTCTGTCAGAGTGGGGCCGGGAAATTGCGACCTCCGGGAGGGCGTCCGAACGTCAGAAAGCACTCAGAACAGGCAGAAATGGAGGCCTGCACGGAGGGACAGCGTCTCAAAGAGGACTAGGTGTGTCCGCGTGGCCCTCTTTTCGGGGCAACTTTTGCACCTCTGTCAGGGTGGGGCCGGGAAATCGCGGGGTCCGGGCGGGCCTCCGACCGTCGGAACGCGCTCGGAACGGGAGGAAACGGAGGCCTGTGCGAAGGACAGATTCTCAAAGGGGACTCGGTGTGTGTCCTTCGCCCTGTTTTCCAGGCATCTTTAGCCTCTCTCTCAGGGTCGGGCCGCAAAATCCTGGCCTTCGGGTGGGCTTCTGACCGTCGTAACGCGCTCTGTATGGGCAGAAACAGAAGCCTGCATGGAGGGACAGCGTCTCAAAGAAGACTATGCTTGTCCGCGTGGCCCTCTTTACGGAGCAACTTTTGCCCCTTTGTCTGAGTGGGGCCGGGAAATCGCGGCCTCGCGGAGGGCCTCCAACCATCGGAACGCACTCAGAACAGGCAGAAACGGAGGCCTGCGCAGAGGGACAGCGTCTCAAAGAGGACTAGGTGTGTCCGCGTCACCCTCTTTTTGGGGAAACTTTTGGGCCTCTGTCAGGGTGGGGCGAGAAATCGCAGCCTCTGGCAGGCCTCCCACCATCGAAACGTCCTCGGAACTGGTGGAAACGGGGGCCTGCGAGGAGAGACAGCGTCTCAAAGAGGAGTAAGTGCGCGTGCATGGCCCCTTTTCGGGGCAACTTGTGCCCCTCTGTCAGAGTGGGGCCAGGAAATCGCGGCCACCGGGCGAGACTCTGACCGTCGGAACGTACTCAGAATGGGCGGAAATGGAGGCCTGAGTGGAGGGTCAGCGTCTCAAAGAGGAATATGTGTGTCCGCGAGGCCCTCTTTTCGGAGCAACTTTTGCCCCTCTGTCAGAGTGGGGCCGAGAAATCGCGGCCTCTGAGAGGGATTCCGACCCTCGTAACAAACTTGGAACAGGCAGAAACGGAGGCCTGCGTGGAGGGACAGTGTCTCAATGAGGAGTAAGTGCGCATGCATGGCTCCTTTTGGGGGCAACTTTTGCCCCTCTGTCAGGTTGGGGCCGGGAAATCACCACCACCGGGCGGGCCTCCGACCGTTGGAACGAGCTCGGAATGGGCGGAAATGGAGGCCTGCGCGGAGGGACAGCACCTCAAAGAGGACTATGTGTGTCCACATCACCCTCTTTTCGGGGCGACGTTTGCCCCACTGTGAGCGTGGGGCTGGGAAATTGCGGATCCGGGCAACCCTCCGACCGTCGAAACGTGCTCGGAACGGGCACAAACAGAGCCCTGCGTGGAGGGACAGCGTCTCAAAAGCGACTAGGTGTGTCCAGGTCACCCTCTTTTTGGGGAAACTTTTGGGCCACTGTCAGGCTGGGGCCGGGAAATTGCGGCCTTGGGGCGGGCCTCCGACCGTCGGAACGTGCTCGGAACGGGTACAAACAGAGCCCTGTGCGGAGGGACAGCGTCTCAAAAGGGACTAAGTGTGTCCACGTCACCCTCTTTTTGGGGAAACGTTTGGGCCTCTGTCAGGGTGGGGCGGGAAATCGTGGCCTCCGGCGGGCCTCCCACCATCGAAACGTGCTCGGAACTGGCAGAAACGGAGGCCTGCGCGGAGAGACAGCGTCTCAAAGGGGACTAGGTGTGTCCGTGTCACCCTCTTTTTGGGGAAACTTTTTGGCCTCTGTCAGGCTGGGGCTGGGAAATCGCGGACTCTGGGCGGAACTCTGACCGTCGGAACGCATTCAGAAAAAGCAGAAATGGAGGCCCCCGCGGAGGGACAGCATCTGCAAGAGTACTAGTTGCGCGCACATCCCCCTCTTTTCGGGGCAACTTTTGGCCCTCTGTCAGGGCGGGCCGGGAAATCGCGACCACCGGACGGTCCTCCGACCGTTGGAACATGCTCAGAACGGGCAGAAACAGAGGCCTGCGCGGAGGGACAGCGTCTCAAAGGGGACAAGGTGTGTCCGCGTCACCCTCTTTTTGGGGAAAATTTTGGGCCTCTGTCAGGGTGGGGCCGGGAAATCGCGGCCTCCGGGCGAAACTCCGACCCTCGGAACGTGCTCGAAACGGGCGGAAACGGGGGCCTGCGCGGAGAGACAGCGTCTCAAAGAGGAGTAAGTGCGCGTGCATGGCCCCTTTTCGGGGCAACTTTTGCCCCTCTGTCAGGGTGGAGCCGGGAACTCGCGGCCTCTGGGCGGGCATCCGACCATCGGAATGCACTCGGTAAGGGCTGAAATGGAGGCCTGCGCGGATGGAAAGCGTCTCAAAGAGGACTAGGTGTGTCAACGTCACCCTCATTTAGGGGCAAATTTTGACCCTCTGTCAGGGTGAGGCCGGGAAATCGTAGCTGCCGGCGGGACTCCGACCGTCGGAACACGCTCGTAACACGCGGAAACAGAGGCCTGCGTGGTGGGACAGTGTCTCAAAGAGGACTTGGTGTGTCCGCGTCGCCCTGTTTTCGGGGCAACTTTTTCCCTCTGTCCGGGTGGAGCCAGGAAATCGCGGCCTCCAGGCAGGACTCCGATCGTCGGAACACGTTCGGAACACGCGGAAACGGAGGCCTGCGCGGCGGGACACCGTCTCAAAGAGGACCAGATGCGCGCGTCGCCCTGTTTTCTGGGCAACTTTTGCCTCTCTGTCAGGGTAGGTCCGGGAAATCCTCGCTTTCGGGCGGGCCCCTGACCGTCGTAACCTGCTCGATACGGCAGAAACGGAAGCCTGCGCGGAGGGACAGCGTCTCAAAGAGGATTAGGTATGTTCGCGTGGCCCTCTTTTCGGGGCAACTTTTTCCTCTCTGTCAGATTAGGGCCGGGAAATCACGGCCTCTGGGCCGTCCTCCGACCGTCGGAACGCTATCGGAACGGCAGAAACGGAGGCCTGCCTGGAGGGACAGCGTCTCAAAGATGACTAGGTGTTTCCGCGTGGCCCTCTTTTCGGGGGAACATTTGCCTCTCTGTCAGGGTGGGGCTGGGAAATCGCAGCCTCCGGGGCTGCATCTGAATGTGGAACACTCTCGGAACGGGCGGAAACGCAGTCCTTCACGGAGGGACACCATCTCAAACAAGACTAGGTGTGTCCGTGTGGCCCTCTTTTTGGGGCAAATTTTGCCCCTCTGTAAGAGTGGGGCCGGGAAATCGCGGCCCCAGGGCAGGTTCCGTCCTTCGGAACGCGCTCGTAATGGGCGGTAATTGAGGCCTGCGCGGTGGGACATCGTCTGAAAGAGGAATAGGTGTGTCTGCTTCTCCCTCTTTTCGAGGGAACATTTCCTCTCTGTCAGGGTGGGGCCGGGTAATCGCAGCCGTCGGCGGGCCTCCGACTGTCGAAACGCGGTCGGTACATGCAGAAACGGAAGCCTGCATGGACGGACAGCATCTCAAAGAAGACTGTGTGTGTCCGCGTGGCCCTCTTATTCGGGTTACTTTTGGCCCTCTGTCAGGGAGGGGCCGGGAAATCTCAGCCTCTGGGAGGGCTTCCAACCGTCGGAAAGCACTCAGAACAGGCAGAAACGGAGGCCTACGTGGAGGGACAGCGTCTCAAAGAGGAGTAAGTGCGCTTTTCGGGGCAACTTTTGCCCCTCTATAAGTCTGGGGCCGGGAAATCGCGGCCACCGGGCGGGCCTCCGACCGTTGGAATGCTCTCGGAACGGGTGGAAACGGATTCCTGAGCAGAGGGACAGCGTCTCAAAGGGGACAAGGTTTGTCCACGTGGCCCTCTTCTCGGGGCAACTTTTGCCCCTCTGTCAGTGTGGAGCCGGGAAATCGCAGCCTCTGGGCGGGTATCCGACCGTCGGAACGTGCTCGGAACAGGAGGAAACGGAGGCCTACGTGAAAGACAGCTTCTCAAAGAGGACTCGGTGCGTGCGCTTCGCCCTGTTTTCCGTGCATCTTTTGCCTCTCTGTCAGGGTCGGGCCGGGAAATCCTGGCCTTCGGGCGGGCCTCCGACCGTCGTAACGCGCTCGGTATGGGCAGAAACGGAAGCCTGAGCGGAAGGACAGCGTGTCAAAGAGGACTATGTGTGTCCGCGTGGCCCATTTTACGGAGCAACTTTTGCCCCTCTGTCAGAGTGGGGCCAGGAAATCGCGGCCTCCGGGAGGGCCTCCGACCGTCGGAACGCACTCAGAACAGGAAGAAACGGAGGCCTGCGTGGAAGGACAGCGTCTCAAAGAGGACTATGTATGTCTGCGTGACCCTCTTTTCGGGGCAACATTTGCCCCTCTGTCGGGCTGTGGCCAGGAAATCGCGGCCACTGGGCGGGCCTCCGACCGTCGGAACGCACTCGGAATGGGCGGAAACGGATTTCTGCGCGGAGAGACAGCGTCAAAAAGGGGACTAGGTGTGTCCGCGTCACCCACTTTTTGGGAAACTTTTGGGACTCTGTCAGGGTGGGGCCGGGAAATCGCGGCCTCCGGGCGGTCCTCCGATCATCGGAACGTGCTCGGAATGCGCAAAAACAGAGGCCTGCGTGGAGGGAAAGCGTCTCAAAGGGGACTAGGTGTGTCCACGTGGCCCTCTTTTCTTGACAACTTTTGCCTCTCTGTCAGAGTGGGGCCGGGAAATCGCAGCCTCCGGGTGAGCCTCTGACTGTTGGAACGCACTCAGAATAGGAAGAACGGAGGCCTGTGCGGGGCGACAGCGTCTCAAAGAAAACAAGGTGTGCTTGCGTCGCCCTGTTTTCGGGGCAACTTTTGCCCCTCTGTCAGGGTGGAGCTGGGAAATCGTGGCCTCCGGGCGGGCCTCCGACTGTCGGAACGTGATCGGAATGGGTGGAAACGGAGTCCTGCCTGGAGGGACAGCGTCTTAAAGAGGAGTAAGTGCGCGTGAATGGCCCCTTTTCGGGGCAACTTTTGCCCCTCTGTCAGGGTAGGGCCGGGATATCGCGGCCTCCGGGAGGGCTTCCATCTGTCGGAACGCACTCAGAACAGGCAGAAACGGAGGCCTACATGGAGGGAGAGCGTCTCAAACAGGACTATGTGTGTCCACGTGGCCCTCTTTTCGGGGCAACTTTTGCCCCCCTGTCAGGCTTGGGCCGGGAAATCACGGCCACAGAGTGGGCCTCCAACCGTTGGAACGCGCTCGGAATGGGCGGAAATAGATGCCTGCACGGAGGGACAGCATCTCAAAGAGGACTAGGTGTGTCCGGGTAACCCTCTTTTCGGGGCAACTTTTGCCCTTCTGTCAGAGTGGAGCCGGGAAATCGCGGCCTCTGGGCGGGACTCTGACCGTCAGAAAGCGCTCAGAACAGGCAGAAACGGAGGCCCGCGCGGAGGGACAGCATCTCCAAGAGGACAAGGTGCGTGCATCGCCCTGTTTTCCTGGCAAATTTTGTCCCTCTGTCAGGGTGGAGCCAGGAAGTCGCGGCCTTCGGGCAGGTCGCTGACTGTCGAAACGCTCTCGGAATAGGCGGAAACGGAGGCCTGCGTGAGGGATTGCGTCTACAAGAGTACCAGGTGTGTCCGTGTGGCCCTCCTTTTGGGGCAACTTTTGCCCCTCTGTCAGGGTGGAGCCCGGAACTCGCGGCCTCTGGGCGGGCATCCGACCATCGGAACGCACTCGGAACGGGTCAAAACGGATTCCTGTGTGGACGGAGAGCGTCTCAAAGGGGCTAGGAGTATCCGCGTCACCCTCTTTTCGGGGCACCTTTTTCTCCTCTGTCAGAGTGGGGCCGGGAAATCGTGGCCTCCAGGCGGACGTCTGCCCATCAGAACGCGCTCGGAATGGGTGGAAACAGAGGCCTGCACGGAGGGACAGCATCTCAAAGAGGACTAGGTGTGTCCGCGTGGCCCTCTTTTCGGAGAAACTTTTGGCCCTCTGTCAGGGTGAGGCTGGGAAATCGCGGTCTCCGGGTGGGCCTCCGACCGACGGAAAGCACTCGTAACGGGTGGAAATGGTGGCGTGCATGGACAGACAGCATCTCCCAGAGGACGAGGTGCGCGCGCATCCGCCTGTTTTTGGGGCAACTTTTGCCCCTCTGTCAGCGTGGGACCGGGAAATCTCGGCATTCGGGCTGGACTTTGACTGTCGGAACGGGGGGAAGCGGAGGCCTGAGCGAAGGACAGCGTCTCCAAGAGGACTAGCTGTGTGCTTCGCCCTATTTTAAGGGCAACTTTTGCCCCTCTGTCATGGTGAAGCAGGGAAGTTGCGCCCTCCGGGCGGGTCTCCGACTGTTGGAACACGCACGGAATGGGCGGAAACGGAGGTCTGCGCGAGGGACAGCGTCTCAAAGAGGACTAGGTGTGTCCGCGTCGCCCTCTTTTTGGGGCATGTTTTGCCCCTCTGTCAGGGTGTGGCAGGGAAATCGCGGCCTCCGGGCGGGGCTCTGACCGTAGGAACGCGCTCGGAATGGGCGGAAATGGAGGCGGGCGTGGACGGACAGCGTCTCAAAGAGGACTAAGTGCTCGTGCATCGCCCTCTGTCAGGGTGGAGCCGGGAAATCCTTGCTTCCGGGCCGGCCTCCGAATGTTGGAACGCCCTCGGAATGGGAGGGAAAGGAGGCCTGCGCGAGGGAGAGCGTCTCCAAGAGTACTAGGTGTGTGTGCTTCGCCCTGTTTACCGAGCAACTTTTGCCTCTCTGTGAGGGTGGAGCGGGGAACTCGCGGCCTCTGGGCGGGCTTCCGACTGTCGGAACGCACACGGAACTGCGGACACGGATTCCTGCACGGAGGGACAGCGTCTCAACGGGGACTAGGTGTGTCTGAGTCACCCTCTTTTCGGGGCAACTTCTGGCCCTCTGTCAGGGCGGAGCCAGAAAAGTGTGGCCTCCGGGCTATCCTCCGACCCTCGGAAAGCGCTCGGTATGGGTGGAAACGGAGACATGCGCGGAGGGACAGCGTCTCCAAGAGGACTAGGTGCGCACACATCCCCCTGTTTTCGGGACAACTTTAGCCCCACTGTTAGCGTGGGGCTGAGAAATCTCTGCCTCCGGGCGGGCTTCCGAACGTCGGAACACGCTGGGAACGGGCGGAAGCGGAGGCCTGCGCAGAGGGACAGAGTCTCAAAGAGCAATAGTATCCGCGTCACCCTCTTTTTGGGGCAACTTTTGGCCCTCTGTCAGGGTGGGGTCGGGAAATCGCGGCCCCTGGGCGGGTCTCCTACCGTCGGAACATGCTCGGAACGGGCAGAAGTAGAGGCCTGGGTAAGGGACAGCGTCTCAAATAGGACTAGGTGTGTCCGCTTCACAATCTTTTCAGGGCAACTTTTGGCCCTCTGTCAGGGTGGGGTCGGGAAATTGCGGCCTCCGGGAGGACTCCAATCATCGGAACGTGCTCGGAACAGGTGGAAATGTAGGCCTGTGCGGAGGGACAGCGTCCCAAAGGGGACTGGGTTTGTCCGCGTCACCCTCTTTTCGGGGTAACCCTTCACCCTCTGTCAGAGTGGGGCTGGGAAATCTCGGCCTTCGGGCGGGCCTCTGACCGTGGGAACGCACTCGGAACAGGCGGAAATGGAGGCCTGCGTGAGGGACAGCGTCTCAAAGAGGACTAGGTGTATCCATGTGGCCCTCTTTTCGGGGCAAGTTTTGCCCCTCTGTCAGGGTGGAGCTGGGAAATCTCGGCCTCTGGGCGGAACTCCGACCTTCGGAACGCACTCGGAATGGGTAGAAACGGATTCCTGGGCGGAGGGACAGCGTCTCAAAGGGGACTAGTTGTGCCCGCGTAACCCTCGTTTTAGGGCAACTTTTTCCCCTCTGTCAGAGTGGGGCCGGGAAATCGCGGCCTCCGGGCGGGCCTCCGACCGTTGGAACGTGCTCGGAACGGGTGGAAACGGAGGCCTGCGCGAGGGACAGCGTCTCAAAGAGGACTTGGTGTGTGCGCGTCACCCTCTTTTCGGGGCAACTATTGGCCCTCTGTCAGGGTGGGGTCGGGAAATCACGGCCTCCGACCTTCGGAACGCGCTCGGAACGGGTGGCAGCGGAGGCCAGCACGAGGGACGTCTCAAAGACGACTATGTATGTCCACGTGGCCCTCTTTTCGGGGCAACGTTTGCCCCTCTGTAAGGGTGGAGCCGGAAAATCGCGGCCTCTGGGCGGACATCTGACCGTCAGAACACACTTGGAAAGGGTGGAAAAGGACTCCTGTGCGGAGGGACAGCGTCTTAAAGGGGACTAGGTGTGTCCGCGTCAACCTCTTTTCGGGGAAACTTTTGACCCTCTGTCAGGGTGGGTCCAGGAAATCGTGGCCTCCGGGCGGTCCTCCGACCATCGGAACGCGCTCGGAACGGGTGGAAACGGAGGCCTGCGCGGAGGGAGAGCGTCTTCAAGAGGAGTAGGTGTGCGTGTCCCCCTGTTTTCGGGCCAGCTTTTGCCCCTCTGTCAGCATGGTGCCGGGAAATCCCGGCCTCCGGAGGGTCCTCAGACTGTCGGAACACGCTCGGAATGGTCTGAAACAGAGGCCTGAGTGAGGGACAGCGTCTCAAAGAGGACTAGGTGCGCGCGTGTCGCCCTCTTTCCAGGGCAACTTTTGCCCCTCTGTCTGGGTGGTGCCAGGAAATTGCGGACCCCGGGCGGGCCTCCGACCGTCAGAACACTCTCGGAATGGGCGGAAACTGAGGCCTGCGCTGAGGGACAGCGTCTGACAGAGGAATATGTGTGTCTGCGTCACCCTCTTTTCGGGGCAACTTTTTCCCCTCTGTCAGGGTGGGTCCGGGAAATCGCGGCATTCAGGCGTGCATCCAAACGTGGAACGCGCTCGGAAAGGGCTGAAACAGAGTCCTTCGCGGAGGGACAGCATCTGAAAGAAGTCTAGGTGTGTCCACATGGCCCTCTTTTCAGGGCAACTTTTGCCCCTCTGTCAGGGCGGGGATGGGAAGTCGCGTCCTCCGTGCCGGTCTCCGACCATCGGAACGTGCTCGGAACAGGCGGAAACGGAAGCCTGAGTGGAAGGACAGCATGTGAAAGAGGACTAGGCTTGTCCGCGTCGCCCTGTTTTCGGGGCAAGCCTTGCCCATCTGTCAGGGTGGTGCAGGGAAATCGCAGCCCCTGGGTGGGACTCCAACCATTGGTATGTGCTCGGAATGGGCGGAAACAGAGGCCTGCGCGGAAGGACTGTGCCTCAAAGAGGACCAGGTGCTCGCGTCTCCCTGTTATCCGGGCAACATTTTCCTCTCTGTCAGGGTGGGTGTGGGAAATTGCTGCCTCCGGGCCTGCATCCAAACGTGGAACGTCTTCGGAACGGGCGGAAATGTAGGCCTGGGCGAGGGAATGTGTCTCAAAGTGGAATAGATGCGCGCGCGTCGCCCTGCTTTCGGGGCAACTTCTCCCTCTCTGTCAGGGTGGTGCTGGGAAATCCCGGCCTTCGGCAGGCCTTCGACTTTCGGAACGCGCTCAGAATGGTCAGAAACGGACGCCTGCGCGGAGGTACAGCATCTGAAAGACGACTAGGTGTGTCCACGTGGCCCTCTTCGGGGCAATTTTTGCCCCTCTGTCAGCGTGGGACCGGTAAATCGCGGCCACTGGGCGGGCCTCCGACCGTCGGATCGCTCTCGGAACGAGCGGAAACGGAGGCCTGCGCGAAGGGACAGCGCCTCAAAGAGGACCAGGTGTGCGTGTCACCCTTTTTTCCGGGCAACTTTTGCCTCTCTGGCAGAGTGGGGCCGGGAAATCTCGGTCCTCCGGTGGGCCTCTGACTTTCGGAACGCACGCGATACAGGCAGAAAGGGAGGCCTGCGTGGAGGGACAGAGTCTCACAGAGGACTATGTGTGTCTGCGTCACCCTATTTTCGGGGCAACTTTTCCCCTCTGTCAGGGTGGAGCCGGGAAATAGCAGCCTCCGGGCTTGCATCCAAACATGGAACGTGCTCGGAAACGGCTGAAACAGAGTCCTGCACGGAGGGACAGCTTCTGAAAGAAGACTAGGTGTGTCCACGTGGCCCTCTTTTCAGGGCAACTTTTGCCCCTCTTTCAGGGTGGGGAGGGAAAGTCTTGTCCTCCGTGCCGGTCTCTGACAGTCGGAACGGGCTCGGAACAGGCGGAAACGGAAGCCTGCCTGGATGGACATCGTCTCAAAGTGTACCAGGTGCTCGTGTCGCCCTGTTATCCAGGCAACTTTTGCCTCTCTGTCAGGGTGGGGCCGGGAAATTGCGGCCTTTGGGCAGGCCTCCGACCATTGGAATGCGGTCGGAACACGCGGAAACGGAGGCCTGCGCGGCGGGACAGTATCTCAAAGAGGACTAGGTGTGTCCGTGTGGCCCTCTTTTTGGGGCAACTTTTGCCCCTCTGTCAGAGTGGGGCCGGGAAATCGTGGCAACCAGGTGGGCCTCCGACTGTCGGAATGCGCTCGGAATGGGCGGAAACGGAGTCCTGCCCTGCCGGAAAACGTCTCAAAAAGGACTACGTGTGTCCGCGTGTCCCTCATTTCGGGGCAACTTTTGCCCCTTTGTCAGAGTGGGGCCGGGAAATCGCGGCCTCCCAGGCGGGACTCCGCCTGTCGGAACGCCCTCGGAATGGGTGGAAACGGAGGCCTGCACAGAGGGACAGCGTCTCAAAGAGGACTAGGTGTGTCCATGTCACCCTGTTTTCGGGGCAAGTCTTGCCCATCTGTCAGGGTGGTACCGGGAAATCGCGGCCCCTGGGCAGGACTCCGATCCTCAGAACGTGCTCAGTATGGGCAGAAACGGAGGCCTGCTTAGAGGGACTACGTCTCAAATTAGACTAGGTGCGCGCGCGTCGCCCTGTTTTCGGGGCAACTTTTGCCTTTAAGTCACTGTGGGGCCGGGAAATCCTGGGCTTCGGCGGGCCTCCGACTTTCAGAACGCGCTCGGAATGCTCAGCAATGGCGGCCTGCACTGAGGGACAGCTTCTTAAAGAAAACTTGGGGCGCGCGCGTCGCCCTCCTTTTGGGGCAACTTTTGCCCATCTTGAGAGTGGGTCTGGGAAATTGCAGCCTCCAGGCGGGCCTCCGACCGTCAGAACGTGCTCGGAAAGTGCAGAAACGGAGTTCTGCGCGGAGGGACAGCATCTCAAAGAAGACTAGCTGTGTCCGCGTGGGCCTCTTTTTGGGGCAAGACTTGCCCATCTGTCAGGGTTGTGCCGGGAAATTGCGGCCTCCGGGCTGGACTCCGACCGCCGGAATGCACTCGGAATGGGCGGAAAGAGAGGCCTGCGTGGAGGGACAGCGTCTCAAAAGGACTAGGTGCGTGTGCATCGCCCCCCTTTCAGGGCAACTTTTTCCCCTATGTCAGCGTGGGGCCGGGAAATCGCGGCCTCTGGGCAGGCCGCTGATGGTCGGAACGCTCGGAATGGGCGGAAATGCAGGCCTGCGCGGAGGGACAGCACCTGAAAGAGGACTAGATGCGCGCCTCGCCCTGTTTTCTGGGCAACTTTTGCCTCTCTCTCATGGTGGGGCTGGGAAATCCTGTCCTTCGGGCGGGCCTCCGACCGACGGAACGCACTCGGAAAGGGCGGAAATGGAGGACTGCACAGAAGGCCAGCACCTGAAAGAGGACTAGATGCGCACCTCGCCCTGTTTTCTGGGCAACTTTTGCCTCTCTCTCATGGTGGGGCTGGGAAATCCTGTCCTTCGGGCGGGCCTCCGACCGACGGAACGCACTCGGAAAGGGCGGAAATGGAGGACTGCACAGAGGGCCAGCACCTGAAAGAGGACTAGATGCGCGCCTCGCCTTGTTTTCCTGGCAACTTTTGCCTCTCTCTCAGGGTGGGGCCGGGAAATTCCGTGCTTCGGGCGGGCTTCCGACCGTCGGAACGCGTTCGGAACGGGCGGAAGAGGTGGCATGCGCAGAGAGATAGTGTCTCACAGAAAACTAGGTGTGCGTGCATCGCACCCCTTTCAGAGCAACTTTTGCCCCTCTGTCAGTGTGGCGCTGGAAAATTGGGACCTCCGGGCGGGCCTCCAACCGTTGGAATGCTCTCGGAACGGGCAGAAACGGAGGCCTGCGTGGAGGGACAGCATCTAAAAGATGACTAGGTGTGTCCGCGTGGCCCTCTTTTCGGGGAAACTTTTGCCGCTCTGTCAGGGAGGGGACGGGAAATCGCAGCCTCCGGGTCTGCATCCGAACGTGGAACAGGCTCGGAAATGGCGGAAACGGAGTCCTGCGCGGAGGGACATCATCTCAAACAGGACCAGGTGCGCGCGTCGCCCTCTTTTCTGGGCAACTTTTGCCTCACTGTCAGGATGGGTCCAGGAAATCCTGGCTTTCGGGCAGGCCCCCGACCGTCGTACCGCTCTCGATATGGGCAGAAACGGAGGCCTGCGCGGCGGGACAGCGTCTCAAAGGGGACTAGGTGTGTCCGCGTCACCGTCTTTTTGGGGAAACTTTTGGGCCTCTGTCAGGGTGGGGCAGGGAAATCGTGGACTCTGGGAGGGTCTCTGACCGTCGGAACGGGCTCGGAATGGGTGGAAACGGAGGCCTGCGCAGAGGGACAGCGCCTCCAATAGGACTAGGTGGACGCGCGTCACCCAGTTTTCGGGGCAACGTTTACCCCATTGTCAGCATGGGGCCGGGAAATCGCAGCCTCCGGGCAAGCCTCCGACCATCGGAATGTGCTCGGAACGGGCAGAAACAGAGGCCTGCAGGGAGGGACAGCGTCTCAAAGAGGAGAAAATGCGCATGCATGGCCCCTTTTCGAGGCAACTTTTGCCCCTCTGTCAGGCTGGGGCCAGTAAATCGCGGCCACCGGGCGGGCTGCCGACCGTCAGAACGTGCTCGGAACAGGCAGAAACAGAGGCCTGCGCGGAGGGACAGATCTCAAAGGGGACTAGGGGTGTCCGCGTTGCCCTCTTTTTGGGGAAACTTTTGGCCTCTGTCAGGCTGCAGCCGGGAAATCGCGGCCTCTGGGCGGGCCTCCGACCGTCGGAAAGAGCTCGGAATGGTTGGAAACCGAAGCCCACGTGAAGGGACTGCGCCTCCAAGAGGACCAGGTGGACGCGCGTCCCCATGTTTTTGGGGCAACTTTTGCCCCACTGTCAGAGCGGGGGCGGGAAATCGCACCCTCCGGGCAAGACTCCGACCGTGGGAACGTGCTCGGAACAGGCGGAAACAGAGGCCTGCGCGGGGGGACAGCATCTCAAAGGGGACTAGGTGTGTCCGCGTTGCCCTCTTGTCTGGGCAACTTTTGCCCCTCTGTCAGGTTGGAGCCTGGAAATCGCGGCCTCTGGGCAGTCATCCGACCGTCGGAACGCACTTGGAACAGGCGGAAACGGAGGATTTCGCAGAGGGACAGCGTCTCAAAGGGGACTAGGTGTGTCCTCATCAGCCTCTTTTTGGGGAAACTTTTGGGCCTTTGTCAGGGTGTGCCCGGGAAATCGCGGTATCCGGGTGGGCCTCTGACCGTCTGAACGCGCTCGGAAAGGGCGGAAGCGGAGGCCTGCGTGAGGGACAACGTCTCAAAGAGGACTAGGTGTGTCAATGTGGCCCTCTTTTCGGGGCAACATTTGCCCCACTGTCAGCGTGGGGCCGGGAAATCGCGGCCTCCGGGCAAGACTCCTACCGTCGGAACGCACTTGGAATGGGGGGAAACGGAGGCCTGCGCAGAGGGAGAACGTCTCCAAGGGGACTAGGTGGACACGCGTCCCCCTGTTTTCGGGTAAAGTTTGCCCCACTGTCAGCGTGGGGCCAGTAATCGCGGCCTCCGGGAGGGCCTCCGACCGTCGGAACGCACTCAGAACAGGCAGAAACGGAGGCCTGCATGGAGGGAAAGCATCTCAAAGAGGAGAAAGTGCGCGTGCATGGCCCCTTTTCGGGGCAACTTTTGCCCCTCTGTCAGAGTGGGGCCGGGAAATCGCGGCCTCCGGGCGGGCCTCCGACCGTCGGAACGTGCTCGGAACGGGCGGAAACGGAGGCCTGCGCGAGGGACAGCGTCTCAAAGAGGACTTGGTGTGTGGGCGTCACCCTCTTTTCGGGGCAACTATTGGCCCTCTGTCAGGGTGGGGTCGGGAAATCACGGCCTCCGGGGGGGCCTCCGACCTTCGGAACATGCTCGGAATGGGTGGAAGCGGAGGCCAGCACGAGGGACGTCTCAAAGACGACTATGTATGTCCACGTGGCCCTCTTTTCGGGGCAACGTTTGCCCCTCTGTAAGGGTGGAGCCGGAAAATCGCGGCCTCTGGGCGGACATCCGACCGTCGGAACACACTTGGAAAGGGTGGAAACGGACTCCTGTGCGGAGGGACAGCGTCTCAAAGGGGACTAGGTGTGTCCGCGTCAACCTCTTTTCGGGGAAACTTTTGACCCTCTGTCAGGGTGGGACAGGGAAATTGTGGCCTCTGGGCAGGCCTCCTACCGTCGGAACGCGCTCGGAACAGGCGGAAGCGGAGGCCTGCGCGGAGGGACGGCGTCTCAAAGAGAACTAGGTGTGGCCACGTGGCCCTCTTTTTGGTGCAACTCTTGCCCCTCTGTCAGGGTGGAGTCGGGAAATCGCAGCCTCTGCGCGGGCCTCCGACCGTCGGAACGCACTCGGAACGGGCGGAAGCGGAGGCATGCCAGAGGTATAACGTCTCAAAGAGGACTAGGTGTGTCGACGTGGCCCTCTTTTCGGGGCAACTTTTGCCCCTCTGTCAGGGTGGAGCCTGGAAATCGCGGCCTCTGGGCGGGCATCCAACCGTCGGAACGCGCTCGGAACGGGCGGAAACGAAGGCCTGCGCGGAGGGACAGCGTCTCAAAGGGGACTGGGTGTGTCCACATCACCCTCTTTTTGGGGAAATTTTTGTGCCTTTTTCAGGGTGGGGCCGGGAAATCGCGGCGTCCGGGTGGGCCTCCGACCATCTTAACGCACTCAGAATGGGCGGAAACGGAGAACTGCGCAAAGGACAGCTTCTCAAAGAGGTTTAGGTGCGCGTGCTTCGCCTTGTTTTCTGGGCATCTTTTGCCTCTCGGTCAGGGTCGGGCCGGGAAATCCTGGCATTCGGGCGGACCTCCGACCGTTGGAACGCGCTCGGAATGGGCGGAAATGGAGGCCTGCGCGGAGGGACAGCTTCTCAAAGAGGACTAGGTGTGTGCGCGTCACCCTCTTTTCGGGGCAACATTTGGCCCGCTGTCAGGGTGGGGCCGGGAAATCGCGGATCCGGGCCGGCCTCCGACCATCAGAACGTGCTCGGAATGAGTGGAAACGGAGGCCTGCGCGAGGGACAGCATCTCAAAGAAGACGAGCTATGTCCGCGTGGCCCTCTTTTCGGAGAAACTTTTGGCCCTCTGTCAGGGTGAGGCCGGGAAATCGCGGTCTCTGGGCGGGCCTCCGACCGACAGAAAGCTCTCGTAACGGGTGGAAATGGAGGCGTGCACGGATGGACAGCATCTCCAAGAGGACTAGGTGCACACGCATCCCCCTGTTTTCGGGGCAACTTTATCCCCACTTTAAGCGTGGGGCCGGGAAATAACGGCCTCCGGGCCAGCCTCCGACTATCGGGAAGCTTTCGGAACGGGCGGAAACGGAGGCCTGCACGAGGGATGTCTCAAAGAGGACTAGGTGTGTCCACGTGGCCCTCATTTCGGGGCAACGTTTGCCCCTCTGTAAGGCTGGAGCCGGAAAATCGCAGTCTCTGGGCGGACATCCGACCATCGGAACACACTCGGAATGGGTGGAAACGGACTCCTGCGCGGAGGGACAGCGTCTCAAAGGGGACTAGGTGTGTCCCCATCACCCTCTTTTCGGGGAATCTTTTGACCCTCTGTCAGGGTGAGGCCAGGAAAACGTGGCCTCCGGGCGGTCCTCCGACCGTCGGAACGCTCTCGGAACCGGTGAAAACGGAGGCCTGCGTGGAGGGAGAGCGTCTCCAAGAGGACTAGGTGCGCGTGTCCCACTGTTTTCGGGCCAGCTTTTGATCCTCTGTCAGCGTGGGGCCAGGAAATCCCAGCCTCCGGGGGGTCCTCAGACCATCGTAACGCACTCGGAAAGGGCAGAAATGGAGGCCTGCACGGAGGGACAGCATCTCAAAGAGGACTAGTTGTGTCCACGTCACCTTCATTTCGGGGCAACTTTTGCCCCTCTATCAGGGTGGGGCCGGGAAATCGAGGCTTCCAGCGGGACTCCGACCGTAGGAACGCGCTCGGAACACGCGGAAACAGAGGCCTGCGCGGCGGGACAGCGTCTCAATGAGGACTTGGTGTGTCCGCGTCGCCCTGGTTTCGGGGCAACTTTTGCCCTCTGTCATGGTGGACCCGGGAAATCGCGATCTCCGGGCGGGTCTCTGACCGTCGGAACGCACTCGGAACGGGCGGAAAAGGAGGCCTGCGTGGAGGGACAGCGTCTCAAAGAGAACTGGTTGGGTCCGGGTCGCCCTCTTTTCGGGGCAAGTCTTGCCCATCTGTCAGGGTGGAGCCGTGAAATTGGGATTCTTAGCGGGCCTCCGACTGTCGGAACGCCCTTGGTTGGGGCAGAAAGGGTGGCCTGCATAGAGGGAAAGGGTCTCAAAGGGGACTAGGTGTGTCCGAGTCACCCTCTTTTCGGGGCGACTTCAGGCCCTCTGTCAGGGTGGAACCGGGAAATCGCGGCCTTCGGGCGGTCCTCCGACCGTCGGAACGCTCTCGGAATCGGTGGAAAAAGAGACTTGCGCGGAGTGACAGCGTCTCCAAGAGGACTAGTTGCGCACGCATCCCCCTGTTTTCGGGGCAACTTTGGCCCCACAGTCAGGGGGGGCCGGGAAAACGCGGCCTCCGGGCGGGCCTTCGACCGTCGGAACGTTCTCGGAACGGGTGGAAACGGAGGCCTGCGTGAGGGACAGGGTCTCAAAGAAGACTGGGTGTGTCCGCGTCACCCTCTTTTCGGGCAACTTTTGGCCCTCTGTCATCATGATGCCGGGAAATCTCGGCCTTTGGGCAGGCCTCCAGCCATCGGAACGCACTCGGAACGGGTGGAAGCGGAGGCCTGCGTGAGGGACAACGTCTCAAAGAGGACTTGCTGTGTCCATGTGGCCCTCTTTTTGGGGCAAGTTTTGCCCCTCTTTCGGGGTGCAGCCGGGAAATCGCGGCCTCTGGGTGGGCATCCGACCGTCGGAACGCACTCGGAACGTGTGGAAACGGATTCCTGTGCGGAGGGACAGCGTCTCAAAGGGGACTAGGTGTGTCCGTGTCACCCTCTTTTCGGGGCAACTTTTGCCCCTCTGTCAGAGTGGGGCCGGGAAATCGTGGCCTCCGGGCGGACGTCCGACCGTCGGAACGCGCTCAGAACAAGCGGAAACGGAGGCCTGCGTGGAGGGACAGCGTCTCCAAGAGGACTAGGTGCGCGCGCTTCCCCCTGTTTTCAGGGCATCTTTAGTCCCACTGTCGTGGTGGGGCCGGGAAATCGCGGCCTCTGGGCGGGCCTCCGACCGTCAGAACGTGCTCAGAATGGGCGGAAATGGAGGACTGCGCGAAGGACAGCGTCTCAAAGAGTACTAGGTGCGTCCGCGTGGCTCTCTTTTCGGGGCAACTTTTGGCCCTCTGTCAGGGTGGGGCTGGGAAATCACGGACTCCGGGCGGGTCTCCGACCGTCGGAACGTGCTCGGAACAGGCAGAAATGGAGGCCTGCACGAGGGACAGCGTCGCAAAGAGGACTGGGTGTGTCCGGGCGGCCCTGTTTTCGGAGCAACTTTTGCCACCCTGTCAGGGTGGGGCCGGGAAATCACAGCCTCTGGGCGGGCCTCCGACCGTCGGAACGTGCTCGGAACATGCGGAAATGGAGGTCTGCCCGGAGGGACAGCGTCTCCAAGAAGACTGGGTACGCGCACATCCCCCTGTTTTCGGGGCAACGTTGGCCCCACTGTCAGGGTGTGGCCGGGAAATTGTGGCCTCCGGGTGGGCCTCCGACTGTCGGAAGTCCTCGGAACAGGCGGAAACTGAGGCCTGCGCGAGGGACAGCGTCTCAAAGAGGACTTGCTGTGTCCGCGTCATACTCTTTTCGGGGCAACTTTTGGCCCTCTGTCAGGGTGGCGCCTGGAAATCGCGGCCTCCCGGCAGTCTTCCGACCGTCGGAACACGCTCCGAAAGGGTGGAAACGGAGACATGCACGAGGGACAACGTCTCAAAGAGGACTAGGTGTGTCCACGTTGCCCTCTTTTCGGGTCAACTTTTGCCAATCTGTCAGGGTGGAGCCGGGAAATCGCGGCTTCTGGGCGGGCATCCGACCGTCGGAACGCACTCAGAACGGGTGGAAACTGATTCCTGCGTTCAGGGACAGCGTCTCAAAGGGGACTAGGTGTGTCCGCATCACCCTCTTTTCGGGGCAACATATGCCCCTCTGTCAGACTGAGGCCGGGAAATCACGGCCTCTGGGCGGCCTCCGACCATCGGAACGCTATTGGAATGGGCGGAAACGGATTCCTGTGTGAAGGGACAGCGTCGAAAATATCACTAGGTGTTTGCATGGTCCTCTTTTCGGGGCAACTTTTGCCCCTCTGTAAGGGTGGGGCTGGAAAATCGCAGCCCCCGCGCTTACATCCGAACGTGGAACGCGCTCGGAACGGGCTGAAATGGAGTCCGGCGCGGAGGGACACCATCTCAAAGAAGACTAGGTGTGCCCGCATGGCCCTCTTTTTGGGGCTACTTTTGCCCCTCTGTCAGAGTGCGGCCGGGAAATCACGGCCCCAGGGCGGGCCTCCGACTGTCGGAACGCGCTCGGAATGGGCAGAAATGGAGGCCTGCGCGGTGGGACAGCGTCTCAACGAGGACTAGGTGTGTTTGCTTCTCCCTCCATTCCGGGCAACTTTTGCCTCTCTGCCAGGAGGGGCCAGGAAATCTCAGCCTTCGGGCGGGCCTCCGACTGTCGAAACACGTTCGGTACAGGCAGAAACGGAGGCTTGCGCGGAGGGACAGCATCTCAAAGAAGACTAGGTGTGTCCGCGTGGCCCTTTTTTTGGGGAATCTTTTGCCCCTCTGTCAGAGTGGGGCTAGGAAATCGCGGCCCCCGTGCGGGACTCTGACCATCAGAATACACTCGAAATTGGCGGAAACGGATCCCTGTGCGGAGGGACAGCGTCTCAAAGAAGACTAGGTTTGTCCATGTCGCCCTGTATTCGGAGCAACTTTTGCCCCTCTGTCACGGTTGGCCCGGGAAATCGCGGTCGACGGTTGGGCCTCCGAGCGTCGGAACGCGCTTGCAACGGGCGGAAACGGAGGCCTGCTTGGAGGGACAGTGTCTCAAAGAGAACTAGGTATGTCAGCGTCGCCCTCTTTTCGGGGCAAGTCTTGCCTATCTGCCAGGGTGGGGCTGCGAAATCGCAGCCTCTGAGAGGGCCTCCGACTGTTGGAACGCGCTAGGTAAGGGCAGAAACGGAGGCCTGCGTGTAGGGACAGCGTCTCAAAGAGGACTAGGTGTGTCTGCGTGGCCATCTTTTCGGAGCAATTTTGCCCCTCTGTCAGAGTGGGGCTGGGAAATCGCGGCCTCCGGGCTTGCATCTGAATGTGGAACACGCTCGGAACGCGCCAAAATGGAGTCCTGCACGGAAGGACACCATCTCAAAGAAGACTAGGTGTGTCTGCGTGGCCCTCTTTTTGGGGCAACTTTTGCCCCTCTGTCAGAGTGGGGCCGGGAAATCACGGCCCCAGGGCGGGCCTCTGACCGTCGGAACGCGCTCGGAATGGGCAGAAATGGAGGGCTGCGTGGAGGGATAGCATCTCAAAAAAGACTAGGTTTTCCGCATCGCCCTGTTTTCGGGGCAACTTTCGCCCTTTTTCAGGGTGGAGCTGGGAGATCGCGGCCTTTGAGCGGGCCTCCGACCCACGGAACGCAGTCGGAACGGGCGGAAACGGAGGCCTGCATGAGGGACAGCGTCTCAAAAAAGACTAGTTTTTCCCCATCGCCCTCTTTTTGAGTCAACTTTTGCCCCTCTGTCATGGTTGGGCCCGGAAATCGCAGCGTCCAGGCGTGCATCCGAACGTGGAACGCACATGGAACGGGCTGAAACGGAGTACTGCACGGAGGGACAGCAACTCAAAGGGGACATGGTGTGTCCACGTGGCCCTCTTTTCTTGGCAACTTTTGCCCCTCTGTCAGACTGAGGCCGGGAAATCGCGGCCTCCGGGCGGGCCACCGACCGTCGGAACGCGATCGGAATGGGTGGAAATGGAGGCCTGCGTGAAGGGACAGCGTCTAAAATATGACAAGGTCTCCTTGTGGCCCTCTTTTCGGGGCAACTTTTGCCCCTCTGTCAGGGTGGGGCTGGGAAATCGCAGCCCCCGGGCTTGGATCCGAACGTGGAACGTGCTCGGAACGGGCGAAAACGGAGTCCTGCGCGGAGGGACACCATCTCAAAGAAGACTAGGTGTGCCCGTGTGGCCCTCTTTTTGGGCAAATTTTGCCCCTCTGTAAGAGTGGGGCCGGGAAATCGTGGCCGCAGGGCGGGCCCCATCCGTCGAAACGCGCTCGGAATGCGTGGAAATGGAGGCCTGCACGGTGGGACAGCGTCTCAACGAGGACTAGGTGTGTCCGCTTCTCCCTCTATTCGGGGCAACTTTTGCCTTTCTGTCAAGGTGTGCCGGGAAATCGCAGCCTTCGGGCAGGCCTCCAACCTTCGAAACACGTTCGGTACAGACAGAAACGGAGGCCTGCGCGGAGGGACAGCGTCTCAAAGAAGACTAGGTGAGTCCGTGTGGCCCTCTTTTTGAGGCAACTTTTGCCCTTCTGTCAGAGTGGGACCAGGAAATCGCGGCCCCCGTGCAGGCCTCCGTCCATCACAATACGCTCAGGATTGGCGGAAACGGAGCTCTGTACTGAGGGACAGCGTCTCAAAGAAGACTAGGTTTGTCCATATCGCCCTGTATTCGGGGCAACTTTTGCCCCATTGTCACGGTGGGCCCGGGAAATCGCGGCCTCTGGTTGGGCCTCCGACTTTCGGAACGCGCTCGGAACGGGCGGAAACGGAGGCCCGCGTGGCGGGACATCGTCTCAAAGAGAACTAGGTATGTCCGCGTCGCCCTCTTTTCGGGGCAAGTCTTGCCTATCTGTCAGGGCGGGGCTGGGAAATCGCAGCCTCTGAGAGGGCCTCCGACTGTCGGAACGCGCTCGGTAAGGCAGAAACGGAGGCCTGCGCGGAGGGACAGCGTCTCAAAGAGGACTAGGTGTGTCCACGTGGCCCTCTTTTCTTGGCAACTTTTACCCCTCTGTCAGACTGAGGCCGGGAAATCGCGGCCTCCGGGTGGGCCACCGACCGTCGGAACGCGATCGGAATGGGTGGAAACGGAGGCCTGCGTGAATGGACAGCATCTAAAATATGACTAGGTCTCTGCGTGGCCCTCTTTTCGGGGCAACTTTTGCCCCTCTGTCAGGGTGGGGCTGGGAAATCGCAGCCCCCGGCTTTGCATCCGAACGTGGAACGCGCTCGGAACGGGCGAAAAACGGAGTCCTGCACGGAGGGACACCATCTCAAAGAAGACTAGGTGTGCCCGCATGGCCCTCTTTTGGGGGCAAATTTTGCCCCTCTGTAAGAGTGGGGCCGGGAAATCGCGGCCGCAGGGTGGGCCTCAGACCATGGGAACGCGTTCGGAACGGGAGGAAACGGAGGCCTGTGCGGAGCGACAGCGTCTCAAAGAGGAATGCGTGTGTCCGCGTGGCCCTCTTTTCGGCTCATCTTTTGCCACTCTGTCAGGGTGGGGACGGGAAATCGCAGCCTCTGGAGAGGCCTCTGACCATCGGAACGCGCTCGGTATGGGAAGAAACGGAGGCCTGCGCGGTCGGACAGCATCTCAAGGAGGATTACGTGTGTCCGCGTGGCCCTGTTTTCTGGGCAACTTTTGCCCCTCTGTCTGAGTTGGGCCGGGAAATCCTGGCCTCCGGGCAGGCCTCCGAACATAGGAACACGCTCGGAATGCGCGGAAACGGAGGCCTGTGCAGAGGGACCGCACCTGAAAGAGGACTAGATGCGTTCCTCGTCCTGTTTTCCGGGCAACTTTTGCCTCTGTGTCAGGGTGGGGCCGGGAAATTCCGGCATTCGGGCGGGCCTCCAACCATCGGAACGCGCTCGGAAAGGGTGGAAATGGAGGCCTGCATGGAGGGACAGCGTCTCACAGAGGACTAGGTGTATTCGCGTGGCCCTCTTTTCGGGGCAGCTTTTCCCCCTCTGTCACGGTAGGGCCGGGAAATCGCAGGTTTGGCCGGGCCTCCAACATCGGAACGCGCTCGGTAAGGGTTGAAACGGAGGCCTGCGCGGACGGAAAGCTTCTCAAATAGGTGTGTCCACGTCACCCTTATTTCGGGGCAACTTTTGCTCCTCTGTCAGGGTGGGACCGGGAAATCGCGGCTGCTGGCTGTACTCAGACCGTCGGAACGCGCTCGGAACATGCGGAAATGGAGGCCTGTACAGCGGGACAGTGTCTAAAAGAGGACTTGGTGTGTCCACGTCGCCCTGTTTTCGGAGCAACTTTTGCTCTCTGTCAGGGTGAAGTCGGGAAATCGCGGCCTTTGGGTGGGCCTCCGACGGTCGGAACGCGCTCTGAACGGGTGGAAAAGGAGGTCTGTGTGGAGGGAAAGCATCTCAAAGAAAACTAGGTGCGCGTGCGTCTACCCCCTTTCGGGGCAACTTTTGCCCCTCTGTCAGGGTGGGGCCGGGATATCGCGCCATCCGGGCGGGCCTCCGACCGTCGGACCGCACTCGGAATCGGGGGAAATGGAGGCCTGCATGAGGGACAGCGTCTCAAAGAGGACTAGGTTTTCCGTGTGGCCCTCGTTTGGGGGCAACTTTTGCCCCTCTGTGAAGGTGGGGCTGGGAAATCGTTGCTGCCGGCGGGACTCCGACCGTCGGAACACGCTCGGAACATGTGGAAACGGAGGCCTGCGCGGCGGGACAGCGTCTCAAAGAGGACTTGATGTGTCCGCGTCGCCCTGTTCTCAGGGCAAGTCTTGCCCAACTGTCAGTGTTGGGCCGGGAAATCGCGGCCTCTGAGCTGGCCTCCGCTTGTCGGAACAAGCTCGGTAAGGGCAGAAACGGAGGCCTGCGCTGAGGGACAGCGACTCAAAGAGGACTAGGTGTCTCCGCGTCACCCTCTTTTCGGGGCACCTTTTGGCCCCCTGTCAGGGTGGGGCCAGGAATCCCGGCCTTCAGGCAATACTCCAACCGTGGAAACGCGATTGGTACAGGCAGAAACGGAGGGCTACGAGGAGGAACAGCGCCTCAAAGAAAACTAGGTGTGTCCGCGTTGCCCTCTTTTTGGGGCAACTTTTGCCTCTCTGTCAGAGGGGGGCCGGAAAATCCCGGCCTTCGGGCGGGCTTCCGACCGTCGGAACGAGCTCGGAATGGGCGGAAACGGAGGCCTGCCCGGAGGGACAGCGTCTCAAAGAAAACTAGGTTCCCGTGCATCACCCCCCTTTCGGGGCAACTTTTGACCCTATGTCAGCGTACGGCCTGGAAATCGCGGCCTAGGGTGGGCCTCCGACCATCGGAACGGGCTCAGAATGGGCGGAAACTGAGGCCTGCATGGAGGGACAGCGTCTAAAAATGACTAGGTGTGTCCGCGTGTCCCTCTTTTCGGGGCAACTTTTGCCCCTCTGTTAGGGTGGGGACGGGAAATCGCAGCCTCCGGGTGTGCATCCGAACGTGGAACACGCTCGGAACGAGCGGAAGTGGAGTCCTGCATGGAGGGACACCATCTCAAAGAAGACTAGGTCTGTCCGCCTGGCCCTCTTTTCGGGTCAACTTTTGCCCCTTTGTCAGAGTGGGGCCGGGAAATCGTGGCCTCTGGGCGGGCTTCTGACTGTCGGAACACGCTCGGTAATGGCTGAAACGGAGGCCTGCCGGGACGGAAAGAGTCTCAAAGAGTACTTGGTGTGTCCGCGTCACCCTCTTTTTGGGAAACTTTTGGGCCTCTGTCAGGGAGGGGCCGGGAAATGGCGGCCTCTGGGCGGGTATCTGATCGTCAGAACGCGCTCGGAACGGGCGGAAACGGAGGCCTTTGCAGAGGGACAGCGTCTCAAAGGGTACTAGGTGTGTCCTTGTTACCCTCTTTTTGGGGAAACTTTTGGGCCTTTGTCAGGGTGGGGCCGGGAAATCGCGGCGTCCCGGCGGGACTCCGACCCTCGGAACGCGCTCGGAACGGTGGGCACAGATTCCTGCACGGAGGGACAGCGTTTCAATGGTGACTAGGTGCGTGCATCTCCCTGTTTTCCGGGCAACTTTTGCCCCTCTGTCAGGGTGGAACTGGGACGTCGCCGCCTCCGGGCGGGTCTCCAACTGTTGGAACGCGCTCGGAATGGGCGGAAACGGAGGTCTGCATGAGGGACTGCGTCTCCAAGGGAACCAGGTGTGTCCGTGTGTCCCTCTTTTCGGGGCAACTTTTGGGCCTCCGTCAGGGTGGGGCCAGGAAATCACGGCCTTTGTGCGGGCCTCCGACTTTCGGTACGCGATCGTAACGGGCGGAAACGGAGGCCTGCGCGAAGACAGCTTCTCAAAGAGGACTATGTGCGCTCGCTTCACCCTGTTTTTGGGGTAACATTTACCCCTCTGTCAGGGTGGTGCCGGGAAATCCTGGGCTTCGGGCGGGTCTCCGACCGTCAGAATATGCTCAGAACTGGTGGAAAAGGAGGCCTGTGCGGAAGGACAGTGTCTCCAAGAGGACAAGGTGCGCGCGCGTCGCCCTGTTTTCGGGGCCACTCTTGCCCCTCTGTCAGGGTGGGGCCAGGAAATCCCGGCCTCCAGGCAGTCCTCCGATCGTCGGAAAACGCTCGGAACGGTCGGAAACGGAGACCTGCGCGTAGGGATAGCGTTTCCAACAGGAGTAGGTGCACGCGTCGCCCTTTTTTCTGGGCAACTTTTGCCTCTCGGTCAGCGTAGGGCCGGTAAATCCCGGCCTACGGGCGTGCCTCCAACCGTCGGAAATCGCTCGGATTGGGCGGAAACGGAGGCCTGCGTGGAGGGACAGCTTCTCAAACAGGACTAGGTGTTTCTGCGTCACCCTCTTTTCGGGGTAACTTTTGCCCCTCTGTCAGGGTGGACCCGCGAAATCCCGGGCTCCAGTCAGGCCTCCGACCGTCAGAACGCATTTGGAATGGGTGGAAACGGAGGCATGCGCAGAGGGACAGGGTCTCAAAAAGGACTAGGTGTGTCCGTGTCGCCCTCTTTTCAGGCAGCTTTTGGCCATCTGTCATGGTGGGGCCGGGAAATCAAGGCCTCCAGGGGGGCATCAGAAAGTCGGAACGTGCTCGGAACGGGTGGAAATGGAGTCCTGCACGGAGGGACAGCGTTTCCATCAGGATTAGGTGCGCGCGTCACCCTTTTTTTCAGGCAACTTTTGCCCCTCTGCCACTGTGAGCCGGGAAGTCCTGGCCCCCAGACGGGCCTCCGAATGTCGGAAGGCGCTCGGAACGGGCGGAAACGAAGGCCTGAGCGGAGGGACAGCATCTTAAAGAGGACTAGGTACGCACGCGTCGCCCTCTTTTCGGGGCAATTTTTGACCCTCTGTCAGCATTGGGCCGGGATATCCCGGCCTCCGGGTACGCCTCCGACTGTAGGAACGCACTCGGAACTGGTGGAAACAGAGGCCTGCGCGGAGGGACAGCGTCTCAAAGACGACTATGTGCATGCGTAGACCTCTTTTCGAGGCAAATTTTGCCCCTCTGTCATGGTGCAGCTGGAAATCCTGGCCTCCGGACGGGCCTCTGATGTTCGGACCGCACTCGGAACGGTTGGAAACGGAGGCCTACGCATTGGGACAGCATCTCGACAGGATTAGGTGTGCGTGTCGCCCTTTTTTCCGGGCAACTTTTGCCTCTCTGTCAGTGTGGGGCCGGGAAATCGCAGCCTCCAGGCTGGCCTCCGACAGTTGGAACGCACTTGGAAAGGACGGAAACGGAGGCCTGCGCGGAGGGAAGCATCACAAAGCGAAGTACGTGCGCTTGTCGCCCTCTTTTTGGGGCAACTCTTGCCCTTCTGTCAGGGGTTGGCCAGGAAAACGCGGCCTCCGGGTGGGCCTCGGACCAACGGAACTCGCTCAGCATGGGCAGAAACGGAGGACTGCGTGGAGGGACAGCGTCTCAAACAGGACTAGGTGTGTCCGCGTTGCCCTCTTTTCAGGGCAACACCTGTTTCTCTGTCAGGGTGGGGCCGGGAAATCACGGCCTCCGGGCGGGCCTCTGACAGTCGGAACGCACTCAGAACGGGCAGAAGCTGAGGCCAGGAGGGAGGGACAGCGTCTCAAAGAGGGCTACATGCGCTCGTTGCCTTCTTTTTGAGGAAACTTTTGCCCCTTTGTCACGGTGGGGCCGGGAAATCGCGGCCTCCGGGCTGGACTCTGACAGTCGGAATGCTCTAGAACGGGCAGAAGCGGAGGCCTGCGCGGGGGGACTGCGTCTGAAAGAGAACAAGGTGCGCGTGCGTCCCCCTGTTTTCGGGGCAACTTTTGACCCTCTGTCGGGGGGGGGCCGGGAAATCCCGGCCTCCGGGTGGGGCTCCGATCGTAGGAACGCGCTCAGAAAGGGCGGAAACGGAGGCCTGCGCTTAGGGACAGCTTCTCAAAGAGGACTACGTGCGCGCATCGCCCTCTTTTCGAGGCAACTGTTGCCCCTCTGTCACAGTGGGGCTGGGAAATCCCGCCTCCTGTTGGGCCTCCGACCGTCGGAACGCTCCCAGAACGGGCGGAAACGGAGGCCTGGGTGGAGGTACAGCGTCTCAAAAAGGACTAGGTTTGCGCGCATTGCTCTGTTTTCGGGGAAACTTTTGCCCCTGTGTCAGGGTGGGGGCAGGAAAATCCCAGCCTCCAGGCGGGCCTCCGACCGTTGTAACGAGCTTGGAACGGGCGGAAAAGAAGACCTGCGCGGAGGGGCAGCGTCTCAATGAGGACTATGTGCGGGCGTGACCCTCTTTTCGAGGCAACTTTTGCCCCTCTCTCATGGTGGAGCCTGGGAATCCTGGCCTCCAGACGGGCCTACGAACATCGGAACACGTTCGGAATGGGCGGAAACGGAGGCCTGCGCGTAGGGACACTGTCCACAACAGGTTTAGGGGTGCGCGTTGCTCTTTTTTCCGGGCAACTTTTGCCTCTCTGCCGGCATGGGGCCGGGAAATCCCAGCCTCCGGGTGGGCCTCCGACCATCGGAACGTGCTTGGAACTGGTGGAAACAGAGTCCTGCATGGAAGGACAGAGTCTCCATGAGGAATCGGTGCGCACGCATCGCCCTGTTTTCGGGGCAACTTTTGCCCCTCTGTCATGGTGGCGTCAGGAAATCGCGGTCTCTGGGCGGGACTCCGACCATTGGAATGCACTCAGAATGGGCGGAAACGGAGGCCTGCGCGGGGGGACTGCGTCTGAAAGAGAACAAGTTGCGCACACGTACCCCTGTTTTCGGGGCAACTTTTGCCCCTCTGTCCGGGTGGGGCCGGGAAATCCCGGCCTCCGGGCAGGCCTCCGACCATCAGAACGCGTTCGGAATGGGCAGAAATGGAGCCCTGCGTTGAGGGACTGCGTCTCAAAGAGGACTAGGTGCGTGCGTGTCGCCCTTTTTTATGGGGCACCTTTTGCCCCCCTGTCATGGTGGAGCCGGGAAATCGCAGCCTCCGTGCGTGCCAGTAAACGTCGGAACACACTCAGAACTGGCAGAAAAGGAGGCCTGCGTGGAGGCACAGCGTTTCAAAAATGACTAGGTGCGTGCGCGTCGCCCTCTTTTCAGGAAAATTTAGCCCTCTGTCAGGGTGGGGACAAGAAATCACCGCCTGCGGCCGTACTCCGATCATCTGAACGCGCTCAGAAATGGCGGAAATGATGGCCTGCGTGGAGGGACAGCATCTCAAACAGGACTAGGTTTGTCCGCGTTGCTCTCTTTTCCGGGCAACTTTTGCCCCTCTGTCATGGCGGAGCCGGGAAATCCCGGCCTCCGGGAGGTTCTCCGACGGTCAGAACGCGTTCGGAACGGGCGGAAACGGTAGCCTGCGCTTGAGGACAGCGTCTCCAAAAGGATTAGGTGCGTACGTCGCTCTTTTTTCCGTGCAACTTTTGCCTCTCTGTCATCGTGGGGCTGGGAAATCGGGCCATATGGGCGGGCATCCGACTGCAGGAACGTGCTTGGAACGGGGAGAAATGGAGGCCTGCGCGGAGGGACAGCGTCTCAAAGAGGACTACGTGCGCACGTGACCCTCTTTTCGAGGCAACATTTGCCCGTCTCTCACGGTGGAGCCTGGGAATCCTGGCCTCCAGACGGGCCTATGAACATCGGAACACGTTCGGAACGGGTGGAAACGGGGGCCTGCGTGGAGGGACAGCATCTCAAACAGGATTAGGTGCGTGCGTCACCTTTTTTCTGGGAAACTTTTGCCCCTCTGTCAGGGTGGCACCGGGAAATCGCGGCCTCCGGGCGGGCCTCCGACCGTTGGAATGAGCTTCGAACGGGCAGATATGGATGCCTGCGCGGAGGGACAGCGTTTCAAAGTGTACTAGGTGCACGCGCGTCGCCCTGTTTTCGGGGCAACTTTTGCCCGTCTGTCAGCATGGGGCCGGGAAATCTGGGTCATCGGGTGGGCCTCCGATCATCGGAACGCACTCGGAATGCACGGAAATGGAGGCCTGCGCATAGGGACAGCGTCTCCAACTGGATTCAGTGCGCGCGTCGCCCTGTTTTTGTGGTAACTTTTGCCCCTCTTTCAGGGTGGGGCCGGGAAATCAACAACTGCACCCGGCAGCCTATGCCGGAGGATGGCTGCCTCCTCACCCTGTAAGACCGTGCCGTGCCGGAGGGGAGCCGCTGCCTCGCCACACAAGACCACGCCACACCACCTTCCACCACCCACTTGGCTTCTCCGCCACTCCCAGCAAGTGTGGTAGGCGTGCTCCGGACTAGGCGGGGCATCCCAGGGCCGGCGGCTAGAAAGCCCGCGGGAGGACCGCGCCGACAGCAGCAACAACTGCGCCCGGCAGCCTATGCCAGAGGAAGGCCGCCTCCTCACCACGTAAGACTGCGCCACGCTGGAGGGGAGCTACTGCCTCGCCACGTAAGACCGCGCCACGCCACCTTCCACCTCCCACTTGGCTGCTCCGCCACGCTCCAGCACGTGTGGCAGGCGTGCTCCGGACGAGGCGGGGCGTCGCAGTGCCGGTGGCTAGAAAGCGCCAGAGGCCTCGGGCCGGTGGCCGAAGGGCGGTCGCCGCTGTTCTGGTGGCTGAGCGGGGGGCGGGGCTGGCCAGGAGCTTTCGCTTGCTGATAGTAGGCCCTCCTGCTGGGCTTTGAGTGAGGGGTTTTTTTTTTAATAGTATTTGAAATTGGTTTTTTGAGTTGTCCCTGGCCATGCTGTCGCTTATGGTTCCTGGGGAGCGCACCGATGCCGCCATTGAGGTGGTTATGGGCAAGGGACATAACAGCGGTGGGAGCTTAACATGTCCACATAGAAGAAGGAGGGACAGATGGCTGACACCTGTCCCTACTTCTGGTTTTGCTCCCAGCCAGAGGCTGCCAGGGAGTCTTGTCAGTCGCCCCTCCGGCCTGACGGTGCTGTTGCTTAATGCTTGGTCGGTCAATAACAAATCTGCCCTCATCCAGGACCTGATTGTGGATGAGGGGGCCAACCTGGTCTGCATAACAGAGACCTGGGCGGGAGGGGGGGGGATGTTGCCCTCCCCCAAGTGTGCCCGCCCGGGTATCTGGTCCAGCACTGCTCACGGCCGGAGGGGAGGGGAGGGGGGTCGCTTTGGTCTACCGAGCCTCCATCTATCTCACGGGACTTCCTGTCCTTTCGAGGCCAGGGCTGGGGTGTCTCTACTTGGTGTTGGGTGACCGAGACAGACTGGGGATTCTGTTGGTGTACCGTGCACCCTTCTGCCCAACAGTCTCCCTGCCTGAGCTGACGGAGACTGTCTCGGACCTTGTGTTGAGGACTCCCAGGATGTTGGTCCTGGGGGACTTCAATCTCCATGCCGAGGCTGGTCTGCCCTGGCCGCTCAGGACTTCATGGCCTCCATGATGGCCATGGGGCTGTCTCAACATGTCACCGGCCCGACCCATGAACGGGGACACACTCTGGACCTGGTTTTCTCAACGGGGCAGGAAGAGGGTGGTCTGAGGGTGAGGAATTTATGCTTGACTCCCCTGTCATGGTCAGATCACTTCCTGGTGAGGTTTGTGCTCGAGAGTGACTTCTCCCTCTGTAAGAGTGTGGACCTGATTATGTGGGTCCGCCCCCGGAGCCGGATGGATCCGGAAGGATTCCTGAAGGCCCTGGGGGAGTTTCTGGCTGACAAGACGGGTGCTCCTGTCGAGGCTCTGGTCGACCTGTGGAATGGGAGATGACCAGGGCTGTAGACACGATCGCTCCTAAGCGTCCTCTCCCACCGGGCAGAGCCCGCTCTTCCCCTTGGTATACTCCTGAATTGAGGGCGATGAAGCAGGTTGGGAGACGATTAGAGCGTAGGTGGAGGAAATCACGAGATGAATCTGACCGAACACACTTAAGAGCCCTCTATCGGGCCTATGCTGTGGTGGTGAGGGCGGCAAAAAAGAGATTCTTTTCCACTTCCATTGCCTCCTCACAATGCTGTCCAGTGGAGCTCTTTCGAGTGGTGCAAGGCCTGGTTCGTCCAGGTCCAAAGGAAGACCTGATTCCACCCTCAAAGGCCCACTGTGACGACTTTGCCAGGCATTCCAGGGAGAAAATCGCTCAGATTCGTCACGAGCTGGACAACACTATTGATTCAAAGGAGACACCAACGCTGCCGTCTGGTCCAGATTTATTGGATAAATTTCAGTTACTGCGGCCCGATGACGTGGACAAGGTGCTTGGGCGAGTACGTCCAACCACTTGCCTTTTGGACCCTTGCCCGTCTTGGTTAATATATGATTCCAAGCACGGGATTGGAACCTGGATCTTGGAAGTGGTTAACGCTTCTCTGAGGGAGGGTTGGGTGCCTGCCCCTTTAAAGGAGGCAGTAGTCCGACCGGTCCTGAAGAAGGCGTCACTGGATCCAGAGATGGCCACTAACTATAGACCAGTGGCCAACATCTCTTTTCTGGGCAAGGTGTTAGAGCAGGTGTTGGCGGGACAACTCCAAGCACTCTTGGATGAAACTGATTATCTGGACCCATTGCAGTCCAGCTTCAGACGTGAGTACGGTACTGAATCTGCCCTGGTCGCCCTGTACGATGACCTGTGCAGGGAGAAGGACAGGGGGAGTGTGTCCCTGTTGGTTCTTCTGGACCTCTCAGCGGCTTTCGATACCATCAACCATGGTATCCTTCTGGATAGGCTTGCGGGATTGGGGGTCGGAGGCACTGCTTTGCAGTGGTTCCGCTCCTATCTCAATGGCTGGTTCCAGAAGGTGGTGCTGGGGGACTATGGCTCTGCGCCATGGCAGCTATGCCATGGAGTACCACAGCGGTCCATTTTGTCCCCTTTGCTGTTCAACATGTACATGAAACCGCTGGGAGAGGTCATCAGGAGGTGAGGGCTGTGGATCCATCAGTACGCTGATGATACCCAGCTCTACCTCTCGTTTTCCACCAATCCAGGTGAGGCAGTGGCTGTACTGAACCGGTGCCTGGCCGAGGTAATGGGCTGGATGAGGGCCAATAAACTGAAGCTCAATCCAGACAAGACGGAGGTCCTGTTGGTTGGCGGATCAGGCTTCGGAGAGGGTGAATTGAACCTTGTCCTGAATGGGGTTGCACTCCCTCTTAGGGACAAGGTCCACAGCTTGGGAGTGCTCCTCGACCCAGAGCTTTCACTGGAAGCTCAGGTAACAGCAGTGGCGAGGAGCGCTTTCCTCCAGCTTCGGCTGATTCATCAGCTGCGCCCCTATCTGGAGAACAACTGCCTTGCAACAGTGACACATGCGTTGGTGACTTCCCGTCTGGACTTCTGTAACGCGCTCTACGTGGGGCTACCCTTGAAGACGGTCCGGATACTTCAATTAGTCCAAAATAGAGCTGCCAGGCTGCTGACGGGGACTGGACGTTATCTTCACATGACTCCAGTTCTCCGTCAGCTTCACTGGCTTCCCATTGAAGTCGGGGCCCAATTCAAGGTGTTGGTAATGACCTATAAATCCCTAAACGGCTTGGATCCTGGTTACCTGAAGGAGCGCTTACATCCTTATATGCCCAGCCGCCCCCTGAGATCGGCGGAAGAGGCCGTTCTCCGAGAGCCCTCCGTGGAAGAAGTTAGGAGGGTGGTTACTCGGTGGAGGGCTTTCTCAGCGGTGGCACCTAAGTTAAGGAATGCACTCCCCAGAGAGGTCCGCCCGGCGCCGTCGTTATTTGTTTTTCGGCGCCAGGCGAAGACCTGTTTATTTAAGCAGTATTTTAAATGTTAATATAATTGAATTTTATTTGGCCAGGGCGGCTTGTTTTATATTGTATGTTTTATGTTACATATTTGTTTTTTAATGTATATATTTTAAAATGTTATTTTAATTCATTGTTGTAAGCTGCCCCGAGGCTTCAGCAAATGGGGCAGCATAAAAATGTTTTAATTAAAAATATAAATAAATAAATCGCGGCCTCCGGGCGGGCCTCCGACCATCGGAACGCGCTCAGAACGGGCATAAATGGAGGCCTGAGCGGAGGGACAGCGATTCAAAGAGGACTAGGTGTGGCCGCATGTCCCTGTTTTCAGGGCATATTTTTCCCCTCTGTCAGGGTAGCTCCGGGAAATCCCGGGCTCCGGCGGGCCTCAGACCGTCGGAACGTGCTTGGAACGGGCGGAAACGGAGGACTGCGTGTAGGGACAGCATCTCCAACAGGCTTTGGCGGGCGCATCACCTTTTTTTCTGGGCAACTTTTGCCCCTCTTTCAGCGTGGGGCCAGGAAATTCGTGCTCCGGGCGTGCCTCCGACTGTAGGAATGCTATCGGAACGGGAAGAAATGGAGGCCTGATCGGATGGACAGCGTCTCAAAGAGGACTAGGGGCACGTCTGTCACCCTGTATTCAGGGCAACTCTTGCCCCTCTATCAGTGAGGGGTCGGGAAATGGCGGCCTCCGGGTGGGCCTCCGACCGTCGGAACGCACTCGGAAGAGGCGGAAACGGAGGCCTGCGGGGAGGGACAGCGTCTCAAGAATGCTAGGTGCGCGCGTCTCCTTTTTGTCGTGGCAACTTTTTCCCCTCTGTTACGGTGGGGCCGGGAAATCCCGTCCTCCGGGTGGGCCTCCAATCATCGGAACGCGCATGGAACGGACGAAAATGGAGGCCTGCGTGGAGGGACAGCGTCTCAAAGAGGACTAGGTGTTTCCGTGTCGCCTGCTTTTCAGGCAACTTTTGGCCCTCTGCCAGGGTGGGGCCGGGAAATCGCGCCCTCCGGGCGGGCCTCCGACTGTAGGAACGTGCTCGGAACGGGCGGAAACGGAGTCCTGCGTGGAGGGACAGTGTCTCAAAGAGATCTATGTGCGCGCATGGTCCTATTTTCGAGGCAACTTTTTCCCCTCTGTTATGGTGGGGCCAGGAAATCCCGTCCTCCGGGTGGGCCTCCAATCGTCGGAATGCGCACGGAACGGGCGGAAACGGAGGCGTGCGCGTAGGGACAGCTTCTCCAACAGGATTTGGCGGGCGCATTGCCCTGTTTTCAGGGCAACTTTTGCCACACTGTCAGCTTGGGGCCGGGAAATCCTGGCCTCCAGACGTGCCACCGACCGTCGGAACGCGCTCGGAATGGGCGGAAACGGATGCCTGCGCGGAGGGATAGCGTCTCAAAGAGACTAGCTTTTTCCGTGTTGCCCTCTTTTCAGGCAACTTTTGGCCCTCAGTCAGGGTGGGGCCAGGAAATCGCGGCCACCGGGCGGGCATCCGACTGTAGGGACGACCTCGGAACGGGCAGAAACGGAGGTCTGCGAAAACGGACATCGTCTCAAAGAGGACTGCGTGCACGTGTCGCCCTCTTTTCCAGGCAAATTTTGCCCCTCTGTCAGCGTGGGGCCGGAAATCCCATGCTCCGTGCGGGCCTCCGACCTTCGGAACACTCTAGGTACGGGCGGAAACAGAGGCCTGTGTGGAGGGACAGCGTCTCAAAGATGACTAGGTGTGTCCGCGTCGTCCTCATTTCGGGGCAACTTTTGCCCCTCTGTCAGGGTGGAGCCGGGAAATCGCACTCTCCGGGCGGGCCTCCGACCGTCGGAACGCGCTTGGAAAGGGTGCAAACGGAGGCCAGCGCGGAAGGACAGCGTCTCAAAGAGGACTAGGTGTACCCGCGTCACCCTCTTTTCGGGGCAACTTTTCGCCCTCTGTCAGGGTGGGGCCAGGAAATCTCGGCCTTGGGCGGGCCTCCGACTGTCGGAATGCGCTCGGAACGGGCAGAAGAGGAGTCCTGGGCGAGGGACAGCGTCTCAAAAAGGACTAGGTGTGTCTGCGTCACCCTCTTTTCCGGGCAACTTTGGCCCCACTTTCAGGGTGGGGCCAGGAAATCGCGGCCTCCGGGCGGGCCTCCGACCGTCGGAACGTGCTCGGAACGGGCAGAAACAGAGCCCTGCGCAGAGGGACAGCATCTCAAAGTGGACTAGGTGTGTCCGCGTCGCCCTTTTTTTGGGGAAACTTTTGGACCTCTGTCAGGGTGGGGCTGGGAAATAGCGGCGTCCAGGCGGGCCTCCGACCCTCGGAACGCGCTCGGAACGGGCGGAAAAGAAGGCCTGCGTGAAGAACAGCTTCTCAAAGAGGACTTGGTGCACGCGCTTCGCCCTGTTTTCCGTGCATCTTTTGCCTCTCTGCCAGGATCGGGCTGTGAAATCCTGGCGTTCGGGAGGGCCTTCCCCCCATCGTAACGTGCTCGGTATGGGCAGAAACGGAAGCATGCGCGGAGGGACAGCGTCTCAAAGAGGACTAGGTGTGTCCGCGTGGCCCTCTTTACGGAGCAACTTTTGCCCCATTGTCAGAGTGGGGCCGGGAAATTGCGGCCTCCAGAAGGGCCTCCAACCAGCGGAACGCACTCAGAACAGGCAGAAACGGAGGCCTGGGTGGAGGGACAGCATCTCAAAGGGGACTATGTGTGTCCGCGTGGCCCTCTTTTCGGAGTAACTTTTGTCCCTCTGTCAGAGTGGGGCTGGGAAATCGCGGCCTCCAGGAGGGCCTCCGACCGTCGGAACGCACCCGTAATGGGTGGAAAGGGAGGCCTGCGGGGAGGGACAGCGTCTCAAAGTGTACTAGGTGTGTCGGCGTCACCCTCTTTTCAGGGCAACTTTTGCACCTCTGACAGGGTGGGGCCAGGAAATTGCTACGCCGGGCGGGCTTCCGACTGTCGGAACGCGCTCGGAACGGGAGGAAACGTAGGCCTGCGCGAAGGACAGCTTCTCAAAGAGGACTCGGTGTGCGCGCTTCGGCCTGTTCTCCGGGCATCTTTGTCTCTCTCTCAGGGTCGTGCTGGGAAATCCTGTCCTTCGGGCGGGCATCTGACCGTCGTAACGCTCTCGGTATGGGGAGAAACGGAAGCCTGCGCGGAGGAACAGCATCTCAAAGAGGACTATGCGTGTCCGCGTGGCCCTCTTTACGGAGCAACTTTTGCCCCATTGTCAGAGTGGGGCCAGGAAATCACCGCCTCCAGGTGGGCCTCCGACCGTTGGATCGCACTCAGAACAGGCAGAAACGGAGGCCTGCATGGAGGGACAGCGTCTCAAAGTGGACTAGGTGTGCGTGCGTCGCCCTGTTTTCGGGGCAACTTTTGCCAGTCTGTCAGGGAGTGGCCGCGAAATCCCGGCCTTCAGGGGGGCCTCCGACTTTCGGAACGCGCGTGATACAGGCAGAAAGGGAGGCCTGCGTTGAGGGACAGCGTCTCACAGAGGACTATGTGTGTCTGCGTCACCCTCTTTTTGGGGCAACTTTTTCCCCTCTTTCAGGGTGGGGCCGGGAAATCCTAGCCTCCGGGCGTGCATCCAAACTTGGAATGCGCTTGGATAGGGCTGAAACAGAGTCCTGCACGGAGGGACAGCATCTGAGAGTAGACTAGGTGTGTCCATGTGGCCCTCTTTTCGGGGCAACTTTTGTCCCTCTGTCAGGGTGGGGAAGGGAAGTCGTGTCCTCCGTGCCAGTCTCTGACTGTCGGAACGGGCTCGGAACAGGTGGAAACGGAAGCCTTTGTGGACGGACATCGTCTCAAAGTGGACTTGGTGTGTCCGCGTGGCCATTTTTCGGGTCAACATTTGCCCTTCTGTCAGACTGGGGCCGTGAAATCGTGGCCCCCATTTGGGCCTCCGACTGTCAGAACGCGCCCGGAATGGCGGAAACAGAGGCCTGCGCGGAGGGACAGCGCCTCAGAGAGGACCAGGTGCTCACATCGCCCTGTTATCCGGGCAACTTTTGCCCCTCTGTCAGAGTGGGGCCGGGAAATCGTGGCAACCCGGCGGGCCTCCGACTGTCGGAACGTGCTCGGAATGGGCGGAAACGGAGGCCTGCACGGAGGGACAGCGTCTCAAAGAGGACTAGGTGTGTCTGCTTGGCCCTCTTTTCGGGGCAACTTTTGGCACTCTCCCAGAGTGGGGCCTGGAAATCGCCGCCCCCCAAGCAAGCCTCCGACTGTCAGAACGCACTCGGAATGGGCGGAAATGGAGGCCTGCGCGGAGGGACAGCGTCTCAAAGAGGACTAGGTGTGTCCGCGTCGCCCTGTTTCTGGGCAAGTCATGCCCATCTGTCAGGGTGGTACCGGGAAATCGCGGCCCCTGGGCGGGACTCCGACCGTCGGAACGTGCTCAGTATGGGCAGAAACGGAGGCTTGCTTAGAGGGACAACGTCTCAAAGAGGACTGGGTGTCCCCGCGTCGCGCTGTTTTCTGGGCAACTTTTGCCCATCCGTCAGGGTGGGGCCAGGAAATCGAGGACCACGGGCGGGCCTCCGATCGTCGGAACGTGCTCAGAACGGGCGGAAATGGAGGCCTACGTGGAGGGACAGCTTCTCAAAGAAAACTAGGGGCGGGCGCATCGCCCTCCTTTCGGGGCAACTTTTGCCAATCTGTGAGTTTGGGGCCGGTAAATCGCGGTCTCCATGCGTGCCTCCGAATGTCAGAACACTCTCGGAACGGGCAAAAACGGAGGCCTGCGTGAGGGAAAGTGTCTCAAAGTGGACTGGGTGCGCGCGTGTTGCCCTGTTTTTGGGCAAGTTTTGCCTTTCTGTCATGGTGGAGCCGGGAAATCGTGGCTGCCGGCGGGACTCCGACCGTCAGAACACACTCGGAACACACGGAAACAGAGGCCTGCGCGGCGGGACAGCGTCTCAAAGAGGACTAGGTGTATCCGCGTCGCCCTGCTTTCGGGGCAACTTTTGCACTTTGTCAGGGTGGAGCCGGGAAATCGCGGCCTTTGGGCGGGGCTCCGACCGTCGGAACGCTTCTGAACGGGCGGAAATGGAGGCCTGCGCAGAGGGACAGCGTGTAAAAGAGGACTAGGTGTGTCCACGTGGCCCTCTTTTCGGGGAAACTTTTGCCCATCTGTCAGGATGGAGCCTGGAAATCGCGGCCTTTGGACGGACCTCCGACCGTCGGAACGCGGTCTGAATGCGCGGAAACGCGGGTCTGCACTGCGGGATAGCGTCTCAAAGAGGACTAGGTGTATCCACATGGGCCTGTATTCGGGGCAACTTTTGCCCATCTGTCAGGGTGAGGCCGGGAAATCGCAGCCTCAGGGAGGGCCTCCGACCGTCGAAACGTGCTCGGAGTGGGCAGAAACGGAGGCCTGCGTGGAGTGACAGCGTCTCAAAGATGACATGGCGTATCCGCTTCTCCTTCTTTTCGGGGCAACTTTTGCCTCTTTTTCAGGGTGGGACAGGGAAATCGCAGCCTTCGGGCGGGTGTCCGACTGTCGAAACACGGTCGGTACAGGCGGAAACGGAGTCCTGCGTGGAGGAAAATGATCTCAAAGAAGACTAGTTGTGTCCTTGTGTACCACTTTACGGGGCAACTTTTGCCTCTGTCAGGGTGGGGCCGGGAAATCCCAGCCTTTGGGCGGTCCTCCGACCATCGGAACGCTTCGGAACGGCCGGAAATGGGGGCCTGCGTGGAGGGACAGCGTCTCAAAGAGGACTAGGTGTGTCCGCGTGGCCCTCTTTTCGGGGCAACTTTTGCCCCTCTGTCAGGTTGGGGACCGGAAGTCGCGGCCTCCGGGCGGGTCTCTGATCGTCGGAAGCGCTCGGAACGGGCGGAATCGGAGGCCTGCGTGAGGGACAGCGTCTCCAAGTGGACTAGGTGCGTCTGCATGGCCCTCTTTTCGGGGCAACTTTTGCCCGTCTATCAGGGTGGGGACGGGATATCGCGTCTTCCGTGTGAATTTCTGACTGTCGGAAAGCGCTCGGAAGAGGCGGAAATGGAAGACTGCGCGGAGGGACAGCGCCTCAAGAGGACTAGTTGCGCGTGTCACCCTCTGGTCGGTGAAACTTTTGGCCCTCTGTCAGAGTGGGGCCGGGAAATCCCCGCCTTTGGGTGGGACTCCAACCGTCGAAACGCGGTCGGTACGGTCAGAAAAAGAGGCCTGCAAGGAGGGACAGCATCTGACACAGGACTAGGTGTGCCTGAGTCGCCCTCATTTCGGTGCAACATTTCTCTTTCTGTCAGGGTGGGGCCGGTAAATCGCGGCCTCCGGGGGGGGCCTCCGACCGTCGGAACACGCTCGGAACGGGTAGAAACGGAGGCCTACGTGACGGGACAGCGTCTCAAAGAGGATTTGGTGTGTCCGCGCCGCCCTGTTTTCGGGGCAACTTTTGCCCTTTGTCAGGGTGGAGCTGGGAAATCGCAGACTCTGGGCGGGACTCCGACCGTCAGAACGCTTCTGAACGGGCGGAAATGGAGGCCTGCGCGGAGGGACAGCGTCTCAAATAAAACTGGGTGCGCGTGCGTCTCCCCGCTTGCGGGGCAACTTTTGCCCCTATGTCAGGGTGGGGCTGGGAAATCGCGGCTTCCGGGTGGGCCTCCGACCGTCGAAACACGATCGGAACGGCCGGAAATGGAGGCCTGCGCGGAGCTACAGCGTCTCAAATGGACTCGGTGCGCGTGCGTTGCCCTGTTTTCAGGGCAACATTTGCTCCCCTGTCAGGGTGGAGCCGGAAAATCCCGGCCTCCGGCCATGCCTCCGATCGTCGGAACGTGCTCGGTACGGGCGGAAACCGAGACAAGCGCGGAGGGACAGCGCCTCAAAGAGGACAAGGTTCGTGCGTCGCCCTGTTTTCCGGGCAACTTTTGCCTCTCTGTCAGGGTGGGTCCGGGAAATCCTGGCCTTTGGGTGGGCCTCTGACCGTCGGAACGCGCTCGGAACAGGCGGAAACCGAGGCCTGCGTGATAGACAGCCTCTCAAAAGGACTTGGTGCGCGTGCGTCGCTCTGTTTTCGGGGCAACTTTTGCCCCTCTGTCAGGGTGGGGCAGGGAAATCGCGGCCTCTGGGCGGGACTCCTACCGTCTGAACGCGCACGGAATGGGTGGAAATGGACGCCTGCGTGGAGGGATTGCATCTCCAAGAGGACTAGGTGTGTCCGCGCCGCCCTCTGTTCGGGGCGATTTTGCCCATCTGTCGGGGGGGCCGGGAAATCGTGTACTCCTGGCAGGCCTCCGTCTATCGGAACGCGCTCGGGACGGGTGGAAACGGAGGCCTGCGAGGAGGGACAGCGTCTCAAAGGGGACTAGGTGTGTCCAAGTCACCCTCTTTTTGGGGAAACTTTTGGGCCTTTGTCAGGGTGGGGCCGGGAAATCACGGCCTCCGAGCGGGTCTCCGACTGTCGGAACGCACTCGGAATGGGCAGAAAGGGAGGCCTGCGCGAGGGACTGCGTCTCCTAGGGATCCAGGTGTGTCCGTGTGGCCCACTTTTCTGGGCAAATTTGCCCCTCTGTCAGGGTGGAGCCAGGAAATCCTGGCCTCCAGGCGGGCTTCAGACCGTGGGAACGCATTCGGAACGGGCAGAAACAGAGGCCTGCATGGAAGGACAGCGTCTCAAAGACGACTAGGTGTTTCCGCGTGGCCCTCTTTTCGGGTTAACTTTTCGGCCTCTGTCAGGGTGGGGCTGGGAAATCGCGGCCTCCAGGCGGGCCTCCAACCGTCGGAACGCACTCAGAACAGGCAGAAACGGAGACCTGCGTGGAGGGACAGCGTCGCAAGGTGGAGTAAGAGCGCGTGCATGGCCCCTTTTCGGGGCAACTTTTGCCCCTCTGTCAGAGTGGGGCCGGGAATTCTCGGACTCCGGGCGGAACTCTGACCGTCGGAATGTGCTCAGAACAAGCGGAAATGGAGGCCCCCGCGGAGGGACTGTCTCCAAGAGGACTAGGCGCGCGCACATCTCCCTTTTTTTGGGGGAACTTTGGCCCTCTGTCAGGGTAGGCCACAAAATCGTGACCTCCGGGCGTTCCTCCGACCTTCGGAACGTGCTTGGAAAGGGCAAAAACAGAGGCCTGCGCGGAGGGACAGCATATCAAAGGGGACTGAGTGTGTCCGGGTCACCCGCTTTTTGGGGAAAGTTTTGTGCCTCTGTCAGGGTGGGGCAGGGAAATCGCGGCCTCCGGCCAGGCCTCTGACCAGCGGAACGTGCTCGGAACGGGTGGAAACGGGGGCCTGTGCTTGAGACAGCGTCTCAAAGAGGACTATGTGTGTCCTCGTGGCTCACTTTTCGGGGCAACTTTTGAACCCCTGTCAGGGTGGGGCCGGGAAATTGCGGCCTCTGAGCTGGCCTCGGACCGTCGGAACGTGCATCGAATGGGCGGAAATGGATTTCTGAGCAGAGGGACAACATCTCAAAGGGGACTAGGTGTGTCCGCTTCACCCTCTTTTTGGTGAAACTCTTGGTCCTCTGTCAGGGTGGGGCCGGGAAATCGCGGCCTCTGGCGGGCCTCCGAACGTCGGAATGCGCTAGGAATAGGTGGAAAAGGAGGCCCGCCCAGAGGGACAGCGTCTCAAAGATGACTAGGTGGACGCGTGTCACCCTGATTTGAGGCAAAGTTTGCCCCACTGTCAGCATGGGGCCGGGAACTCGCGGCCTCTGTGCAAGCCTCCGACCGTCGGACTGCGCTCGGAATGGGCAGAAATGGAGGCGTGCGCGAAGGACAGTGTGTCAAAGAGGACTAGGTTCGTGCATCGCCCTGTTTTCCTGGCAACTTTTGCCCCTCTGTCAGGGTGGAGCCAGGAAGTCGCGGCCTCTGGGCGGGTCTCGACTTTCGGAACGCACTTGGATGGGCGGAAACGGAGGCCTGCACGAAGAACTGCGTCTCCAAGAGGACTAGGTGTGTCCACGTCACCCTCTTTTGGGGGCAACTTTTGGCCCTCTATCAGGGTGGGGCCGGGAAATCTCGGCCTCCGGGGGTTCGTCCGACCGTCGGAACGCACTCAGAAAAAGCGAAAACTGAGGCCTGCACGGAGGGCAGTTTCTCCAAGAGAACTAGGTGCGCGCGCTTCCCCTTGTTTTCAGGGCACCTTTAGCCCCACTGTCAGGGTGGGGCCGGGAATTCGCGGCCTCCGGGCGGGCCTCCGACCATAAGAATGCACTCGGAACGGCGGACACGGATTCCTGTGCGGAGGGACAGCGTCTCAACGGGGACTAGGTGTGGCCGAGTCACCCTCTTTTTGGGGCAGCTTCTGGCCCTCTGTCAGGGTGGAGCCAGGAAATCACGGCCTCCGGGCGGTCCTCCGACCGTCAGAACGCGCTCGGAATGGGTGGAAACGGAGACATGTGCGGAGGGACAGCGTCTCTAAGAGGACTAGGTGCGCTCGCATCCCCCTGTTTTTGGGACAATTTTAGACCCACTGTCAGCGTGGGGCTGGGAAATCTCTGCCTCCGGGCGGGCTTCCCACCGTCGGAACACACTCGGAACAGGTGGAAGCGGAAGGCTGCGCGGAGGGACAGCGTCTCAAAGAGGACTAGGTGTATCCGCGCCACCCTCTTTTCAGGGTAACTTTTCGTCCTCTGTCAGACTGGGGCCAGGAAATCTTGGCCTCAGGGTGGGCCTCCGAGCGTTGGAATGCGCTCGGAATGGGCAGAAGCGGAGGCCTGGGCGAGGGACAGCTTCTCAAAGAGGACTAGGTGTGTCCGCGTCACCCTCTTTTCGGGGCAAGTTTGGCCCCACTGCCAGGGCTGGGCCGGGAAATCGCAGCTTCCATGCGGGTCTCCGACCGTCGGAACGCGCTCAGAATGGGTGGAAACAGAGACATGCGTGGAGGGACAGCGTCTCCAAGAGGACTAGCTGCGCGCGCATCCCCCTGTATTCGGGACAACTTTAGCCCCACTGTCAGCGTGGGGCCGGGAAATCTCTACCTCCTGGAGGGCTTCCGACCGTCGGAACACGCTTGGAACGGGCGGAAGCAGAGGCCTACCTGGAGGGACAGCGTCTCAAAGAGGACTAGGTGTATCCGCGTCACCCTCTTTTCTGGATACATTTTCGCCCTCTGGCAGAGTGGGGCCGGGAAATCTCGGCCTCCGGGCGGGTCTCTGCCCGTCAGAACGCACTCGTTACGGGTGGAAACGGAGGCCCGCGCGGAGGGACAGCGTCTCCAAGAGGGCTAGGTGGACGCGTGTACCCCTTTTTTTGGGGCAACGTTTGCCCCTCTGTCAGCGTGGGCCCGGGAAATCTCGGACTCAGGAGGGGCCTACTACCATCGGAACGCGTCCGGAACGGGTGGAAACGGTGGCCTGCGAGAGGGACAGGTTTAAAAGAGGACTAGGTGTGTCCGCCTCACCCTCTTTTCAGGGCAACTTTGGCGCTCTGTCAGGGTGGTGCCGGGAAATCGCGGCCTTCGGGCAGGCCTCCGCCCGTCGGAATGCGCTCGGAAGGGGTGGAAATGGTGGCCTGCGCGAGGGACAGCGTCTCAAAGAGGACGAGCTGTGTCCGCGTGGCCCTCTTTTCGGAGAAACTTTTCGCCCTCTCTCAGTGTGAGGCCGGGAAATCACGGTCTCCGGGCAGGCCTCCGAACGAGGAAAGCGCTCGTAACGGGTGGAAATGGAGGCGTGCACGGAGGGACAGTGTCTCCAAGAGGAATAGGTGCGCGCGCATCACCCTGTTTTTGGGGCAACTTTTGCCCCTCTGTCAGCATGGGGCCAGGAAATCTCGGCATCCGGGAGGGCCTCCGACCGTCGGAAAGGGCGGAAGCGGAGGCCTGAGCGAAGAACAGCATCTCAAAGAGGACTAGCTGTGTGCATCGCCCTATTTTAAGGGCAACTTTTGCCCCTCTGTCATGGTGGAGCCCGGAAGTCGCGCCCTCCGGGAGTGTCCCTGACTGTTGGAACACGCACGGAATGGGCAGAAACGGACGCCTGCGCGAGGGACAGCGTCTCAAAGAGGACAAGGTGTGTCCACGTCCCCCTGTTTTCGGGGCACGTTTTGCCCCTCTTTCAGGCTGGGGCAGGTAAATCGTGCCCTCCGGGTGGGGCTCCAACCGTCGGAACGTGCTCGGAATGGGCGGAAATGGAGGCATGCGCAGAGGGACAACATCTCAAAGCGGACTATGGGTGTCCGCGTCACCCTCTTTTCGGGGCAACTTTTGGCCCTCTGTCAGGGTGGGGCCGGGAATTCGCGGATGCGGGCGGTCCTCCGACCGTCGGAACGTACTCGGAACGCCGGGCACAGATTCCTGCGCAGAGGGACAGTGTCTCAAAGGTGGCTAGATGCGTGCATCTCCCTGATTTCCGGGCAACTTTTGCCCCTCTGTCAGGGTGGAGCCGGGAAGTCGCGGCCTCAGGGCGGGTCTCCGACTGTCAGAACGCGCTCGGACTGGCGGAAACGGAGGCCTGCGCGAAGGATTGCGTCTCCAAGGGAACCAGGTGTCTCCGTGTGGCCCTCTTTTCGGGGCAACTTTTGCCCCTCTGTCAGGTTGGAGCCGGGAAATCCCGGCCTCCGGGCGGTCCTCAGACCCTGGGAACACGTTCGGAACGGGCAGAAACGGAGGCTTGCGTGGAAGGACAGCGTCTCAAAGAGGACAAGGTGTGTCCGCGGAACCTCTTTTCGGGGCAACTTTTGCCGCCCTGTCCGCGTGGTGCCAGGAAATCGCGGCCTCCGGGCTGTCCTCTGACATTTGGAACGCGCTCGGAATAGGTGGAAACGGAGGCCTGCGTGGAGGCACTGCGTCTCCAAGAGGCCTAGATGCGCGCGCTTCCCCCTGTTTTCGTGGCAACTTTATCCCCATTGTCAGTGTGGGGCCTGTAAATCACGGCCTTCGGGAGAGCCCCCGACATTCGGGAAGCACTCGCACAGGGCTGAAGCGGAGGCCTGCGCGAGGGACAACGTCTCAAAGAGGACTATGTGTGTCCGCGTCACCCTCTTTTCGGGGCAACGTTTGCCCCTCTGTAAGGGTGAGGTGGGGAAATTGCGGCCTCCTGGCGGTCCTCTGACTGTCGGAACGCGCTTGGAATGGGTGGAAACGGAGGCCTGCGCGGAGGCACTGCGTCTCCAAGAGGACTAGGTGCGCGTGTACCCCTTTTTTCGGGCCAACTTTTGCCCCTCTGTCAGCGTAGGGCCGGGAAATCCCGGCCTCCGGGGGGGCCTCCGACCGTCGGAACACGCTCAGAACTGGCTGAAACAGAGGCCTGAGCGAGGGACAGTGTCTCAAAGAGGACTAGGTGCGCACGCGTCGCCCTCATTTCGGGGCAACATTTGCCCCTCTGTCAGACTGGGGCCGGGAAATCAGGGCCTCCGGGGGTAGGTCCGACCGTCGGAACGTGCTCAGATCAAGCAGAAATGGAGGCATGCGTGGAGGGCAGTTTCTCCAAGAGGACTAGGTGCGCGCGCTTCCCCTTGTTTTCGGGGCAACTTTAGCCCCACTGTCAGGGTGGGGCCGGGAAATCAGGGCCTCCGGGCGGGCCTCCGACCATCGGAACGCTCTCGGAATGGGCGGAAATGGAGTCCTGCGTGGAGGGACAGCGTCTCAAAGAGGACTGGTTTTGTCCGCGTCACCCTCTTTTCGGGGCAACTTTTGCCCCTCTCTCAGAGTGGGGCTGGGAAATCACGGCCTCTGGGCGTACGTCCGACCGTCGGAAAGCGCTCAGAACAAGCAGAAACGGAGGCCTGCGCGAGGGACTGCGTCTCCAAGGGAACCAGGTGTGTCCGTGTGGCCCTCTTTTCGGGGCAACTTCTGGCCCTCTGTCAGTGTGGAGGCGGGAAATCGCCGCCTCCGGGCAGTTCTCTGACCGTCGGAAAGTGCTCGGAACGGGTGGAAACGGAGGCCTGCGCGGAGGGAGAGCGTCTCCAAGAAGACTAGGTGCACGTGTCCCCCTTTTTTCGGCCCAACTTTTGCCCCTCTGTCAGCGTGGGGCCGGGAAATCGCGGATCCGGGCGGGCCTCCGACCGTCGGAACGTGCTCTGAACGGGTGGAAACGGAGGCCTGCGTGAGGCACAGCATCTCAAAGAGGACTAGGTGTGTGAACGTCACCCTCTAGTCAGGGCAACTTTTGGCCCTCAGTCAGTGTGGGGCCGGGAAATCGTGGCCTCCAGTCGGTCCTCTGACCATCGGAACGTGCTTGAAATCGGTGGAAACGGAGGCCTGCGTGGAGGGACAGCGTCTCCAAGGGGACTAGGTGGACGCGCTTCCCCCTGTTTTCGGGCAAAGTTTGCCCCACTTTCAGAGTGGGGCCAGGAAATGGCGGCCTCCGGGCAAGCCTCTGACCATCGGAACGCGCTCGGAATGGGCAGAAACGGAGGCCTTCGTGAAGGACAATGTCTCAAAGATGATATGTGTGTCCGCTTCACCCTGTTTTCGGGGCAACTTTTGCCCCACTGTCAGCGTAGGGCCGGGAAATCGTGGCCTCCGGGCAAGCCTCCGACCGTCGCAAAATGCTCGGAATGGGCCAAAAAGGAGGCCTGCGCCGAGGGACAGCGTCTCAAAGGGGACTAGGTGTCTCCGCATCACTCTCTTTTTGTGGAAACTTTTGGGCCTCTGTCAGGGTGGGGCCAGGAAATTGCGGCCTCCGGGCGGGAATCCGACCGTCGGAAGGTGCTCGGAATGGGTGGAAACGGAGGCCTACGCGAGGGACAGCGTCTCAAAGGTGACTAGGTGCGTGCATCTCCCTTTTTTCCGCGCAACTTTTGCCCCTCAGTCAAGGAGGAGCTGGGACGTCGCGGCCTCCGGGCGGGTCTACGACTGTCGGAACGTGCTCGGAATGGGCGTAAACGGAGGCCTGCTCGAGGGACTGCGTCTCCAAGCGAACCAGGTGTGTCCGGGTGGCCCTCTTTTCGGGGCAACTTTTGCCTCTGTCAGGGTGGAGCCGGGAAATGCTGGCCTCCGGGCGGGCCTCAGACCATGGGAACGCATTCGTAACGGGCAGAAATGGAGGCCTGCGCGAAGGACAGCTTCTCAAAGAGGACTCTGTGTGTCCGTGTGGGCCTTTTTTCGGAGCAACTTTTGCCCCTCTGTCAGAGTGGGGCCGGGAAATCGCGGCCTCCGGGAGGGTCTCCGACCGTTGGAACGCACTCAGAAAAGGCAGAAACGGAGACCTGCGTGGAGTGACAGTGTCTCAAAGAGAAGTAAGTCTCAAAGATGTGAGAAAGAGAAAGGAGCCCAGCTTCTCAGTGGATGAGGGAGTGATAACCAACAAGGAAACAGCAGAGGCACCCAATTCCTCCTTCGCCTCAGTTTTCTTCCGCAACAGTAAGTATATGCGGACCGTGAGAGATGGCAGCCCATGATGCAGAGACAAGAGGTCAAGGAATACCTGGAGGGAATCCGCACGTTCAGATCTCCAGGGCCAACAGCCTCCCTCACAGATTCATAAAGAGCCAGTGGAGGAGCTCGCAGAACACTGGCTATTCTCTTCTGCAGATCCTGGAAAACATGAGAAGGGCCAGATGGCTGGAGAAGGGCTAACGTTGTCCCTGTCTTTAGAAGAGGGGTGTGGGGAAGTGAAACTGGGAAAATAGACCAGTTAGCCTGCCATCCATCCCTGGAAACATTCTGGAGCAAATCATTCCAAACTCCATCTGCAA
>NW_025335701.1:0-164695 GCF_004798865.1 Varanus komodoensis
GGGGTGTCTTTTGAAGGCGAGCAAAATCTGTCCAAAATCCCCGAAATAGTCCCGAGAAGCTGACCCGCGGGTCACGAGCCCGAAAGTGGCCAGATTGGGCGTTTGGCAGAATGCTTCCAAATTCACAGAATTTGCTCGGGGAGGGCTCTGTATAACCTGCAAGCGTCGGTGCCCTTCCCAGAGCCCTGGAAGTGGTGTCTGGGGAAGGTGAGCAAAATCTGTCCAATATACCCAAAATAGACCCGTGATGCTAACCCGTGGGTCACGAGCCCGAAGGTGGCCAAATTGGGCTGTTGGCAGAAGGCTTCCAAATTCACAGAGTAGGCTCGGGGAGGGTCCCCGATACCCTGCATGCGTCGGTGCCTGTCCCGGAACCCTGGAAAGGGTGTCTTTTGAATGAGAGAAAAATCTGTCCAACATGCCCAAAATAGTCCCGATATGTTGACTCACGGGTCAAGAGCCAGAAAGTGGCCGAAATGGGCTTTTGGCAGAATGCTTCCAAATTCTCAGAATTGCTCGGGGAGGGCTCTGTATAACCTGTATGCGTCGGTGCCTCTCCCAGAGCCCTGGAAGTGGTGCCTGGCGAATGCGAGCAAAATTTGTCCAAAATGCCCAAAATAGACCCGTGATGCACACCCGCGAGTCAAGATCCCGTAAGTGGCCGAAGTGGGCAGTTGGCAGAATGCTTCCAAATTCACAAAGTTTGTTCGGGGAGGTCCCCAGATACCCTGCATGCCTTGGTCCCTTGCTGGAGCCATGGAAATGGTGTCTGGGAAGGTGAGCAAAATCTGTCCAAAATGCCAAAAACGGGCCGTGATGCTGACCTGCAGGTCACGAGCCCGAAAGTGGCCAAATTGGGCGGTTGGCGGAATGCTTCCAAATTCACAGAATTGGCTCAGGGAGGGTCCCTGATAGCCTGCATGCGTCGGTGCCTCTGCCGGAGCCTTGGAAGGGGTGTATGGGGAAGGCGAGCAAAATCTGTCCAAAATGCCGAAAATGGGCCGTGATGCTGACCCGCGGGTCACGAGCCCGAAACTGGCCGAATTGGGCGGTTGGCAGAATGCTTCCAAATTCACAGAGTTGGCTCGTGGAGGGCCCCCAATACCCGGCATGGGTCGCCGCCCCTGCCGGAGCCCTGAAAGTGGTGTCTGGCAAATGCGAGCAAAATCTGTCGAAAATGCCCAAAATAGACCCGTGATGCTGTCCCGCGGGTCACGATCCCATAAGTGGCAGAAGTTGGCGGTTGGCAGAATGCTTCCAAATTCACAGAGTTTTCTCGGGGAGGGCCCCTGATACCCTACATACGTCGGGGCATCTCCCCGAACCCTGGAAGGGGTGTCTTTTGAAGGTGAGAAAAATCTGTCCAAAATGCCCAAAATAGGCCCCAGATTATGACCCGTGGGTCACGAGCCCGAAAGTGGCCGGTTTGGGCGGTTGGCAGAATGCTTCCAAATTCTCAGAGATGGCTCGGGGAGGGCCCCTGATACCCTGCATGCGTCAGTGCCTCTCCCGGAGCCCTGGAAGGGGTTTCTTTTGAAGGTGAGATATATCAGTTCAAATGCCGAAAATCGGCCATGATGCTGACCCGCGGGCCATGATCCCGAAAGCGGCCGAATTGGGCGGTTGGCAGAATGCTTCCTAATTCACAGAGTAGGCTCGCGGGGGGGGGGGTTCCTGATACCCTACATGCGTCGATGCCTCTGCCGGAGCCATGGAAGGGGTGTCTGGGGAAGCCGAGCAAAATCTGTCCAACATTCCCAAAATAGGCCCGAGATGCTGACCCACGGGTTACGAGCCCGAAAGTGGAGGAATTGGGCGGTTGGCAGAATGCTTCCAAATTCAGAGAGTTTTCTCGGGGAGGGCCCCTGATTCCATGCATGCGTCGGCGCCTCTCCCCGAACCCTGGAAGGGGTGTCTTTTGAAGGTGAGAAAAATTTGTCCAAAATGCCCAAAATAGGCCCGAGATTGTGACCCGCGGGTCACGAGCACGAAAGTGGCCAGATTGGGCGGTTTGCAGAATGCTTCCAAATTCACAGAGTTAGCTCAGGGAGGGCTCTGTATAACGTGCATGCGCCGGTGCCTCTTCCAGAGCCCTGGAAGTTGTTTCTGGGGAAGGCGAGCAAAACCTGTCCAAAATTCCCAAATTAGGCCCGTGATTCTGACTCGCGGGTCACGAGCCCGAAAGTTGCCAATATGGGCGGTTGGCAGAAGGCTTCCAAATTCACAGAGTTAGCTCGGGGAGGATCCCCGATACCCTGCATGCGTCGATGCCTCTGCCGGAGCCATGGAAGGGGTGTCTGGGGAAGGCAAGCAAAATCTGTCCAACATGCCGAAAATAGGCCGGGATGCTGACCCGCGTGTCACGAGCCCGAAAGTGGCCGAATTCAGTGGTTGGCAGAATGCTTCCAAACTCACAGAGTTAGCTCAGGGAGGGCCCCCGATACCCTGCATGCGTTGGTGCCTCTGCCGGAGCGATGAAGGTGTGTCCGGGGAATACGAGCAAAAACTGTCCAACATGCCGAAAATAGGCCGGGATGCTGACCGACGTGTCACGAGCCCGAAAGTGGCCGAATTCGGCGGTTGGCAGAATGCTTTAATTCACAGAGTTTTCTCGGGGAGGGCCCCCGATACCCTGCATACGTCGGTGCCTATCCCGGAACCCTGGAAGGGGTGTCTTTTGATGGCGAGCAAAATCTGTCCAAAATGCCAAAAACAGGCCCGAGATTATGACCCGCGGGTCACCAGCCCGAAAGTGGCTGGATTGGGCGGTTCGCAGAATGCTTCCAAATACACAGAGTTTGTTCGGGGAGGGTCCCGGATACCCTGCATGCGTCAGAGCCTCTCCCTGAGCCCTGGAAGGGGTTTCTTTTGAAGGTGAGGTATATCAGTTCAAAATGCCCAAAATAGGCCTGAGATGCCTAACCGCGGGTCACGAGCCCGAAAGTGGCCGAATTGGGTGGTTGGCAGAATGCTTCCAAATTCACAGAGTTTGTTCGGGGAGGTCCCAAGATGCCCTGCATGCCTCGCTCCTTTGCCGGAGCCATCGAAATGGTGTCTGGGGAAGGCGAGCGATATCTGCCCATAATGCCGAAAATAGGCCGCTATGCTGACCCGCGGGTCACGATCCCGCAAGTGGCCAAATTGGGCGGTTGGTAGATTGCTTCCAAATTCACAGAGTTGGCTCGGGGAGGGCCCCAGATACCCTGCATGCGTTGTTGCCTCTGCCTCAGCCATGGAAGTGGTGCCTGGGTAATGCGAGCAAAATCTGTCCAAAATCCTGAAAATAGGCCGTGATGCTGACCCGCGGGTAACGAGACCGAAAGTGGCCGAATTGGGCGATTGGCAGAATGCTTCCAAATTCATAGAGTTTGCTCGGGGAGGGCCCCAGGTACCCTGCAAGTGTCGGTGCCTCTGCCGTAGCCATGGAAGTGGAGTCTGGGGAAAGTGAGCGAAATTTGTCCAAAATGCCGAAAGTAAGCCATGATGCAGACCCGCGGGTCATAATCCCGAAAGCGGCCGAATTGGGCGGTTGGCAGAATGCTTCCAAGTTCACAGAATTTGCTCAAGGAGGGCCCCCGAAAGCCGGCACGGGTCGCTGCCCCTGCCGGAGCCCTGAAAGTGGTGCCTGGCGAATGCGAGCAAAATCTGTCCAAAATGCCCAAAATAGACCCGTGATGCTTACCCGCGGGTCACGATCCCATAAGTGTCTGAATTGGGTGGTTGGCAGAATGCTTCCAAATTCACAGAGTTTGTTCGGGGAGGTCCCCAGATGCCCTGCATGCCTCGGTCTCTTGCCGGGGCCATGGAAATGGTGTCTGGGGAAGGCAAGCAAAATCTGTCCAAAATTCCGAAAATGGGTCGTGATGCTGACCCGCGGGTCATGAGCCTGAAAGTGGCCGAATTGGGCGTGTGGCAGAATGCTTCCAAATTCAGAGAGTTTGCTGGGGGAGGGCTCTGTATAACCTGCATCCCTCGGTGCCTCTCCCGGTGCCCTGGAAGTGCTGTCTTTTGAAGGTGAGGAATATCTGTCCAAAACGCCCAAAATAGGCCTCTGATGCTGACCCGCGAGTCACCAGCCCGAAAGCGGCCAAATTGGGCGGTTGGCAGAATGCTTCCAAATTCACAAAGTTGGCTCGGGGAGGGTCCCCGATACCCTGCATTCATCGGTGCCTCTCCCAGAGCCCTGGACGAGGTTTCTTTTGAAGGTGAGGGATATCTGTTCAAAACGCCCAAAATCCAGCAGAAGTACTTCCATGAGGAAGAGGTCCCTCCCAACCCTCTCCCTGAAAGACCCAGCAGCGACTCACCTGGCGATGGACATCTCACAGGCAGATCCGCACTGCTCTTTGGGGAGGGATTAGGGGAACCTGCTGGTGATGCCAGCTCAGCTTCTCCAGAGGAATCTCCGCAACCCGGCTGTCCTGGTTCAATGCCCGCCCAGGCAGAGCTCCTGCCCCCACAGAACAAGAAGTATCCGAATGCCCAAAGCCAGGGTGCTTCATGGAGGCCTGGTCGTCCGGGCAGGGGCTGGACTTTACACCTCCGCAGGANCCCCCCCCCCCCCAGGCACTCCACATGCCAGCACTATAGTGCTGTAAAGGCATTTGGGGGACAAGATAGGAGTGGGTGAAGGAGGCAGGAAACAACCTAGAAATTGACAAAAAACAAAACACTCAAAACCAAAACAGAACACTGTTGGTTTGGCTGCCACACAAACATTAGATAGGGCTACAACTCATGGATTAGTGTTATATGCAAACCAGGCCATTGTTTTTAGAGCTGCCTTTGATACTCTGGTTCTTAATTGCGTCACAGTAACTTATTGATTGCTTAAGTCAAGATGCAAGCTACTCTACATTAATCAATATTAACACTGCATCTTTTCATAAATTAAAGCCTAGTACCTTGATCTTGGACAAAACCTAGGTGTTACCCTCATTGACAGTGTTTGAAGGCACAAAAAATACTCGTAATTTAAAAGAAATATTTGCAATTTATAACAAGATTAGTATGTTGATATAAGAAGCTTAATTAAATATTCAAGTTACAATAGATGGCTGAAGGTTATTTCTGCCCTGGAAGTCAACATTGGCTGTCTTTTCTGGGCTTTTTGGACTTGTTTTGGCAGGTATGTGCTTGATAATTACAAGTGAAAAATTGTCTCTTCCATTTGTTTTGTTTGATGAAGATACGTGTTCTTTGTGGAAAAGATTTCCTTGGGGCTTCACCTGTCCCTGAAATATATGTGGATGGCAGTGTTGCAGTTTGGAGGGTCCACTGGCACACCTGGTAAAATAATATTACTAGTATGTTAAGCAAATTGAGGTAGTTTGCTACGGTGATTTCTATTTTTCTGTCCTACTATTTGCTAGTGTCTATGTGTGCAGGCCATCTGGCAAGCCATCTTGGCTGATAACGTATTTTTATTGCACAGAATGTTAATGACTATTTTTAAACCATAAATGTGCTGTCCTCTTCTTGATTTGGTGTTACAGTTCATAGCCTCTAAGGGGAGGTTCTATATTTCTCAAAGGGAACACTTAACTACTAGGGAAAGGGACATGCTGCACTCATATTAACCATGGGACATTTCTTATCTATTTGACAAATACTACATTACATTCAGTTCCCTGTTGAGGAAAAGGGCTGCATGCATCAGTATCTTAAGAGGAACATAAGAAGTGCCTGTTGTATGCTTTATGACTGTGGTCCCTGATTTTCCCCCTCCTCCTCTTCATTCCTCTGCTACTTGAGGTTGGGCATAATTGTGGCTAGATTGTCTATTTTTGTTTAGCCATGCTGAATATACTTGGAAAATATATAGTGGTGGTTTTCCATTGCTTTCCACATTGTACTACTACGGCTGATTACAATGTCTGCCACACTGAAGCCAGTATCTGCATCCCTTGCCTTTGTCTCAGATCCGTACTGACACTGGTGCTGCCAAAGATGAGGTGGAATTCAGAAGTGGTTTAATTTCTCCAGGCTCTGCAAGCTTCCTTGAACAACTTGTCTACCCAAAGACATTGGCTTTTCCAGGAGTAGATTACTTACTATTGCTTGATACTTGGTGTAGCTGAGGTATGTGGTGGTGCTATTCACCAAAGTCAGCCCATAGGCCAACCCACAAAGACCCAGTCAATATGGCTACCTGCAGGTTTTTTGTGTGATTGGTTCTGTATCATGAGATAGACAATAAATGGAAGATCAAGATGTTGCCAACACAGAATTGCATGATCCTTAATCAGCCCTGAGATTTATGACTTCTACATGTTTTAATTTGGGGAGGGGGGATGGGACTGTACAATTACTTCTTAATGCCCTTCCCTTTGGATTCAGTATAAAATTTTGGACAATAACAAAATATTGGAATATAACAAAATTTTCAATACAAACACTCAAAGACCTGGCCTTGAAGGGCAGGAAGCCCCGTGAGGGAAATGGAAGCTCAGTAAACCAAAGTGACCCCCCTCCCCTCCCCTCCCCTCATGGCTGATGTTGTACCAGATACCTGGGTGGGCAAAGTTGAGTGAGGGAGACATTTCCCCCTTCTCCCACCCAGGTCTCAGTAATACATGCCAGGTCGGCCCCCTTGTCTCTGACCAGATCATGTATGAGGGATGTTTTATTATGGACAAACCTGGTGTTCAACTGCAACACTGTCAGGCCCGGGGGCCAGGTGATACAGCTGCCAGGACCCTTCTGGTTGGGAGAATAACCAGAAGAGGGGACTGGTATGGCTTTCTACCATCTTAGCTTGCCTTTTACTAGCTAATATCCTATCTGGCTAATTACAGTCTGGCATCAGTAATGGGTGCTCTAGTAACTTCCCAAATTGCTTCAAAACCTTGTATGTGGAGCTGCCTTTGAAAACAGTCTGAAGTCTTCAGTGGCAAGGTGAAGGACACAAGGTGGCAAGGACACTGTCCCGAGATGTCTAAGTATGGGGCAGTATAGAAAAGTTTTAAATAAATAAAATAAATAAAGGACACTGACTAGAACCAAATGTTATGATTATATTATGTGACTGTTCTGTTATCTCCACTGGTTTTGAGTTGTTTCCATACTCAGTTCAAAAGTGCTGGAACATAGAAAACTGCCTTATTCTGAATCAGACCATGGACCCTTCTAGCCCAGTGTTTTTGACACTGAATAGAAGCAGCTGTCTTAAGATTTGAGACAGGAGTTTTTCCAGCCCTACCTGGAGATGCTGAAGATTGACCCAGGGACCTTTTGCATGCAACCCTTGGACTCTTCCACTATGTTATAAGCCTTCCTTCATGGCTTGGGGCAAAAAATTTTGAAGGACTGACACATTCTGGTGCACAGTTACTGCCTCTTTTCTTGTTGGCACTTCATCTTCTCGGAGAACTTAGTCATTTTTGTAGTCTGTCTATTTGTCTGTTCTTAATTGGTTTTTAAATGATAAAGTGCAGTCAACAGCTGAGCTGGGCTTTATGGAAGATGTGATTATTTATTCCCTTTGACTTTTGAGGCTTGATGCTTCTGTAGATCAGTAACTATGTAATTAAGGACCTGAATCTTAAAATTGCACCACATTACGCTGCACTTTCCCCTTGGACATGTTCACAGCCACCTAGAATTAATTCTTTTGAGAACGCACAGGAGGAAAAACTTCCCTCTTGATTTCAGTGCTGCTGCAACATGGGGGAAGGAAGGGAAGAATACTGTACGCAAGGGTTGCATGCTCAATGCTAGGGCTCAGACCTGAAATGTGGAAAATGAGATATTTCACACTGATCTCTTCTCCCCAGGAAAATGCATTCTAACTTTGATTTAGTTTTATGTGGTCCTGTCACATTGCCCAGTTAAAATAATCGGAACAAAATAGCCCGAATTTCTGTTTTTAGCTATGGCCTCATTGGAATTGGGTTCTACCAGCCAGTGTTTTCTGTTGCAATGTTCAGGCTGGTAGATAGGTGGTTGGTTTCACTATTCCTGGCTTGGAGATTGCCACATCAGTCATAACTCCCTAAGCACGCGGTGTTGATTCATGGCCTTGTCTTTTTCAGCTCATCTTCAGTAATAGTCTGACTCTTTTAAGAGAAAATAATTTTTAAACATTCTCAGTTCAGGTTTCAGTACCTATGAATGAATGAGGCAGGCTTTTCATTTTTGCATCAGAAGTGCTATATTTTCTCTATAGTGTGGCTGCTGTAGCTGTCTTTGTAGTTGGTTTTGCACCTAATCAAGACCATGTTTCAGTTTAATTATCTTTCTGATTGAACTGCTGACTGATCTTCATGTCCTTTAATTCATCTGAAGTATGAATAATTTGCACCCTGAACCTCTTAAGAGGGTTTTTTTAAACCTCGTAAAAACCTGTTTTTTTCCTCTTAAGAGAGAAAACAGACCATAAAATACTTTAAGGGTGCAGTGTATTTCTAGTTCCTACCACAGTTATTTGGAAGTATATTGTCCCAAGGAAATGTGTGTGGACTAGCTGTCTGGCCACTCAGAGTTTAGAACTAAATTTCTTAACAATTATAATTGCAGTCTGTAGTTAAGCTCAGTATTTCATGATTAAAAGTGCACTTTAGGGTACAAAATGGTATATTTCATTTGAACTGCTAATATTACGCATGCAAAGGCAGTGAGTTTTATTGCGCTCCTTGCCTCATTCCACATCTACTCCTATCATTAGAAAGTAATTTTTAAAGCAAAAAATGTTAATTGAAGCATGAAAGTGAGGTGATATTTGTGCATTTCCATAAGTTTTAACAAAGCAGGAAGTCTGTACCTCATCTCTGGTTTACCTTTGGTCAAATTATGTTTTGTTGCTTTCCCTTTGGCATAATGGTTTCTAATGCAGTTTTTGGACTGGCTTAAAAATGGCAAGGCAAGCCTGAAACTATTAAGCAGGTTTGGTACAGCTGAGAGTGTTCTTAGTGTTGTGACTGAGGTTTTTTTAAGTTCTGTTTTTCCAGAATGTCTAGACTATTTTGCCTTTTAAGGCATGGCATCTAAGGCAACATCAGCCTGCAAACTTGGGATTCTTTGAATTGTGAATACTTTCCTTTGAACTATTAAAATTCTTGTTCTGATGGGTTCTTTTCAGGCCATGCTGTACTACTAATTATTTCATCATTAAAATTCTTCTCCCACTCTGGCACTTGTAGTTGGATACTTGATATTTATTTATGACAAATCTTAAACAGGACTCAAGTAGAAGGTGCCTAAAGTCTAACTGGAACTTACAGTTGAGTTTCTTAGTCTAGGTTTTCCAACCTGGAGCCCTTCCAATGTATGGCTGAGGGATCATGGCCAGTGTACTTGGGCTTTATTTTACTTGCCTCATTTCAAACCTTTAGCAATTTTTTCTGGTAAAATTTAACATCTGCATCTAAAAACATGGGTGAGGCATCTCCTGAAAGCAGGTGGGCTCATACCATTTTTTAAAAATAAGGAAGAATTCTGTATCACACATAAAGGTGATTTTGGGGTGGGGGTGGCCCCTGTAAGAGTGTTACACTGCTATAGGAACTAACTGCATTAACTTTTCTTGGATTCCTGTGCACATGATAAAGAACTCCAGTGGTACAACGAAAAGTGGACTTTAGTACATAAAGATATGTGTCCAAGTCCACCTCTAGGGATGTCTGATAGAAGCAGGTGGGAAATCAATCAACAAGATGTGTAGCTGAAAGTTTCCTCTTGGAGAAGCAATAGCACAGTGTAGCCATCTTATAGAAAATGCTTGCATTTGTTCCAGCTGTTTTAGATGTGGGAAATGCATCCCAGTTTACAAGGAATGAGACCTTCTTTGAATTGGCCAATTCAAATGCAAATAATAAAACTTCTGAGTGTGAGAGAGAGAGGGTTTAATGTCTTTAATACACATTTTTGTGGAGATGTAAAAGCATCCCCCCAGTTCCATATTGTATATGACAATTGTTTACATTGTGTCATTAATAAATCCTTGTAGTATGTCAGTCTAAGTAAAATATTATGGGTATTCTTAAGCAGGGAAAAATGTGGACTATTCAGTGGTTTTCTGAAATCATGAGTAATTATTGAATCACATATGGAGTCTTTTTGTGGGCCCTTTCAGATAAATAAGAAAGCTGCTTTTTAGAATGTTTTTAATGGAACCTTTTTTCACAGTAACATTGTCTTTTTATTTAAAAAAATAATAAAACAGCTGATTCACTAGAGAAAATGTAGTGGCAGCAAGATTTTCTATGTGGAAATTTCTGCTGAGGTTAAATTGCAATACATTCTCTTCATTTTTCTTAAACACTGACAGTATTGTGAACTTACCATCCATTGCAGCTCTATCTTATGTATGTTTACTTGGGAGTGAATCCTGTTAAACTTAGTGCAGCTGATTTCTGATTGTGTATGCATATTGGATTGCAGACTTCATTTGCTCTAATGGATTTCTACATATATTTAAAACATTTTAAATATATAAATGTTACAGCGAACCATTTTTATAACTCAATGAACTTGAAGAAATGTCCCTTATCACTGATAAATATCATATTTATAATAATTAATTCTTTCACACAACTAAATATTTCATCCACCCACTTCTTTGAAAAGATAGGTTCAAGTCTTTTTAATCTAGTGACTTCATATTAGTGTACCTTTCAAATATAGAGTCCAACTTATGCAAACACTGTAAACTTTTTAATAGGTCTTATAAATGTACTTATCAGTGATAAATTGTCTGTAGTTGCTTATGCTATTGAAAATGGGTTGTCTTACTCTTTTTAAAATATTTTAATGTGAATAGTGATTTTTTGTAAATGCTCTTGGTGTTTTTAGAAGCCCTTGGAGAAGGGAATATATTTCTGAAATGCTTTAGCAGAATAAGTATTTAAGACTCTTTGAGAATTACTTCTCTCATTTTTGTGTGACAACTGGTGCCTTTCTCTTTTCTTTGCTGTGTCCTTTCATGACATAAATGTCTCTTGTTGGCATAAACGAGCAAAGCTAAGTTGCAATATTCAGATGAACACTTAATATGTAGTTTAAAATGATTAAAATATTGTGCAGGCAATGCTGCAAGAATAATTCTGCTTTATCTTCAGGAAAGTCCTCTCTATCCTTTAAGGTTTATAGGTGCTTTGCTCTGGGTCCTCCTTCCATGGGACATGAATTTACTTGGATAGATCAAACCTGGATGCTGTTCAGCAATCTTAGAATCAGAGAATAGCATAGAATCTTGTATTTGGCACATTACTTATGAGGGGAAAATGTCCTGTGATCTCTTGACTTAATGTTACCCAGGAGACATCGGACAATTCTTCCTTTTATAGGTGCAATGAAGGGTAGAAAGTCATGTGAAAGCAAATGAAAGACCAGGCGAGTTGTGTTTATAATGATAGTAAATTGGAACTGGGGAAGGGGGGGTGTTGCAGGAGTATGATTGAAATCAGTTAATTAATGTCTCTCACATATTGGCCTTATTTGCTGTAATGGCAGTTCATTGATTGTTAAATTCATTAACTAGTAGGAAAAACATGGGACTGAATGAGCAAACATGGTGCCTCTTGCCAGCTAGCTACTTTAGCATTTTCAAACCAGATGTTTGATGGAGTATCATAACCTGGGACTCTGAATTTGTTGCTGAACGAGTAACCCAGAATTTTAAGTCAACAATAAACCATAAGTTGTTTGTCCCTGAACAATCCAGAGTTCCAGGTTTGGACAGTGCATCAAACATCTGGTTTGGGAAATGGGATGCAAAGCAGCAAGTGGGCAGTTCCCATGTGTCTTCCAACAACCCATGAGTTATGTGCAAATTAAACTGTTGGCTACCTGACTGCGGTTCAGGCCAAGAAGATAAGAGAATAGCTGGCAGTGTTGCCAATAGCAGATGTCTGTTATTCTGATATATCTTTGTATTTCAGTAATAAATTAATGCATCTCAGTAATAAAGTAGTTAATGAGATACAATAGCTGTGTTCACACAACACAAGCAGCTCTGTATTTTACCAATTATTTTTCAGTTTTTTACCATGATCTGCCTGACAGACATTCAAGTGGTTTCTAATTACCATGGTTTCCATGCTTCCCACTCAGTCTTCCCACTGTTGGCATGCATCCCTTCAGCCACTGCACCTGAAATTCAATCTCAAGGTGCCATCACTCCCTGTCTCCTCCTCATTGGTCCACACATAGAGAATAGATGGCTGGAGTGGCTACTACAGTTGCCATTCTTTCCAGAGGACTCAATGGTAGTTGCATGGCAAGACCATGGAAACTGTGACCCTGACTGCAGACAACATGACAAGCCATGGTGGAACAGGGAAACTATAGAACAAACTGTAGTTTCTTATCATGATTTCTAGAGACCAGACTTACTATGATGAAATACCATGACTGGGTTTAGACAACACAACAGACCAACGATGGTAAAAAAGTCTACCGTGGCTTGTTGTGTTATCTGAACCCAGCCAGTGTATTGGATAGATCTTCTCATATGCAGTAGTGAGGAAAATATTACTGGCTATAGTATTGTAAGAGATAATTGTATCTAGAGCTCTCCAGATTTGTTGGATTACAATGCCCTTCATCCCCAGCCAGCATAATTGTTAGAATACTTTTATATTTCACTTCTGCTATGTAGTATAATCTCCCTGATTTTTCAATCAGCCAGGTATGGAAGGCCATTACGAGCCACATTTTAAAGAAAACCAAAGGTGTTTTCAGTTAGATAGTTCCTAGTACAATAAATCAAAAGACATTGCACACCTATTCTGCATTTCTCTCCCTAATGGGTTTTCTGAGATAAGAGAAAAGATGGAAGAAATAGTGAAAAAACACCTACAAATGAAAGAAGATAATTTGAGGTACAACCTGCACCCCCATAAAATCTCATGAATGAGGCAGGGTGATGGCACAGTTAAACTCTTACTAGGAAGCTTCATCTGGAAACATCTCAAGAATGATACTGTCTTCACTGTCATGAGCTCAACATCCTTGCATCAGGTTTATATTTTATAGTGTTTCACAGATTCTGAAGTTCATCTCTTAAATTATCGTTTTTTCTTTTTCCTACATTAATGCTTTTGTATAGCTTTGTTGAATTTAGCTAGATTTTCATAATACTACTGAGAAAAAATCATTCTGAATTCCAGAATACCTTTTAAAAACCCAAAATGAAGGCACAGAATGTATATTCTGCAGTAGTAGAAACAGGAGCTAGTGACAGTTCTTACAATCCTACGTGGCAGGTATGCATGGTTACGGAGGGAAAATAAGCCACTGTGGCTTACTTTTCCTTCCTGTGTGTGCTCATCACATGCTGCCTAATTAGCATAATTAGCTTAGTGGGACTCAGGTCATCATGATGTTTGAATCTGGTGAAGGTGGAGGACTGAGATGGTTTATAAACAGCCTGAAAATCTAGGGAAAGTATGAGTCTCAGGGTGGTGTGTAAGCCACCCCGTCCACCCCCCTTGCCAGGATCAGCTATCATGACAACCTATGCTAGGTGAGGATAATTAGGTTTCTTGCAAGTAGCAAGAGCATTGTGGCTCATTTGTACTCCATGATTGAAGGAACCCTGAGTTCTTTGGGGCTTACTCTCATGTAAATGTCCATAAGATTGTGACCTTAGTACTAAAATACGCTTTGGCATTTCAGCTATATAAACAGCTTGTGATTTCCTCATTTAAATTCTGTGTCTTACTGAAGTTGCACATTCTTTGGTATCAATTTCCCAATGCATATTTTGGGATCATTTGTGATTCTCTTCAGAATGTTGTAGAACTATTTATATTTTCTTACTTTTCTCCCCCTAGGTTTTGGCATTGATTTCCTTCATCTGCATAGAGACCATCATGGAATGCTCCCCTTGTGAAGGCCTTTATTTCTTTGAATTTGTCAGCTGTAGTGCATCGGTAGTTACAGGAGTTCTGTTGCTTATGTTCAGTCTAAATCTCCATGCAAGAATACCACAGATCAACTGGAACATTACAGTAAGTTCTCATCCAAATCTTCGTTTTATAAAAATAACTGAATAAACATTTGAAATGTAGACCTTAAGCTCTGCCTGCTTCACAAAGAAACTTGAGACTCTTAGTAAATGCTCTTTACACCAAGTACAGTACACATACTACTTTATATTCAATATGAACCTCACTAGTGTAATAAGCATTATGAAATATTGGATGTTATATAAAGCTGAAATTGTGTCTCAGAACATTTTTTCCCTGCACTTGGTGGGCTTTTCTTCAGTACAAGGCTTGATTGCTAACAGTTGATGAAAACACAACCTGCACATTTCTACCTGTGTTTAATGTCAACACATGATTTAAAAATTAAGTACAAATTGAATGAGTTGATCCTGTAAACCAATTAACCATCAGTATACAGTCTTCAAAAAATAGCATATTTTGGAATTAACCTACATTTTTGAATGTGGAAACAGTTGCTCTAAAATTTTTTTGTGTCCCTTTTGTGGGAAAAGATTGACACCTTTTCAGTAGCCCTGTTGTTATACCTTTAACAGCAGCTTGACATTCAACCATTTCACAGGGGAAGCGTTTCCTGCTCATGAATTAAATAGTGGAAATGTCTTTCTTTGCTAAAATTCTGTAGAGTAGGCACATGTCAAGGAGGTGGCAAAAACAATATGTAGGAGCCATAGATCTGTTTTGTTTGGACTAATTGTACATAGAAACATAGCGAATCAGAAGGGGCCTCCTGGGCTATCTGGTTTGACCCCTGGCTCCAGCTGGCTCATGCAATACTCAACACATGGTTGTCCAATCTTTCCTCACTGATGCCACCCTGCACCTCCCATGGAAGCCCATTCTATATCTTAGGGGTCCTAACCATTGGGAAGTACTTGCTGATACCCAACCTGAAGCCCAGTTTCTTGAGCTTTGCCCCATTGGAATGCATCCTTTCCTCCACTGCAGGTGAGAACAGGTCATGACTCTCTGTGATGCCCCTTCACATACCTATTTGTTGCTATAAGATCCTTGCGGAGTCTCCTCTTCTCCAGGCTGAAAAGACCCAGCTCCCTCAGTCTCATATTATATGTCATCCCCCACTCAAAAAAAAAAAAATCTGGCTACCACCCTGTGACTCTGTGCTGAACTAATTCTAACCTAGCTATGTCTCTCTTATGATGTGAAGCCCAGAACTAGCAGCTCCAGTTGTGGGTGCCGTAGAGTCTTACAGAACAGCATCTACACCTCTTTTGATCTGGAAGCCACGCTTCTGGCTATAAATCCAAGGGTGGCATTTGCCTTCTTAACTGCCTCATCACACTGCTGGGTCATGTTTAACCTGGTATCGACAAATACCCTGAGCTCCTTTTCACAAGTGATGCTCTCCAGCCACTTGTCCCCCATCTTGGACCACAAGGGAGAATAGGTAACAATCCTTCACCATGTGACATTGCTTCACATACTTGTATGCCACCATAAGTCCCTCAGAGTCTCCTCTAAGCTGAACAGTCTCAGTTTCCTCAATAACATCTCATAGGGTATCCCCCCAATCCAGCTACCATCCTTATGACCTTACACTGAACTGGTTCCAACCTTGCAATGTCCCTCTTGTAAAATGGAGCCTAGAATTGGACATAGTACTCCAGTTGGGGGCACACCAGAGTGGTACCAGCATCTTTTTCAGTCTGGAAGCCATGTCTCTGCTTATACATCCAAGGGTGGCATTCGCCCTCTTAAGCACTGCATCAAACTGATTGCTCATATTGCTGCTTTCTCTCAACAAGTACCCCAAGATCCCATTCACAAGTGTCACTGTCCAGCTACTTGTCCCCTTTCCTGTACCTATGACACTTATTCCTGATTCCAAGATGTATTGAACGTCATCTTGTCCCTTGCAACTTCCACAGTCTCTCCAGGTCCTTTTGGATCTGGAGTGCCTGCTCTTCTGTTCTGGCCACTGTCCCCACTTTGGTATCATCTGCAAATTAGGTCAGCAGACTGATTACCACCTCCTCCAGGTCATTGATACAGAGGTTGAACAGAATCGATCCCAGAACTGTGCCTTGGGGAACTCCGCTCATCACTCGCTGCCATCCTGATGACTCCCCACTGATAGTTACCCTTTGCTTGCAGTCTGTGAACCATGCCCTAATTCACTGGACAGTCATTTTCTCAAGCCTGATATCATGCAGGACCTTGTTCCAAGGCCCTGCTGAGATCCAGGTAAACCATACCCCCCCACTCCTCCCCCCCCCATCACTTCAAAACCTTGTCATAGAATTGCTCAAGGTTTGTCTGGCAGGACCTATTTTCGTGGAAGCCCCCAAAGTTCCTTCTGACACCATGCCCTCAGCCAGTCATTTGTTTCTGCAGTTCTCCTCTTCCTGGTTGGCCCATGTCCACAGACTGGCAAGAGCAAGGAAAAGGCCACTCGAACCTTCAGTCCCTTGAGTCTCCTGCCCAAAGCCTTGAAGTCCTGAGTAATCCCACCCAGCCTCTGCCTGGCTATGGTGTTTGTCCTCACATGGATCACCAGAAGTGGCTGATGACCCCCCACTTCCCCAGGAGAAGAAGACACACCAGGCTGTCTGTCACACTCTGGATGCGTGCACCTGGCAGATAACAGACTTCCCTCACCTCAAGATCCAGCAGGCATACTGCAGTCTCATTACCTCTTAGTAAGGAATCCCTGATTATGATAACCCACTTTCTACTTTGCCTGGTGGAGATAGAGGGCTGTGTCTTGGTAGTTGCCTGTCCGGCAGTCGCTCCTCACCATGTCTGACCCTGAGACAGCCTTGCCGAGCAGGCCAGTTCCCCAGGGCACCAACTGCCTCAGCCTGCTCAAGCAGAGAAAATTGATTTCTCAGCCTCAGGTCAGTGCCAGGCGATGGAGAGGGTGGTGTTGGTGGTGCCACCCTCCATCTCCTGCAGGTGACATTCCTCCATGTGTCCCCAGCTGGTTCCTTGGTGGTCCCTCCAACTTCTTGCAGTCTGGAAGGGGGCTGTTCCTGGTTGGCCTGGAGGACCACCTGGGCAATGTCCAGGAACTGCTCCAACTTCCTTATCTCCTCAGGGAGGTGATGGCATCCTCTCTAGACCCTTCACCTTCTCCTTGGGTAAGGACACCAACTTGCACTTAGTGCAAGTGTATCCTGGCTTTAAGTGGTTTCAGTATCTTTAGTTTAGAATGCATTAAGGAGTCTTAATGAACTTTAAAGGCAAATAAAAAATGTCTTAAGTTCTACTAGTTCATGGGACTTTGTGGGCCTTTTGTTTCTCTAGCTAGCTTCCTTAGTTTTCAGTTAGGTTCCTCTTGGCCCTGTCCAGTACACTATCAGTGGTTTAATCTTTTAATTCACTTGTCCTCCCATTCCTTTTAAAGAAATGGGTGAGAGGCCTTTAGGTTGAAACACTGGTTCTTAGATTTTTTTTAGAAATTAGTAATCCAGAAAGTATGTACCCTCAGCTTCTAGAACACATGACTACTTGTGTCTTGCATTCCTGAAGAGAACTATTGGACATTTAAAACTGTACATATTATGGCACAGTGCATTATTTAGTGTCATCACATAGCTATATTAAACTGTAAAATTCACTTCGACAAGATGAGGTGGTTGCCACCAATTTGGATGGCTTTAAAGGTTGGTTAGACAAATTCACAGAAGATAAGCAATCGGTGACTACTAGCCTGATGACTATATGCTGTTTTCAGTATCAGAGACAGTAGTCTTTGTATACCAGTTGCTAGAGGACTGGTGAGAGGGTGTTGTTACATTCATGTCCTATTTATGGATTTCCTGTGAGCAGCTGGTTGGCCACTGGTCTGAGCACAATGCTGGATGAGATGAATAAGAACATCAGGAAGGCCATCCAGTCCAGCAATCTGTTTACACAGTGGGCAACCAGCTGGTTGCAGGATCCCTCAAGCAGAGTGGGTATAAGAAGAGCTTCTTCTTCCAAAGCTCCCTAGCAATGATGTATGCAGCCATATTTCCTCTGGTACCAGAACTGGCATGCAGCCATCAAAACTAGCAGCCATTAAGATAGCCTTCATTAATTTTTCAATCCACTTTCAGTGGTGATTGCTAATTTCTGTGGCACTAAATTCCATAGTTTAACTATGTGCTTGCTGTGTGAAGAACTTTGTCCAATTTGACAGGGCCTTCTTATGTTCCTGTGAGAGTTTCCCTCTGCTGCTGACTACAGGTGACCACTAAGCTAGCCATTTCATAGGAATGGTCCATAATTGCCTTTGTGATAAAGAACAGTGTGTTTAGGGGTTCAGTCTTTCTCTTTTGTGTTACTGCATATGAAAAATACAAGTTTCTAGTAGTAGCAGCATAAATACAAAATACTGTATATACAATTTCCAGCATTGATGCTTTTTTAAAATCCGAACTGGGCAATTGTATGCCATCTGAAATATTCTTCATAAATGCAGCATGTGTAATGCGAAGCCAGTAAATATTGTAGTATGTTAGAAAGAGCTGAAACTGTGTCAAGGGGAAAGAGTGGCTAAGTCATACTTCTGTGTTACGATTGACAGCTTTGCTATGAGAAAATGATGAAAAATAATAGTGGAAATGTCCATTCTACTTTGAGATGTGTAACAAATAGATCAACTCCGCAAGAATGTGTGCAAGTAGCATCAAGGAATTTGATGGACATCTAAACGAATGTTCCCCATGAGTTTATATTCACTCACAAGATCTCTTTTCATAAGTATTTATTGGTGATAACCATATTATTTAATGTAACGTGGTTAGTCCTTCTTCATGGTCTCTGTGTATCATGCATAGGGCTATTGCACCTGTGCAGAGCATGTTGTCAGGAAGCTTCTATAGGTAGAAGCCCCTCCCCTTCTTTCATGGGGAGTAGCTCCCACCCATCCTCTCAGTTCCTTTTCGACTGCTATTGTGCCTAGATTACGAATTGCTCCACTGTTCTCTGTATTAGGCACTCCACATTTTTTTTCACTCACTTCCTACCCAAAAATATCCTCCCTTCAATCATTTTTCCTACTCATTTTTACTTTCCCCACAAAGTAAACCCTGACAAAAAATATATCTTTTTACCAACTTTCCTATCCACCACTCCTTGCCCCTTCTTGAGTTGCCTGTGATTTTCCTGTCTTCTCTTCTACGCCTTTTTCACTTTTCCCATCTGTATGATGGTGTCAGCAGTGGCTTTCAGGAGATGTGCCTACTGCAATAGAAAGTCACCCTCATCAAATGGGAACTCCTTTTGCCTTGTCTGCTTCAGTGAGGGACACATTGTGTAGACCTGCACACATTGCCGGGCCTTCATAAAACAAACAAGAATATATTGGGTTGATTGGCTTAGGGTTGAGTTATGGAAGATCCCTGCAGATGGTGGAGTCCAATAAAAAAGAACTGGATTGTCATTCAAGGGTGACCACACAGTGTGAAGGACAAGCACCTCAAAAAGATGGCCACCACTGCCACTGAAGCACAAGGAAAGGAGCCACATGAGCCCTTGTCAACCGGCAACCCCAACCATTGGGTCCCTCACACTCACCAATTGCTCCTGCTCACCATAGCCAAGAGAGGCCCCCACTGAAAGAATTGGGAGCCAGCCCTGCTATGCTGAGAGACTGCCACTCCCACTCTGAGAGGATTGTGCTCCCAAGAACCGACTCCAGTACCCGACTTGCCACTGAGACAATCCTAGGTGCTGACTCAAAACTCAGAATAGCTGCCCTTGGAAAGCAGCTTGACACTGGAGCATCCCACAGTGCCAACCTTGATGCTGAACTCAGAGGTCAAGGGACACCAGGATTGTTTCTGCTCTCTTTTTTGAGACTGGGCCTGACGAAGATGACCAGCTGATACTGAAGCTCAGTCCTGAGCTGATAAATGCTGGGGCCTTGACACTGATTGACGCTGACACCAGGTTCACATAAACTGCCCTCATTCCCCAGCACCAGAAAGAAGCAGGAGTGGGCTGTCCATAAGCTGCTGTCCCTCCACATCTGGCAAATGTGATGGTCTACTACTGGTCGATCCAGGGCTTTGGTATTGAGCCACCTTTGGTACTGGATCAACACTGCTCCTTGGTACCAGACCAACGATACTCTCCAGTGTCTGTATCCCAGGACAAATGGTCAAGAACACCATCTCTGTCCTTCAGCCCTGACCACATCTCAACTTCAGTGATCTTGCTGTGCCCATTGGAGCTGTTCCCAGATGCTGGGGTCTTCGAGCAGGACCCAGTGTCACCTTTGGAGGAAGGGAGATGCTTTGCTGAGTAGGTGTTTATGATTGCCACGGACCTAGGACTGGAGACTGTGGAACAGAGGGACCATGTCACTGACCCAATCTTTGACACCCTGGGTATGGAGGGCTCTGTACCCTTCCTCCCCTTCCTTCCCTGCTTCAGACTGTTACACAGTCCTGGAAGTCCTGCTCAGGACTCCCACAAGAGACATGCTCATGTACTGAGGACCTCCCCTTTGATGGGGATGGCCTCTTCAGTGCACAAATGGGTGAAAGAAAAGACTCCATCCAAAAAACTCAATCTGCAGCCAGAAGGATGGGGTTCCAACAACCATTGTTCAGACCATGTAAGTGACTTGGGACCTCTTTCACACATCAACAGAAGCACCCATGTGGTGACTGCCCCCAGAGGCTCCAGATGACCTCACAATAAAAGAGGTGCAACTTCCCAGCCTGCTTTAAACAGGCACAAAAGTGCTGAGAAGAGACCAAGCACTGGCACTGATGGTCTTCACAAGCAGCCCGTACCACCCTTCCTCCTCACACCAATTTTGACAGGTGCCTTACCTGATTCCCCCCCCCCGCTCCCCCCTCCCCCACATGTGAAGCAGTAACATCAGACTTGTGGTCTTGTCCATCATGGAAAGGGGCTACAGGATTGAGACCAACACCCTTCCACCTCATGGTGCAATCAAAGGTACACTCCTGACCCTGCCAGTACTGTCAGAGGTGGATGCATTACTTTCCAAATGGGCTATCTAGAAGGTCCAAGTGAAGCTGTCTAGAAGATTCTACTCTCAATATTTCAGAGTACCAAAGTGGGATAGGGGACTTCGACTGATCCTAGACCTCAGAGGCATCAACTGGTTCATCATTCCCAGGAAATTCAGAATGGTCGCCCTGCAGAACATCTTTCCCCTACTGCAGCAGGGAGATTGGTTCACCTCTATCAACCTTAAAGACTTCTGCTTCCACATAATGAGCTATAAGCCGTGTCCAGTCAGATTAATCATGGGTGTTTTTCCACCTGTGATCTAGATGTTTTTCTTACTGCTTCATTGCCCTCAGCTCTGGTGTATATGAGGGAACTGTCCAGGCTCCACGTGAGGGAAGTGGGCGCTTGCGTGCAATCGTGTCAACCACCCAGGCTGTCTTCTGTATTCTATAAGATGATCTGACCTTTAACTGGAGCACCAGCCATATCGGCCAGAAACACCCCCAGAGCCCCCTGAAACCAGCAGGATCCATCAAGCTTCCAGGGGTGGACCATCCTAATAGTTGCTCATCCTTGCAGAGGGGAAAAGAGGTCAAAAGCCTGACCATGGCAAGGGAGTTAAAGGTAACTGCTCCATTCCTGGATCAGCATCTCCCTGCCCAGTCAAAAGACCAGGTCCAGAGTGTGACATCTTACATGTGTTGGGCCAATGATATGCTGAAACAGCTCTATGGTTGTCATGGTGGCTATCAAGTCCTGAGCTGCTGTGGACAAAGCAGCCTTGGCATAGAGATTGTGGTCCCTCAGAACCACCATTTTGGGGCTCCTCAACACCAGGTCCAAGACCACTACTGTCCGCTCAGGCATGTGAGGTTCTGAGGCAGCACCAGGGCTCCCTCTTCTGGCCAGAGAGCAGGATAGTAGCCCTGGTGGTTGCAGGACTGGGCCCACAGTCAATCGCAGCCAATTGGAATGTTACAAGCACTGCCTGGGAGCCCTGAGGGAAGAGCTATATAAGAACCGGCTCTTCCCTTTAGCTGTGGCTTCAGCAACAAAGATCTTTGATGTTTTTGGAGTGCCTTCTGGCAACTCTGCCTGTTGCTTTGCTCCTGCCTCTGCTTCTGGACCATGCCTGGCTTCACCTGCTCTGGCTTCCACTCCAGTCCCAGGTGTCTGCTTCTCCTAGGCTCGCTCTCTGACTTTTGTCTCTTGACTGGCATTGACTGCTCTGCTCTATTCAGACTGGCCTACCTTGCACTTCTGTTACTCACCTTGATCTCTGGACTGCCTGACTGTGATTTGGAATGGGTCTGTATATTGTGCTGGCTGTGTGGGTCCTGGTGCCCTGACCTGATATGCAGCTGCCCACGCCCCGGACGCTGACAAGGCAAGGAGTCTGATGGGCAGCAGGGTGGGTGGTATACCAGCTGAATCCCTAATATGTCTTGAGGGCCCAACACTAGGTATAAACACTCAAGGCTTGCCCTCGAGCAAACAGGAAGCCTGGAGAGGGGGATCGTATTCTTATAGACCATGGCCACCTCTCATCCCTGACCCTGCAGGTGATGTTGGTACTGAATTGAGTACTGGGAAGGGGACAACTGGGAGAGGGCAATCCCACCTGCTTTGCCACCCAGGTCTCAGTAATACAGGCCAGGTCAGCCACCTCATCCGCAGTCACATCCTGTTTGAGATAGATTTTATTCTGGCATTCATCAACAGCCCCACCATGCCTGAGGACAAGCTGGTAAGGCTGCTAGGAATCGTCTGGTTTAGAGAATAAGCAGAAGAGGGGATAACAGTCAGATATCTAACCACTTTTCTTCTTTGCCAGCCTATTACTCCCTCAGTGCCATATCTTCTGCTGCTTGCTCTTGCTGATCATCTGCTATGGTGGTGACAGGGAGACCCACTTACCTTGCAGAGACTGTGCAAGTGGGTCTCCAGCACCATCTGCCTCATATATGAGATGGCAGGCCTTCAACTCACCATGCAAACCAGAGCCCACTCCACACAAGCCCTAGCCATGTCAGCAGCTATCCTTGCTGGGATCCCCTTGCAGGGTGTCTGTAGAGCTGCCACATGGTCTGCACCTGCAGTGTTCATCCACCACTATCCATTAGACATCTGTGTGAGGGTGGGTTTCATATTCTGATGACAAATGTCGATGTTTTAGCCCAGAAAAGTACTATATGGTTAGTAAAAAAGAGTGAGATATAATCAACACTTAGGCTTGCTACAGTTTACTATTTACCAGCAATTTGCTGTACAAAAGCTAAGAGTTGTTCCTCGCAGGCAGGCAGGCAGGCAGGCCGCGTGGTGACAAAAGGGCCTGCCATTCTTGTTGGACATGCACATGGTAGGCATATCATGAGTAGAGCTAGCTGGAGACGGGGGTCAGACTAGATGGCCTGGGAGACCCCTTTTGACTTGCTCTGTTTCTGTGTTTCTAATTTGGAGAAGTCCAGGTCTTGTAAGGCACTGTACCTTTTGTTGCAGTTGATACGTTCAGCTCTTCCATCTCTGTTCTTCCGCAGAGCTTTAAATAGCTTTTATGTGGGGGAATGGAAGCCATAGTTCCAAGTAAAAAGCTTTTTACACTGCACCCTTATATTCTGGCTTTGGCTAAATCTGCCTGGATCTTGGCATATGTCTAACATAAACACAAGACCCATAATTGCCAAGCATATAAGAAAATCAGTGTGCCTGTTCAGTGTTTTTAAATGATATTCTGTGAACTGCAAGATCAGCTTAATCTGTGTGTCTTCCTCTGCTCTATTTCCATATTGTAATGGAAAATTTTGGTGTTTGACCTTCATGTTGCCTGAAAATTAACTTCAGGAGCTCTGCAGTTTTAATAATAAATATGCTGAGATGTATTACATAAATGCCCTCGTAGTGAACACCAAATTGATATGTAGAATTATTTGTACTAGGGTAATAAAATAAGTTCAGACATTAGAATTTTCAAGTTTTATCTAGACATCACGGAAAGAAAAGTTAGTTGCTTTTAGATTCCCACCCTCTTTCATCTTGTTTGTGGCATGGAAACTAGAAAAGCTGTTTTCTTCACCATATTAAGAGATAACCCATTTATTTTTATAATTGTCTGAAACAGTTGGCTGGGGAGGGATTTTGTATCCTTTTGACTTTAATGCCAGAAACTGTTTGGATGTAAAATTTGAAATGCGTGCAGAAAGAAATGATGAATTACATGCAGGCATGTTGGAAAAAGGAAGTCCAAAGGGAGAAGGGAAAATAGTTGTACAGGAAGTACTACTTTATATAATGGCTAGAGAATGGACTGAGTTTCATACAGGAGACTTGTTGGTACAGTCCTTAACATGGTAACCCCAATAGTTCCCTGAGGGAAGTGTATATCCACAATGTTCTCCAGAGGAGGGCTGCTCAACTGCAGTGGGGAAGGGGCAGGAGCATTGTAACTAACAGCTGCCGCAGCATCTGGACCTCCCTGTGGCTGTCATGGTTTACTTTTCCACCCTGGTCCCCAAATCCCATGGCCAAACACTGGATTTAGCACATGACCGCTCAAGCACAGGGGAGAAACTTTCGTATATATATTTATTAATAAACAAGATTTTTAAAAATGGGGGTGGAGGGTCTTAAAACGTGATAACACACAACACGCACACTCAGTGAGGGTGGGGAAGGGCATGGAATTGGGGAGCAGCAATTTCACTGGACCCACACCGTTTTAGCTCCCCCCCGTCCCCTCAGTACTCCTCTGGCCAGTTGGGCACCTCAGACTCAAAATAGCAAAGCTAGCTCTTCCTAATACTAACACAGTATGCAGTACCCAACATAACTTTCTCCTTTGTAGAATAGCACAACATTCTTCTGCAGCGCCAACAACAGGGAACCTCTGCTCAGAGAGGAACCCTGTTCTGTCCTGGCTCCCTGACCTTATGTCATAAGGTCAAACAGAGGACTCATAGAGTAACATCTCCTGATGAGAATTGTATAGTTTAAGCCTGAAACCTCTGGCCTTGGAGGGGCGTGTGAATGGTTCTGCCCTTGGAACTCTCAGTGCCTTGCTTTCCTTGAATTGCAACTAGGCTGGAGCAGCTGGGCCTATCGAGCGTTAACCCTTCCCTAGTCAAGGAGCCCTCAACTTGTTCTTCATTACCAGTATAACTCTTTCCCTTAAACTGTTGATCTCTCCTGGCTTCAAACTGTATGGCCTGCAAAAGGGCAGTAATTGCATTTTTAAAATGTTCTGTATGCTACTGTATGGCCTTCTAGAGCAGGCTGTCAAATTGTTTTCTCTCTTTGCATGCAGAATGTCATGTGGCTTTGACAGAATAATGCAGAGCACAAATCTTTGGTGGTGGGTGGATTAGAGAAAAGTGAAAGAGCTCTTGGCAGTGGTTCCAGCTTGGAGCATTTAATGGAGGAGATGTTTTCCCAGCTGTTCCCCTTATCTCTTTATGAGTAACTTTATGACTGTCGGTAGTTGATGGCATCTCTGACTAGCTATTGCTAGACTGACACAGCTCTTATTGGGCCTTCTGTCCTTGATTCTTAGATTAGACTGATCAAGAAGTAGATTGATACTTGTTGCTGCTTTACGGTTCACCTTTTACTTTACCTTTTACGTAATTCTTCTATGACAAGTGGGGTTGTAGCAAATCAGAGGGTGTTGAGCTGGTCCTGCTAACTGTTTTCTCACCCATATATCTTCCTGTTCTTCTCCCATTCTATTCGCTTTGCAGGAGTTCTCTAGCTTAGCTGGAATCCAGCAGATGCTTTAAGGAAAGATGGAAGCAGGTAAAGCAGGACAGCACATTGGGGCAACTGCCATATGTAACTTACGCCACGTGCCACTAAGAGAGCTGTAAGATTTGTCAGTGAACAACTCCCCCACCTTTTTTTTTTACCTGCTATTTTTGGCTGTCACTGTATATGAAGTACTAATATTTTTACTTTATGTTGCTGTGAGCCTTCTGGCACAGGCTACCTCACCAGAAGCACATGCAAACATAACTCAGGATTAATCCTGTCTAGACAAATGGAAGATGAACATTTTTTTTCTTCCACACATTGTAGTCCTGGAGGCTTTGGGCACTGCAAATGCATATAGCCAATTGCTAACGTTCATACCGTCATGAGATAGACAACCTCCCTTTCAGGAATGGGCAATATGTGATCCCTGCTGCCCGCCCCCGCCCACTCCGTAGTCAATCAGGTAGCCAGAGTGGCCATTTAAGACACTTAATGCTTTTTACCTATTGAAGGTAAAGGTTTCCCCTTGACATGACGTCCAGTCATGCCTGACTCTCGGAGGCGGTGCTCATCTCCGTTTCCTGGCCGAGGCAGCCAGCGTTTGTCCGTAGACGGTCTCCATGGCCATGGGGCCGGCATGACTAAACACCAAAGGGCGGCACTGTTACCTTCCCACCAAAGTGGCACCTTTTTATCTACTTGCATTTGCATGCTTTCGAACTGCAAGGTTGGCAGGAGCTGGGAAGGAGCAACGGGAACTCACCCCGTTGTGCAGACTCGAACCGGTGACCTTTCGATCAACCAGCCCAGCAGCACAGCAGTTTAAACCACTGTGCCACCTGCAGTCCCTTTTACCTATTACAGAGCTCCAAAAAGATAAAAAATAATTTTGACCCATTTGGTGCTCCATAACTGCTCTGGATGTTTGTTTGTTTAACATAGCTGGGGGGAATACAGGGGTGATACAGTGGCCTCCAGAGTCCTGCTGTTTCTTATTTGCTGCATATCAACCCTTAGCTTGAGTCAGATGGTTTATGTACACATTTCTCCAAAAAACTCTGCTAAGGCATCTAAACTTATAGGAGCCTGCTAGATTCTGAGCATGATTTTTCTAAAGTGTTTTGGAAAGACAGTTCATGCAGCTTCAGTCCGTAGACTGTTCTAATTTTAACTGGAATTCATAATTGGCTTGGTTAATTTGGTTTACTAATGTTAACTCTTAAGAATGGGTCATATTACAAAGCTTCTAAATGGAAAACACTAGAATGCCCAACAACTGAAGACTGGAAAAATAGGTTGGCTGAGTATGCAGTGATGGCAAAATTAACTAGTTATATGAACAAAAAACAGATTGAAGAATTTAATGGTAAATGGAAAAACTATTATATCTAGTATAACTAATATGTAAAAGGAAGTTCATTAAAGTATTGTCGATGCTTTATGATTGATTTGAAGTGACTGGAAAATTTGTTCATATTGAGAAGAATAATAATTCTTTTTCCAAGTTTCAACAGAAGTATCGATTGACAGAAAGATAGAAACTTTTGGTCTCTTTGGAAGTTTACAGGCTATGAATGTATAGGTGATACTTATTTAAGATCCCTTGTCAATTCTATCTCGTTTTTTTCTTACGTTCCAATTTGTTCTGTACCTTTTCTATTTTAAGAAAATAATTTTGGGGTGGGGAAATTATAATACAGCAAAGAATCCATAGAGATTTGGTTTTCTGATTGGCAAGCAGTATCCTGTAGATGTATTTTTTTATTCATGTGTAGCCTTTTCCACCTGTATTTCTGTCAGTGTAGGAAAAACATCATTGGAAGTAGCCCAGAGAATAATGCTGGTCTTTGACATAATATGATGAATGCATATTTCTGCATCTGATATAAAATTCTTTTAAATATTTGGATATTTTGTATAATGTTCTGTGTTGCTCTGAGAAGCCCAGCTTCACCTCAGTATTCAGCACTGTGCCTAACAAAGGAAAATAAAGACTTGAACCAGCAAATGAAAAGGCTGCCAATAATTGAAGAAACTGCCACTTTGAGGATCATTTTGTAATCCAGGGGTTAGGATAACTGGCCTAGATAACCGGCCAAGGATCATCTATAGAGATAAAAAATTAAAATAATTGCTTTCATAATTTAGACATTTCTTTCCCTTGTATCAGTGTAGCTAGTATGACTTACTGAAATATGGAACAATATGACCTGTAATAAGAAGGTTACAGCAAATTGCAGTTTTTCATTAAATCATTTATGAATGGGATGAAGGACAATTGCAATCTATATCAACTTTGATTTTAATCCTAGATGCCCTTCTGGATTTCTCTCCTATGAACTAATTAATGAAAATAGTTTCTGCTTTGAAGTTGCACTTACTTCAAATGAAACACTTTTTTGTGTGTGATGTGTTTTGCTTTTTGCTAAAAATCTTGTATTTATTTATTTAAAACTTTTATATGCCATCACCACATGCCTCGGCATCGTGGGACAGCTCACAAATGTACAATTAATACCAATAAAATAATAACAATTCCATAAAATTATATAAAAACAAACAAAAAACAAAAGTAAAGTATTTGCTTTGGTCTAATTCAAAATGACTCATCTTTTTCAAATTGCCTGATACTCTATTTACTGTTTGTATAATGCTTTTTATGGTGGGGTATTAGCTGTTCTCTGGAATTCTGCATTCAATTTGGTGTATCTTTCTCCCTTGCCTTTCATTTCCCTTCTTTCTTCATCTATTTGTAAAGCTTCCTCAGATAGCCGTTTTTCTTTCTTGCAAATTCTTTTCAATTTCTTTTTCTTGGGATGGTTTTAGTTGCTTCCTCTTGTACAATGTTGTGAACCTCTGTCCATAGTTCTTCAGGTACTCTGTCTATCAGATCTAATTCCTTAAATCTATTTGTCACCTCTACTGTATATTCATCAGGGATATGATATAGGTCATACCGGAGTGGTCTAGTGCTTTTCCCTACTTTCTTCAACTTAAGCCTAAATTTTGCAACAAGAAGTGCATGATCTGAGCCACAGTCAGCTCCTGGTCTAGTTTTACTGACTGTATAGAGCTTCTCCATCTTTGGCTGCAGAGCACATAGTCAATCTGATTTCTGTGTTGACCGTCTGGTGCTGTCCATGTATAGAGTCGTCTCTTGGGTTGTTGGAGTGTTTACTATGACCAGTGTGTCCTCTTGACAAAAATTTGCTAGCCTTTGCCTTGCTTCATTTTGTACTCCAAGGCCAAACTTGCCTGTTATTCCAGTTATCTTTTGGCTTCCTACTTTAGCATTCCAGTCCCCCATGATGATTAGGACATAATTTTTTGGTGTTAATTCTAGAAGGTGTTGTAGACCTTCATAGAACAGGTCAACTTCAACCTCTTCATCAGTGGTTGGGGCATAGACTTGGACTATTGTGATGTTGAATGGTTTACCTTGGATTCAAACTGTGATCATTCTGTCATTTTGGAGATTGTATCCCAGTACTGCTTTTCCTTACTGTTTTATTGACTATGAAGGCTGCTCCATCTTTTCTGAGGGATTCTTGCCTTCAGTAGTATATGTGATGGTCATCTGAATTAAATTCACTCATTCCTGCCCATTTTAGTTCACTGATTTCCAAGATGTCGATGTTCAATCTTGTCATCTCATGTTTGACCACGTCCAACTTACCTTGATTCATGGATCTTACATTCCACGTTCCTTGCAGCATTGGACTCTCCTTTCACCACCAGATACATCCGCAACTGAGTGTCCTTTCAGCTTTGACCCAGCCGTTTCATTCTTTCTGGCACTACTAGTATTAGCCCTCTGCTCTTCCCCAGTAGCATATTGGACACCTTCTGACCTGAGGTGCTCATCTTCCGGCATCATATCTCTTTGCCTTTTGGTACCATCCATGGGGATTTCATGGCAAGGATACTGGAGTGGGTTGCCATTTCCTTCTCTAGTGGATCACCTTTTGTCAGAGCTCTCTGCTCTGTCCGTCTTGGGTGCCCCTGCACTGCATAGCTCATAGCTTCATTGTACTACGCAAGCCCCTTTGCTACGGCAAGGCAGTGATCCATGAAGTGGGTATAACATCAGATATGGTAAATATCTGACATGGAGAATTTGCTAGTTGTGCGAAGGGATCTGTCATTTAGAAAACCATGAGATCATAAATTATTTTCCCAAAGTCCAGAGCAAAGAATCAGCTTTTTTCTGGGTGCATCATAGAGGCTACAATACAAAAAAGCCACCAGTGTGGGCACAACTGATCATCTGTAATTAAGTTATTTGAATATGCCTGTCCCTCAGGATTATACTGTCTATCAACATATTGAGGAAATCTCTCTCCTTAATTTGATAGAATACATCATGTTGCATTGTCCTTATAGGATCAGATAACTTATTTTGATGTTTTCTATTCTCAGCTTATCTTAACCTGAGCTTTACCTGTAGTCCCATCTAATTGTAATAAGGAGCTAGAAAAATCTAATCTTTTTGGTTCATGTGGGCAATTTCCTTCCATTAAGTTAGAATCTTTAACTTTGATCCTGGGCAAATACATTCCAAAGGCATTGAATCTGCTTCTGCACTGAAAAATGAGTTTGGGAGAAAAAATGGAACAGATGAAAGTGATCATGAAGTTTATTTCTGTGAGAGAGTATTCAGAATGTAATCTGTATCCCTAATTGGAGTTTCTTGTCAACTGTGTGTGTGCAGTGGTGTACAGCTGCATCTGTATATTATAATAAACCTGACTGTTTTTCATACTTTATTAACTTGTTAATAAATAATCAAACAAGTTTCTACTTGCTACCCCTTCATACTGTAAATATGCCTGTAGCAGTGTGTTAATGGCATCATTTAGAATGCTGTAAGCTTGAAAGCATTTGAGCCTAATTGCTAAGCAGCAGTTAATTGTGTAAAATTGAACTGTAGCGGTTTTTGAGTTTTGCATTATTGCAACATGAAAGCACATTAAAAGATGTTCATTGTATGGCAAATGTGTGTTCATACAGGTCTATACAGAATCTGTATTTCTTAGGGAAATTGACGTGTACTACAAATGTCCTATATTGTACAATACATACATGTGGCAGACATATGAGTAACTTTCCAGGGAGTCAACAATAAAAAATCTATAGATAATCTGTGACTAGGTGAAATAACATTTTTGTGGGTTCAAGAGTGAACAGTGGTTTTGGTTCTGTTGACGCGTTGCAGAAAGGTTCATCATCTAGAATGGGAGGAATCCTTTTTTAAAAGCTACAGGATGTTTACTTTTTACTAGCAAATATTATTTCTGTTCATTAGTAACCCAGGCCCAAATTTCCAGTATAGCAATCATCTGGCACAGTCTGTAATATGCATTCTGTTTTGTTGCTTCCTCTTCTGTATAAATAATCAGTATGTCTAACTGGTGAAACTTCTGCTTCATGTAATCAGTTGACATTATCACTGTAAAATAACATCCCTAATTCTGTTTTAATAGGATTTGGTCAATACTGGACTCTGCACTTTCTTTTTTTTCATTGCATCTATAGTACTCGCTGCTCTTAACCATAAAAAAGGAGCAGAAATTGCAGCTGTGGTAAGAAAATACTACTTTTTAAATATTGTTTTGCAGGAAACATAAATGCTTCGCTTGTGCCCTTCTCACAATGCAAAGCCGCATTATATGTTTTGCTCAGTTTCTCATTCTGTAAATTTAACAGCCCCGTTTGCAAGAACTGAGAAGACCACAGATGGAATATGCTTTCCTTAGCTAATATTTTGCAAGTAATAAATCCTAGTGCCTGTTTGTTTAGGCTTTATTGCAGTCACAAATGGGCAGGGTCATGTCAAAATCACCATTTTATGCAGCTCTGCCCCCTTTCGGTAATGAGCTTTATGGAATTTTCAAGAATCTTCACCAGTTCTAAAGAGTTGGTCTTATTGAACCTTCCTCACCCTGGCAGCTTCCAGATGTGTTATACAGCCGTTGCTAGCTTTCCTGATAGTCATGAGAATTGAGGGTGATGCCCAAAACATCTGGAGGATACCAGATTGGGGAGTCTAGTTCTAATAATGCTATTTCTATTGGGCATTCATGTTTGGGCTTCAAACAAAGCTGTTTCTCTTTATGCTGGCTGCTATAGGAAGTGCAGGAAAGTCTCTGGAGAAGGAAGGATGAGTGTAATGGTGACAGTTCAAAAAAATGTGAAAACTCTATGCTCTCATTAAAATTATCCAATATATTGCAAATTTGGAGGATTTTTCCTTATTACATATTAAAGGAGTTCACATAATAGCATTTTTGAGTTGACACCATTGCTACAATCAGGTAAATAATTGATATATTTCAGTGTTAATAGAAACAGATCAACTCCATCATGATTGAGATTATTATTCAAAGTATTTTGATCATATCCGGAGCAGGGATTGTTGGTTTATTTCTGACAAGCCTCAAAATCTATCTGTGATTAATGCCATCCATATTTTATATAATTTTAACTTAAAGAACAAGACTGAGACATCACTATACCCTTTTATTTTGTGAAGTCTCTTCTGAGACCTTAGAGTTTGTTGCTGTACTCTCTTTCTGGTTAAATCATTCTTCAAGAGAATCTGTCTCCAGAATCACAACTGACATGTTTCTAGTTTTTAGAGACATTCTTAAAATAGCTCTGGAGATGGGGTTTAGCCTAAAAGAAGCAGAGAGCCACAAACAGACTATAGGTAATATGAAGACCCTCATACCTAATAAATGCAGTCTTGTAGTACATAAAAACTAACAAATCAGATGCATGAGGAAGTTTTTCCTTTCTCTAACTAGCATAGCTATTAAATATTTCTGATGCATAAATGGCTATCCTGTGATCATTAGTGGAAAATATTTGTGGTACGTGGATTCTTTAATTTATGGCTCAAATGAGGTCATATTAAGAATGGTCAGATATCTTGAGTTTGCCCAATCAGAAAAGGAACAGGCATAATATTTCTTGGTTTGTGTTTAAAGGACTTTGCAGAGGCATGGGGTGTGACTATGCTCTGTATTTTGGGCATTACAGTTCTACGAAGTTGACAAAAACGTTAAGGCAGCAATGCAGCTGCAATGTTTCTGCATGAAACTGCTGAAGTCTTACTCTGTTAAAGGAGAGTCACTATTCATGTCAGTAAAATGGCCTTTCTCTGCTTTCCCCCTTTAGGTATTTGGCTTTCTGGCAACCACAGTCTATGCTGTGAATTCATTTTTAGCAGTTAAAAATTGGAGAATTAACAGCCAACCACAAAATACACGACAGACCAGTGATTATATGCGTGCTCGGACAGAATCCAGAGAAGTAGATCATTGCCCAGAGATTCAGCGTTTGGATGGGTGAAAATCATATGCAACGTGGGATTTCCTTAAGAAAAAGAAAAGTAGAAGCATGCAGTCCTTTTTTTTCTTTAACAAGTTATTCACTTTTATAGGAAATGAAGATGAAGATGCGGTGGCCAAGAGCATCTGCATGCCCAGAGAGGGAGGATTGAGAAGCAATTGACATGAAGGTTACAGTGGCTTACCTTTTCTAATGAAGATATTTGTCCATAAATATGGAGGAGAGGAGGAGACATTGGAGGGAAGATCTGTCTTGGTGCACAATATTTTCTTGAGATTGCAAACTCAGAAGGACTTGGTGTTTAGTCTACATTCCTGTCATTAAGTAGAAACATTAAAATTAACACTGGCCTTAGATTTTACTTTTGGAATGGATAATTTCCAACAATAGACATAATGCATTGGAAAGAAAGATAGCAATAACATACATCAGGTATTGGGTTACATAACTGCTACATAACAAGTTTTCCCAGATAACTTCAGTTCTCAAACTCTTACAGTTCTGCTGTATATCTTCAACTTTTTATTGAGAGCATCGGGCAATGTTAACTAAATAAGCTTTCAACTACAGAGAATGAACTAAGTTTACTTGTGGTCATAACCATGTGTCCATTGGTATAACGCCTCCATTTACTACATTTCCTTTTTTGCTTTGTAAGAGAGTAGTGCAAAATTGACAATGAGCTTCTTTGTTTATCAAAGTCTGTACCAAGTCTTTTTTTTTCTTTTTATAGTCAAACATAGGAAAGTCTCATTGTGGTCAGCGTTAAGGAATGTTTGTGTTGTGTCCATGTACAGCAGTGTTTCCGAAATCATGTAATTAGGCTGAGAACTTTTGTTTGGCTGCAAATTTCAATTGCCCAAATCAGGTTGATTTAAAAAAATAAAATTATATGACTAATTTAGTTGGGGATAGTTAAACAATAACTTTTAGGCATAAAAGCAAATCTACAAAATGTGTCAGTAATTGACTACAGATGAAAATTTATTTTTGCCAGTGAACACGAACGGGATAGCATTTATGTGGTCCACTTAGTTTACATACCATTCTATATAACTCCAGGTCTCTCTTCATCTTCCCAGCAAGATTTCATAGGGGAAAAAAATGCACTGTGTGGTAGGGAACTTGGAGCCGGTAATTAGAATCTCTTTAGCTTTTTGTTTTGTGTCTTTGGCATCCGGTGTTTAGGTCAACCACAAGATTAATATGTGAAGTTAATAAAAATTGATAGCCATTTTTCTCAAAATGTCAGGAATGTTTCCCTAATGATGGTGTAGACCAGCATTCCAAAAGTGATTTCCTCCAGATGTTTTGGATGACAACTTTCCCATTGCTGACCATTGTTCATGTTGATTGGGGCTGATGGGAATTTGTAGGCCAAGACATTGGAGGGTACTACCTAGGAAAAGGTTGGCATAGGCTTCTGCTTTGTGTTTTTCCAAGATCACATTCTGTTTGTGTCTTGATAAAGCCAGGAGATAGAATACTGAATGTTGGTTGACTGTTGCTAATTGCAGAACACGCGATTCCCCATTCCTATATTTGCTGACCATGCTGGATGGTATTGGACAGAAGTCAGCAAGCCTTTTGTCCCCAAGGGATATATCCATGCACACATCTGTACACATCAGTTAAAAGGTGGAAATTTAAAGCTTTCCTCCCTTTTCACTGAAATCTGGACATGGAGTCACTCGTGGTAGGAAGTGTGTGTTAAAACCTCTTTCCTTCCCTCCCTGTCCTCACCCAGTAGTGAGGAAGTCACAGCTTCCACATCTGGATGCTTGGGAGGGGACAGGCATAAAATATATTCCATCCGTCCACCTTCATAGAACTGTTCTCTACCTCTCAGCTGAAGGCTGATTTACCTCTGGGCAGTGGGGAAAAGTAGAGGAGCTTTTGTTTGTTGAAAAAGCATGTTTGGAGCATGTCGTCCCATGGAAGCTGGAGTTAGGGAAATCCATTTCTCTGCATAGATCCAGTGGTTAGCAGAAGCAGTATGAGGTATACCAAATTAATGCATACCCAATTTTCATAATTGGTCAAAGAATTTCCCTTCCATTGGGAAAGAATCATCTCTGTCTCAACACACAGAGAGCCATTTTTTGTACATGCAGTCCTGATTTCTTCAGAAAGATTTGGATGGTTCATCAGACTCTTTAAATGGTGGTTCTGAAAGCCAACAGCTATACTGTACACTTGATTTCACACTTGATTACATGATGTACATGATACATTCAGCAGGTGAGTGGTTAGGGGCTGCTGATTCTTCACAAATTGGTTGCAGAAGGGTATCACTTTATGGACTGAAAACTGTTTCTGGTGATCAAATAGATACCAAGGGTAGTATTTTAGCTGGGTATTACTATTTTGGTCATTGCTGGAGACAGTAAAAACAAGATCATTCATGTCAGTTCTGAAGCATTAATTTAAAATTGCACACATTTAAGCGACTGGACTCAGTGGTTTAATGTAGCAATATATTTTAGTAATCTCAGATGCTTTTGTCAACATATTACACACTTTTTATTAATTTTCTAGTTTTGGGTGAGAACTTTTCTCAGAATTGAGTAATGGGAGGACACTGCTTGTTGGCTTGGTTGACTTAGTCAAATAACAGAAGTATACTCAGTTTGTTGTCTGGTTTTTAAAAAGGGTGGAAACTCCCTGATAATCATTGTATGATCCTCCAGTAACCCAGTGCCCTTAATTAATCTGTTTCTGCAGGAGATCTTGTGAACTGTCACAAGTAAACATGGAAATTAATGCATTAAATTTTTATCAGAGTGAGCACTTACAAAATACCCTTCACGACTGCTGGCTGCTTATTGAGCAGGAATCCTTGTAAGCTGTCCTGAGATTTTGGTATAATAGGACGGCATACAAAAGCATTTAATAAACAAACAAATAAATAAATACTCAGTTTGCTTGAGCTTACATATCCTGATAACTATGTATTCTTTGACCTATATGTATGGTATCACATGTTAGCAGGGTAAAATGTGAGTTATGGAAGCACTCTTATTTCTCTGTGATTCTTCCAATACAGTATAATACGTATCTTCATTTTCTGTAGATAGTTTGGCCAGTACCTTTTGTTTTTTCCTTCATAAAAATCCTGGCTACATTAACAATAACAAAGAAAATACATTTCTAAAGCTTTTGGTTAATGTACTGGGCTTTAAAAAGGACTTTTTGAGGAAGGACTTTACATGTACAAATAAACATGCAGTTTTAATTTACATTTTAGAATATTCAGATTGGAGAGGGATTAAAATGTGAAAGGGTTATGTGTGGCATGAAGGTATAAATAACAAAAACAAAATCCCTTAACCAAGTATTCTTTGACAATATGATTCAGTGCAATTAAGGCAGCCATGGAGCACAGATTTGCAAACATTTTTGTAATGTTTCTACTTTTATCTTTATCACTCTCACTGCAATGTTATTTCTGTGCAACACTGTTGTAAAGTGCTGGGGCTTTGATTTTAGAATTCTGTTCAGTTTGAGGGGAAGGAGGGTTGATTATTAGAGTGTGATTCCCAGGAACCATGTACAAAGCTTAGCATACAGAGGACTTTCAAAAGCAGAGCAGTTGGTGGAGGAGTTTGCTATTCAAAGAAAAAAAAAAAAATAAAACATTGGACTGGGTGTGTTGAAACCACTGGGCACACTCAAAATAGCTTTCTAGTTTCTGTTAAGAATAATTATGTTAAAATGGAAATATACAACATGACAAGGATATTCAAAAGACTTACAGATGGTAACAGGATATTTCCTTGTAAGTTTGGCATATTTTCATCCAGCTTGTTGCCTTATTCTAAACAACTAGTTTAAGGGTTTCTTTTCTTCTTTTGCAGCTAAGTACAATTTAATCTGGCACTATCTTTAGGACCATATGGGTTGAAGATCTATATGGGAAGGCTAAGTATGATCAATATAAAACTGACACTTGATTGTGTACAGAATGTAAAGTTGTCGTGGGGAAAGATGGCTGAAGTGACTTTGGAGGCTGAATATCCTTTTTAACAAGGCATTTTAAGGTGAAACTATCTTTAATGTAATAAGGTATGAGATTCTGTTTGAGTATTTATATATCTCAGTAGAGTTTTAAAATTCCATTGTACATGTTTAATCACCAGTCCAACTGATATGTTAGTATCTGCACAGTGTTAGGAGAGGTGCTGGATTACCCCACTGCCATGACTTTCCTGGTGTAAGAGCTGGATTTGCTTTCTGTAGCTCTTGGTGGGTAGGGAGTCAGGGAATCCCCAGATGCGGCTTTTGCTGTGCAGTCACCCTGTCATAGACTTCTATAAGCATCTAGACTTGTTCTTCCACTTTTAACTCTCCAATGTCCCCCCCTCCCCTGCTGTACATTCTTCTTCTTAACACCAAAAATTAAGGAAGAAAAGATATAATAGCTGTATTATAGTCACACTAGAAGCCTCTAGTCTGGAAACATTCTCGGACCGTGCATTTGCTCTAGGATGGATACGTGGGACAACTCGCACATTTTGCCTAGTGGCACTGTTTCAAGGCAAGTGGTTTTGTTTTTCAAAAGGCTGATTGAATCAGTTTCAAGAACCAAATAAACCACTTCATTAATAATATGTACTTCTGTCGAGTTTGTGAAGTGCGTACAGTAATCACTCATCTAATAGACAGCTTGTCTTTACTTGGCTTGGAAGTCTTTACTTGGCTTTTAAGCAGTTAAGCAATTTGTGGTACCTGAATAACGCTTCCACTCTCCATATCTCCCTGCTTTGGGCTTCTTCAGTCTCCTGCCCATATGAAGTATACTATTTTAAACTTGGCAAAAAATGCATTCTGTAGCCTTGATTCTTTGTTAATAATGAAGATGTAAGAACTAAAGGCAAAATTTAGATCTTGAGAGTTGTGGTTTCAGTAGCCAGGTCTGGTCTTTACAGTTATACTAAACCTCTAGTTCAGCCTTCTCTAATCTTGCATCTTCCTGATATTTTGGAACATATCATGCATAATCCAGATCATTGATCATGTTGACAGGGAATGTTGGGTGTTGTAGTCAAAATAGCCGGATATCACCTGGTTGGGAAGGCTGCCAAGGTGATAAACAAGAACTTGAAGATCTACCTATGTTTGGCAGCTACAGGCGATTGTATAGAAGACAATACGGTTTGCTATTAATTTTATTCATGGCTTGAAAAGGCACAGAATTAGATGGCTTGAAGGAAATATGACTTGTGATACGATCAAACTAGTTAGTTTTGTGATTTATATTCTACAAAATTATTATCTTGGAATCGCACTATTGAATGTCAAGGTCATAAATTTACCCAGAAGGAAATTATTTAGATCAGGGGTCTCAAACTCAACTTACCTGGGGGCCGCTGGAAGTAGAGTCTGGGTGAGGCTGGGCCGCATCAAGTATTCCACCACCGCGGCGGTGGTGGGCTGCTCATCCCACGGCCGGCCTGGGCACCGCCGGCGCTTTGAAGGCCGCAGGGCCCCTCCCCCGTGCTCCGCCCATCCCGGCAATTGGCCCGCGGGCCACGAGTTGGAGACCCCTGATTTAGATTGTAATCTTTAAAAAAAACCCACCTTTTATATGTATGATACAATTTGAAAACTCTGGATTCTTGATGTGGGCCTTTCAGTAAAGGTGCAAGCAAAGGATAAGAAACCTCTCACTTAGTATGTCCTGCTCAGCCTTAATTGAACTGGAAGGCAGTGCCAACATGACAGGGACCTCTGTGTTTTTTTTCTTTTCTGTTTTCTCTGGCAGAGAATGCATGTGCGTGCACGCACCGTGGAGGAAAATCCTTTTTTTTCTCCTTGGACTTGAAAATCCATCTTTTTTTCCTTTCCTTTTCTGTTTCTCTGTCTGGTTCTTATGCATGAGACAGGAGTTATGAGCTCTGCCGAAAAGTAAACTTTGTCTTTCATTTGCTTTATACCCACTTACCTGAAAGCAATGGCATTTGCTTTAAGTTGATCTATATAGGGCTGTGTTGTGAATTATAGGGAGGTTCATCTCATTTGTGTCCTGCCAGAGAGTCCATTTGTATTCTGCCAGAGGGTTTGAGAGCTTCCATGCTTAAATTAAATACTAGTAACACTAAATGGAGCTGATATTTCCAGGGCCAGAGTAGTTCTCACACTATAATATCCCAGCTTGCATTTTTAAGTGCTGACTTCATTTGTCCTGTGTTTGTATTTGGGACTTGCATGTTTACACTCCCTTAATTGTATGTCATGGACTCCCAGGGCACTGTTGCTTGTGCACCTTTTGGTGAAAGATTGTCGTTTGTGAACAGTAGTGCATGCTTGATATTTGTTTATTGGTTTGATGACCTCTGTGATAACTCCCATACAGTCATTTAGTCTGGAATAAATGATGCACTTAAATTGTCTTTTGCAGACAAGTTTCTCCTCTTCTGAATAATTGTGGATGGAACTTATTTGTATATATTGAAGTTTATGTAACTGATATAATACAATAATGAATTGTAAACTGTATATTTATTACTCATTTTATTGTCCCAGTTTGGATTTGAGAAGTTGATCCTTGTCCTGCCTTTCATATGAGTTGTCAAACATATTTCACCTAGGGTGCCTTTGTGTGTTTTGTGTATATATGGTGCAAGTACTTCTCAGTCAAATAGAGGTCCTCCACGCAAACACTATTTTTGTAACCATGAATTGCTAACACATTGTGGTTTTAAAATAATTCTGTTAAACAGCAGCCTTAATGGATTCCCCAGGCTACTTTTTGGCCTGTGCACTAAATCTTGTACTTCCTAAGTAGAACTGGAAGGTTTACTCCTGCTGTGTTGCCATGATGCAAATCCAGTATTTTTAGCAGGAAGTAGAAGTAGTTTGGTGAAAGACCCGTATTGATCTGTGCCGAATATAAAAAAGGTTTGTTGGGCTATTGGTGGGACCAATGGAAACAGGGAGGAAAGGGGAAGTACCCAGTTTCTGGGCCAGCCCAAGGCAATACTTTGAAGGTCGTGAACAGGCAATTCTTCCATCAGCTACAACAGTTTCCAGTCTATGCTAAGGTAAAATTGCACATTCTGTTTCCTTGTCCAGTCTAAGTAGTCCATATCTGTCTCCGTTGCATTGACTGAAACTGAGCTCCAGCTGGCCTCTTCACAAAGAAAAGGTTTGTGACCAAAAATGTTACCTGAATTTTCCATGGATTTTGTTGTCTTGTGTTTTAGGTATTTCTCTGTCAAGATCTTTGAGGCTTATTTGTAAGCATATCTGGAAGTCAAAATTTGGGTTGCTTTATATTAAGTTATATAGTTTATTATATATGCTTTAAAACCTGTGCATTGCTCTTAATTTCTTGCTTAGAGCTTTGTGTTTCAGTCAATGTCGATGACAGGAAGCTCAAAAAAGGCTTATAAAAATACTTTAATCTGGAGTTAAATTTATTTTTAATTGGGCAACTCTTGGGTTAGGTAGAATGGGTCCAGTTTTCTTTTATGGTAGTGTGCAGCTGCTCTTAATAATTCTCTCTAGATTTATTGGGTGCTGTGAAATAATTCAAACATTCCTAATGAGTACAGAAGAGGGTAAGAGAATCCAAAGCCTGGCTCCATTATACGAAACACTCTTGGAAGCAAGACCCATAGACATGAATGTTCTAACTTCCAAATTGCTGTGGTTGCAATCATGTGCTTAGAGCTATATTACTAGGTTGAGTCTGAACAAAAAATGATAAGTGAAATGCTTGGGACTTTGCACTTGTACTTAGAACTAAGGCTAAAAAGTTGTTCGAGTTGTAACCTTGTTGTAGGTGTTGCTACGGATTTCAGATGAGCTTGCCTTGATCCTGGGTTTTCACATTATTTTGACACAGACTGGTCAAATTTCAGAGCTGATCTAGATAGAAATTGTAACATGTTTACACTAGCAAAATCCACCCTCAGAATGATGTCGTTATTACACAAATTTCCATTGTAATCCTTTATTTTGCTCTCTAGACTGGTGTCATTTTTGAGCCATTTGGGATCTGTATCCGCATCTGATGCGGCCATCATAGGTCTGATTCACACATTGCCGGGGTGGCACAGGATGGAGTGATGTTTGGCATGCCTGCTTGCCTTCCTGCCTCCTAACAAGCATTCTTAGAGTAGGTTGGAAGGAGCTGCATGGTGCTCCAGTCATATATAGTAAGCGTTTGAGGGCCATCAGTTTGTGTGGCTGGTCTAGAGGTTGATCTGAAACACCATTGCAGCTGTGGTATTCCAGCCCCACTTGCATCCTTCCAGTGGGTGTGGGGGGCATTTTAGTCAGGAGCACCCTTACCATTTTAGTCAGGAGTTGTCTCTTTGTTTCTTGCCTTTTTCGTTTAGTGCAGAAAGTAACAACTTGAGCATATAGGAAGTTCCTTCTGGGTCCATATATGAGAGAACTTGTTTGTGCTGTGAAAGCCTTTCTAAAGTTTAGTTCAGCCACTCCGAACCGTTATCAAGACAAGTAACAGCTGCATGTCATGCACTTGCTTTTCATTTGCAATATTAGTACACAGGTATCAAGTTTAAAATGAAGGATTGTAATGATTTTTACTTATTGTGATACTGAAGGCAATCACTAAATTGCTGCTTGATTATGTGTTTTAAAATTTATTCTCCTGCAATGTATTTTATCAGTATTGCTTTGTATATTGGCACTTTTTTGTAATTTACAATTTAATGTTGCTATCTTCCTGCCTTTTGATTTATGCTAATTTTTCTGTTCTATTTGATACACCAAGATACTGAACTCTCATGGTACTTGTTTGTTTTCATAGTGTTTTTTTAAAAAACTGTATTTTTGTATGTAGGGAAAATCATAGATTTTCTGAACACTAATCTTGTATGGAATCATTGTAAAGATTTGTTTAATAAATGGATAGAAGTAAAAAAAAAGTCTGCGCTTCCTTTGTATATGCATTTGGTAAACTAGGGAAACCAAATAGAATAATGGCCACTGCTTTAGATTTCTGTAGGTAAACTACCAATGAAGTTCAAGAGTGTGTAGATTTTTCAAAGACTGAAGCTGCAATGGAGATGGCGCTACGGAGAGCTGAACACAGAACACTCTCAAAACAAGGCCAGAGACCTTGTCACTCATGAGTCCATTAAAGCATTCATGGACAATTTAGGTACCTGAGTATCTAGTAGCTTGGCCCATGTAACCTTTCTACACATCACAGCTTTGGACTCAAGCAAGACCTTGAGTATAATCAGTGAGTTTTATCTATATAAATATAGGAGATTCACATACCAAAATGTGGGTCAAATATCTTCAGAAACCATTCAAAATGAGAAAAGGCTGGATTGTGTTCCTTCATTATCTGCTTTGGAAAAGGGGTAATTAAACCAAATATTGTCTAGAAAACCTACTACAATCCCTCTCCCAAGCTACCCAAATATTTCTGGACTCAAGCTTACCTAGTGAGAGCTGACTGAGCATTCAAAGACCTCTGAAATAAAGCTACATATTTAATCTGGTATCAACAGTTTATTCCAGCATGATTCATAAATGCCAACCCAGTGCTGGTTTTGACATACAAGATGAAAACTGAAAATACATGGGTATATATAAAATCACATTCAAATGCCTGTAGAAAGAGGGAGAAATATAAAATGTTTAAGGCATATGCCTCAGACCATGGCAGAGCTGCTAGTTACACTGAAGGAGCCAGCCCTCAGGAACACTATTCTCAAGCAAAGCCAATTCTGAAAAGCACCTTGTCTTACTGCTAGGGAGCCTACTAGCAATATACACTGAAGTTTTATCTTAGCAACCTCTCTATGTACAAAGCTATTATTTCATGCATTGTGACGTTGTATAAGTGGTAAATACTGTATAACAATACATTGTGTGATAATTCCCTTCAATAGACGGAAAGCTGACACAAAAGGTTGGAAATGTCCTCAGAAGTCATCTAGCCCCTCTTTGCTCAGTGCAGGATGTGACTACATCATTCTACTCTAAACAGATGGCGATAAAACCTCTCCTTAAATATTTCCAGCAAAGGTGAGCCCACAACTGCCTGAGATGATCTGTTTCACTGTTCAGCAGCACTTGTTATTAGACTGTTTCTTCTAATGTTCAGCGATTATCTACTTCGTTATAATTACCACCCACTGGTTGTACTCCTTTCCCCCGGAGCAGCGGATTCCATTTTCTGTGTGATGGCCCTTCAGATATTTTAAGAAGGGCTATCATCCCATAACTGCTAAACAAATACCCTCGTCTTCTGGCCAAGCATATCCAGCTCCTTAAACATGTCTCATAAGAGTTGATCTCCTTTGCCTTGGTTGTTCTTCTCTGGACATGCTCATTTGTTCAAGTACTTTAAAAAACGTGTTGCCTCAAAACTGCTCCAGATGCTGCCTGTCTGGTGAAGAATCAAGTGGCATGATCTCGTGTGAACAGGATTCTGTGCTTCTGGTGGACGGGCTTGTAGGCATAGGCCTAATTATTTATTTGTGTGTGCACATGCACAAGATTGCACCCTTAACGCATCCCAAGTTTCAGTAGCTTTTTTCTCCTGTATATTTATAACATAGTGAATGGAACTATTCATGTAGCTCATTAAAAAGGACCTTTTGTGCCTGGTTTTCTTTATGGGTATATACTCAGGTAATTGTACCTTAGAAGTGATGTTCCCATGTGTGTAGCGATTCTTTAGAACTGCAGCTGCTGTTTCAGTTAATCTTTGGTACTGTAAACTATTACAATTCTCATATATCTGTACACCAGTTTTTTTTCCTTTTCACCTCTTCTATTACACATTTTGTATAAATAGGAACAGCACTGGGCTTAGAGAACTAAACTTAGAAAATTTAGCAACGTGCCAGACTTTTGTTGCTACAAGGCAAGTTCAAAGGCAGATCTTTGGTACCTGTGGCACAAGCCCACATACAACACAGCTGAGGCACCTTCTGCTTGTCGCCATGAGGTTCTGTGCATACTCTTAAAGTTCCAGACATTACACTTAATTCCAGACATACAGTGGAAGAACAACAAATTTCCTCAAGCCAGTGCTTGAAAATGTCCACTAATACCTATCCTTTCCCTCTTGTAATCTAGTAATTTCATGAAAGCACAGAATAGTTGTCACAAGAACCCAGTTGTCTGAGTTGCAACAGCCCTTTGTGTCTGCAAGACAAACTGCATGCGATATTAAATGTACCTTTGCATCTAATTTGCAGGCTTTTAAAAATGAAAATGGCACTGGGGCAAGCAGAGGATATGTTTAACTCCCTCCTCTCCTGCTGTGGTCATATGGAAATTACTTTTTCTGAAGCTGGTGAGGGGAGTCACCCATTGGTGTCAGTGGGAGCTTTTCTCCCAGTGCAAAGAGCAGCTTCCACAGCGTACGCTGCACTACTGAGCCATAACATTTCCTTTAAAAAGGGTCAAAACAGGATGTGTACAGGAAAGCAAGACTATGCATAACTCAAGTGTGCCACACTTTAGGGACTTCCTACATGGTGCATGCAAACTGGGCAGGAACTCTGGGGCTGTTTTCCGCACAAGGAGCTCTAGAAATGCAGATCTTGTGGTGAAGAGTAGGGAGGCTTGGCCCGTTTTCTAGTCCTCCATTCCATTTATTCTTCCAGCATTCTGGTGGACGACTATATCTTTTTATACTTTGCAGAGGAGGAAATGGTTTGGGGCGCTGTGTGTGCACAGAAAGGGGGGCATATACAGTACAGAACTGGTGGACAGGAGGTGGCCTCAGTGGTGGTGCGACTCGGCCTTGAAGCACAGGGCCCCCGAGTCTAGGGGTCCCCCAAATGACCAGCCAGGAAGTGACAAGCAATAAGGGCAGTAGATGCAACTCCACTTTATTCCTGCTGTCATCATGATGCCGTGATAGGAGTGCAAAATGCACACGCTTAGATTTTTAAAATTCATGTTTGGTGAAGAATGTTTTTCTGACATTTCAGGAATGTAGCAGCAGTTATAAAGCGCTGAATGTGGATAGGGAAAAGATCAGAAATTGAATTGACCCACAAAAGGGACTCAGGATCTGATTCCCAAAGACAGCGCTGAGAATTGGAGGTGTTCCCCCTCCCCACACCCACACACACAGTGTAGCTGGTGCAGAAAGAACTCCACTCTTAAAATGCTTATCTTATGGAATGCATTGCAAACTTGTTAAGTGTGGATTTCTGATGACAAATTGTGTTTAGTTTCTTGTTACGGGGGTGCAACTGGGTAATTTTGCATTAAAATGTGAAGGCAATGGATTTCTCATCCCTACATACTTGCCTGACAGAGTTGTTCTAAAGTAATAAAGGACACATTTCTGTGGCTCCCAGACAGCATCTGAGGGACTGCAGGATAGTTTGCACTGCCAGACGAAGAAGATAGGTTTTCTGACCTCAAAGCCCGGAATCTGAGTTTCTAACCCACTCTCTTTCCCCCTTGCAGCTGACACGAAAATAACTGTTCTAGCTGCCTCCAACATCAGGAACTGACTTTGCAGGTGAGTAAAAAGGCACAGGAAGAGGAAGAAACTGGAGAGGCCAGGATACGAGGTGTCTTGCGGCTGCTTACTCCATTACTCCTCAGCTGTGAGAATACAGCCTCTTTGCATTCCTCTATATTTGCAGCAAATATTGACCCTTTTTGTGTCCTCTTCCAAACTTAAAAATGTAAAATGTCTCAGTGTAGAAAACTGATTTTTTAAGGTTGCCAAGTTCACATGGTCTGTAGAATTCTGTGCCTAGCACCAAATTCCATGCTTGCTTGGTGCACATTCTTCTATATACGCTCAGCGCTGATGATAGAATCTAAGTCTGTGTATAAAAGGTTCAGTTTTAAAAATATACCTATGCATTATACCATAGGGTCAAATGACGAAGGGTAGAGGAAAACCAGTCTAGGCTCAACCAACAGCTGGCCAAGTTTGCCTGAGTAAGTTGCCCATGAGATTGGAGGCTCTTTGGCAGCGGGTTCAGTCATGTTTTGTACAAAAGTAGAAAAAATGTTCGTAAGAAGGTTACAAAGGCAAAAATAAAAGCCACATTCCTCATTCTCTCTCCAGGTTGTCCGGCGTTCATCAGTGTGTTGTGCTTCTGTCTGAGTCCGAGTATGAATCTGAATCATCTTCTGAAAAGAGAAAGGACAAAATGGGGACTGGGCATATTCTTCATCCACACACCGTGCAGACATGAAATCTGGACTGGGGGCTCACCAGGGTAAGGACAACGACCAGTTTCATCCCCCCCTTCATCAGGTACAGGTCAGGACATGGCTGCCCTGATCGAGTGCTTGGGCAGAGGAGGGCAAACAAACAGAACCTCAAGTCAGACAAGACAATGGCAAGGGCTGACCTGCATTTTAGAGAAGTCTTGTGCACATATTCCAATGGTGGGGAAGGCTCAAAGTGAATACTGGGGTGCCGCTGAAAATGCTACCATATTGTAGCTGAAAGCTTTTTATGTATGTATTATCCCCTTTTTTACATTTATGCCCTTTTTTGTCCTGCAAGAAACTCCAGATGGCTTGCATTATCCCCAATTTATCCTCACAGAGCCCTGTGTGGAAAGTGAGGCTGAGAGCCAGTGTCTGGCCGCAGGCAACCAAATCTCAAACTGCTACACCACACTGCCTCTCAAGTTACTGTTGCCAGTGCATGAACACTGGGAGAGACATTGTAGTCTCTGAGAACAGGAGGAAAAACCAGCACAAAAGCCAGTGCAGAGAAGGAAGGGTTGGGGCCAGGGAAAGGAGGCATGACCATCTTAGGGGCCAGAGGTCCAATTTGGTCCTGGGTCTTACTCTTCTAAATCCCTGCTCCAAATGGTCAGCTCTGGAGGTATGTATTCATCGGACAGAGTCATTAGCGCCTCAAGGGATCCTGTGGCCCCAAGCACATTTTTTCAGCTTTGACAGATAACCCAGCTGCAAGAATCCCTAGTTTGAGACAGCTCACCCACAACTCCAGCAGCCTCTGGCCTAGAGAACCATATCATGCCTTTGAGGCCGCTTTGGAGATGGCAGTTTGCAAACTGGGGGGTTTTACCCACATTTCTCCTGGACTTTGTCAGCTGCACTTGCCCCAAGTTCATTTCCAGCCCAATTTAAAATGCTGGTTTTAATCTTTAAACCCTGTCTTGGGGCCAGGTTACCTGCAAGGCACATGTACCTAACTGAGCCTAAAGTCTTTATTCGTAGACCCTGCTCTGAGTTCCCACATCATGAAATGAGGAGATTAATCTTTCTAGCAGGGACTCCTGTGATGTGCAGCATGGAGACCTCCTGAGGCTCACCTAATGCCACCACCTCTGTGGTATTTTCGGTGCCGAGGGAAGTCTTTTTATCCACCCAAGCAGTGTACATCTCACAGGCAGCTCCACTCAGCTGAAACACTGCTTTGGTGTTCGCAGTTTTGCATTGTGTGCTGCCGTGCATCAGTGCAAGGCGGGCCCAGCTGCTAGAGTGATGCAACTGCCTCAGGTTGCCACGGGTGACCTATTCCCCGAGCCGCCTCAGTGTGGCTTGTTTGTGCTGCTTGTCCATCTTGACAAATCGCTTCCCCCCATACATTACAGAAAGCATCGCTGGGAACAGCCTCAGACCGAGTGGAGAGGCAGCTATTCCAGCACGGCACGTGCACTCGGTGTGCTTGAGCAGGCAGTGCCTGGGACTGGTGGTGGTCGTGCAGCAGCAAGGGCCAGGGAGAGCCGGGTGTGCCCCGCAGCTGGCACTTACGCCCCAGGCTAGCCTTGTGCCCTGTGCTGTGAGGGAGGCTGCCTGCACGTGTCCTGCACCTCAGGCAGAGATGTGTCTTAGTCCATCCCTGATCGGTGCTCTAATTCACAGGCTGTCAACTAGTGGCTCCCAGATGTTTTGAATTCAGCAAAACAAGAATCTACCCCCAAGGTGCCAAAAGTAAACAAGGAAGTGAAAGAGGTGTGTTACTTCACGAACATCAACAGTTCAGACCCATTTTAGATCACTTGTAAATCCTGCTTCAGGGAAATACATAAAATAATGCACAAAATGTAAGTTAGAGGCTTTAAACATGTCCCTGTAGCTTAAAAATATGTACATACATACATGATTACAAAAATACCAATGCAATTGTTTATCATAACTAAAGACATACTCAAAATTGTGCATAATCTGAATAAACTGAATAACATCTCAGAATAAACTTTGGCACAATCCTATCCATGTTGAGGCATAAAAAGTTTACAAGTCACAGCACTCCAAGCCAGCCACACTGTGTGCAGAATGCTGGAAACTGCAGGCCCCTTTTCCAGGTAAACCCATGCATTTTCCATCTAAATCCATGCATAGGACTGTGCCTTGATGCAGTCCGACCAAGCTCACAGAAGACTGGAATCGGAAGAGCAAGCATGGTCAAATTTGGTCTACAACCCCCATCACCCCTCACTATTTGGTTAATTGGTTAGGGATGATGGGAATCATAGGCCAAAATATCCGGAGGCCCACAAGTTGCTGTTTGTTCTGTGAGCTGCCAGGATAATTCATGTTCTGGGGAGACTATACCAGTACATTAAATGAGTTTGTAATCCAGCGCATGGTTAGACAGACAAAAAAATCCCTACAACTCCCAGCATGCCATTATCAGAAAATTCCCAGTCTGGGAGTTGACCTGGTCATCTGAGGCCACATCCAGCCAAATAAACAGCCATATCCTGCCCTAAGAGGCACTTCCGGGGTCCTGCAGGATACAGGAGGCCATTCCAGTTTCAGTCATTCATTTTTCTTCTCTGCCTTGTACAGCCCAGTCTGGCTTTTTTGAAAAATAGAATTAGAAATGTGTGACAAAATACCCCCATACAAACAAAATATTCTAAAGGCAAAAGGTGGTGTTTTGTCAGTGCAGACTGCCCTGAATTGGGCATGCGCTGATGGGAAGGGCTTTGCATGTGACTAGGCAGACCAGCTCACATGGTTTGATGGAGTTCGATCTGTGGTAGGTGGCAAGGAAAATCTGGTTTTACCTACCAGTTGATTTATGTGGCTCAGGGCCCTCAGAAGACTCTCCTTGCTTGAGAAATGTCACCAGGTCGTTAAAGGCAAAGTAGACATAAACACAATAGACAATTGTGGCAATGAAACCAAATACCTAAAAAAGAAGAAGAGATGGCATTTGAAAGGAGGGTGAATAACTTTGGAGGAAACTGAATTCATACAGGATTAGAATTCCTGTCTTCTAGAATTTGACTTGGGCCAGGAAATAGGAGCATCTGGGCAAAATAGTTTGGCATTTCAAATTCAAATATATTATTTGCACATACCAGAGTGGATTTAAATCAGAATTTAAATCACAATGTAAATCAACAGTCAATAAGACTAGATTTAAATCATGGGTTTGCAAGTAGGTAAAATGTCATTAAAATATTCCCAAACTAGGTTTTTTCTGCCAGGGAAAGAATAATATGATAAATCCCAGGCCATACAAAAAACATCACAGACTCATGGAGTATTCTGCTCAAAGGTTTCACTTTCATTTTTACTGCTTGTCTCTCCCTCCTCACACTTAGCGTCTTCTACAGATCTAATCCACTCCCCACAATCTTCTTCTATTCATTGAATGTTTTGAAACTTAGCATTTTAGAGATAAGGGATTGATTCTGTGTATTTAGATTTGCAAAGGAATAATGGGATTAATTATTAATTCTGTATGTTTATTTTATAACATTTCTGCTGTGAAGAGGCATGTGATCTCTGCAGGAACAAATTCACAGTTTTGAGAACTGTAAAACCAAGCATCTGTGATAGTATCTTCTAGATAGAAAACTGCCCAATAATCTTACGGAAATCTCTGGAAAAGCATGACATTGTGAATGGATTAATGGAATTCATTTAGCAAAAAAATTAAACATTGCATGAACATGCTACACAATTAAAAACAAATCCTTATTATGTGATGAATAGCCTTTGGACTATAATGTATCTTAAATAGGAAACTAGGTAGATTTTTCCTCAAAAAAACATTTTATTTTAAAAAATCCAATTTAAATTAAAAATCCAATTTAAGCTAAAAAAAATTGAGTCTTTTATTTAAAAAAACCAATTGATTTTTATCCACCCTGGCACATACAACCTGTTAAAGTGAAATAAAATATTTTTATCATAAAAGATTTGTTTACACACACCATTCATTCTTAATACAGAACTAGAAGAAAGACTGATGACAAATTTTCGGCAAAGGTCACAGAAGTTCTTCTAGAGTGGAAAAGAAGATAATAATCTCACCCAGCAGGTAACCTTTCTTTTTATGCTCATTAAGCCATCTGCCAATTTTGCTTAAAGCCTAAGTGTTGTGCTGCATGGCAGAAGCGCTTCTCCTCCCTCTAAAGAGCATTCTTGCTTAACGGAGGGGATCTCAGAACGTGTGTCCCACTATGTTGCATGAGCTTTTGGCCAGCAGGCCCAAATTCCAGTGCAACACAAGTCGTTCCTGCAAGCTCAGAACCGGCCCACTCCTGTTTCAGCACCCAATCTCAGGCTAGCCTGAACCAGTAACTTACTCCTGCTGCTTTGGATGCGGTGTCAGAGTACTTGGAGACTGCAGCAATTGAGATGGCAAAGTATATAATGGCAGCGATGATACCACAGATGAAATCCTGCAAAATAACGTGTTTGGAAAATCTGTTAGCAAGGAAGCAACACCCAGGAGACGTGTCAAACTCCACTACTTCCACTGCTGCAGAGTGTCTTCAAATCATTCTCCTAACTATCCCCGCTTTTCAGAGTTTTCATTTTCCCTTCCACTGGGATTCCTCTTGTGCCTCATCTTGATGTTGCACTTCTAGCTTCTGTCCTCCACTTAGCGGTTGCAGTTCTGTCTAAAAACCGCTCTGTCTAAAAACTCTCCAGCTTCTCTCATTCCTTTGAGGGTGGGTACTTCCCTTCTAACGATCTCACTTCAGCCTTGCACTCATGGCATGTGTAGGCCATGCTGACCTCAGGTCAGAAAACACGAATTCCTAGACTTTGCTGGTCTCTATCACTTGAGTGTCTTCTTTGTCCATACTTTCTGCTACCTTTCTGATTCTACTTTGGTGTTGTAACCACCAGTACTTTCTCATGTCTTCCCTGATGGTTAACAACATAGTCCTACCAGTAAATGAGAATGTGGTACAAGGATGAGAACGAATAGGAAAGAAGAAGAATAGTTAGGCGCCTTCCCCTTGGCCAACTCCACTGCCACACTCCTGTTGGCGTTCGCACCGATTGCTTGCTGTCTGAGAGCCTGTATCTGGTAGTCCCTAGATGAGCTGAGACAGCTTCCTCTGATCACTAAGAGTAATGAATTGGAATCAGATGGATTTTCCAGAATTTATTCTACAGTCTGGCTAGGTGTGAGGTGGATAGGCTAGGTGGCAAAAAACACATTTCCGGTTCCAGGACCACATTTCCATCGAATGGATTCTTAAACAGGAAATAAGTTGAACTAAATCGATGGGCCCTAAGAGGTCCCAGACAGGGATGGGACACTGACTCAAAAAGGGATGCAGCTAGTTCAGTATGGTCCAGATGAACAGATGCACCCAGAGCGATTTTGTGCATGTGACAGCTCACAGGTGGTACCTCTGGCTAGGCTGCGCTGACAGGTGCTTACAAACAGCCTCCTTAGCTTTTTAGCAACAGGAGGTGGGCTGTGGCTCAGCGGCAGAGCAGCTGCTTTACAGGCAGAACGTCCTGCGCTTGTTCTCCATGATCTTCCCCTAAGGCTAAAAAATTTCCTGAACCCAGGAAGGCTGCTGCCAGTCAACTGTCCGGGGTTAGGTGGACCAAGGGACTGAGCTGATAAGGCTGCTTCTGGAGCAAGGGTGCCTCAGTTGTTGCAAAAAGCTCGAACATCTCCGCTCTTGAACACGTGGGAAGACCAGAGTTTTCCATTCTGAAAAGCCAGTCCCTTGGAGGTAGTAAAGGGGATTCCCTACTTGGTGTAATTCTGCAAGCTGTTCATAGGCTTCACGTTCATTCCATTTTCTCTTTGATACCTTTCCAGAACATTCCAAAACAACAAAGGGGAGGTGAGCTAAATTTTATGCATTTATGGGCAAGTCATCCATGGTTTTCTACAGGACATGACTAGCACTGCCCTGGCAAACCAGTTACTGCTTTAGGAGATTAGGTGCCTGGTGGAAGATAACAGTCAGGGAAAAAGTAAACTGGAGTGTGACTCTGTGATTCTGTTTTCCCAATCTGCTTGGCTGAACAAGGCCTTTGTTTGGAAGCACAGCAGCATCTAGTGGTCAGTCTGAAGAATAACCGGTATTCATGGCAGGATTCTAGGGAAGCGGACAATACGCCCACCCAGTCACGTTAAGAGGCGCTGTGTGGGGTCAGACTACCGACCCACACTGTGCAAGCAAGGCAGGGATGCCACAGCACCTTCCCCGCGACTGGGGCACAGGAGCGTGCTGCCTTCGCGAAGGTTGGCTGCTGCAACGTGAGTGGTCGTCTGTGCATTCACACATATGGGGCTCTGCACGTGAGTGGGGCTCGCTCAGGAGGATGCTGAGGCTAATGGATGTATATCCCCCAGGCACACCCTGGCATGAGGGTGTGGGCCTGATAGCCATGAGGCCACCATGGTGGTCCCCAGCCCAGAGACACAAGACCCCAGGCGCCCCCGTGATTTCAGAGGGGGCACTTGGCTGCCATGAGGTGAAACCAAAGCGGGGAAGGCAGGCGGGTTTGTGTGAATGCACGGAGGACCACTCAAGGAGCCACCGCTGCAGGTAAGCAGCCTGCCTTTATTCTTTGTGGCCTCTGTGCCTCACGCCGATGGGCAACTGGCGAGCTTCCCTCGTGGAATTAGGCAGGGCTGCTACCAGAGGATTGAAGCATCGAGGCAGGAGTGTCTCGCGAAGCTCAACGGGTCTGACCAGGTGGCAGCCTTGCTGAGGTCTGGCAGGGGCACTCTGGTGTACAGGTGCGGGGAGGTGGCCACAGCTTGCGGCTTACTGGTCTGGAGAGCTCGTGTCTGGCCAGTTCACAGAAAATGAGATCATGTATCTCACCCTCCAAAAACAAGGTGGCCAAGACCACCTGGCAGGGCAGTGCCAAGGCCTCCCGGCCTCCCCCTGCAGCCAGGGAAGAGCAGGGCTTGGTGTCGGGCTCTTGCTCCATGTCCAGGGCGTGCAGGGAGGGCAGCTTATCACAGCGTTTGGCCTTGGTGTGTCTGCCGTCATCTTTGGCTTTAGCTGTGTCAGCCATTTTGGAGGCGCTCGCCCTTGGTGATATTCAGGGTGTGGCCTGGGGCTGGGGAGAGTGCCAGAGGCCTTGCCACCCAGTGGTGGTGTGGAAGAAGACACCTGGCACCCAGTGCTGCCTCCCGCTCTGGCGGTTGTGGGAAGCCAGCCTCGCAGAGGATGCTGTAGCAGAGCTCCGCTTTCTGGCAAGCAGCCCAGCGTGTTCTTGCTCGCCGGGTGAAGGCTGAGCGGTGGTCGCAGGCCTCCACCAAGTGGCTCTCCCTGAGGCAGGAGAGGCAACGCGAGTGGCTGCTGGCTGCAGCCTGCGCAGTTTCTAAATGGAGCTTTGAGGCCAGGAGGGCAAGACAAAGCCAGAGACGGACAGAATGAGGTGCAGGGCAGTAGAGGGCAGTGGGATGGCGTATACAGATATTTATGTTTTTTAAGGGGGTGGTTAGGATGAGAAGGCAAGAGAAAGGAGATGAGAAAGAGGATGAAGATCTCAGTTAGAGGAGGAAAGAACTCACAGAAGGAAGGGAAGCATATAGCTATGAGGAGCAGAGGAGGAACTTCCCGATGCCCCCACAGTGGTGGTCAAAGAACTGAGGATTGGGCGGGAGCCCCTCCCTCATACCAGGGCATGTCCAGGGAAGGGGCTCCAGCCAAGAGAAATTAATTAGCTTCAGAACCTTCCTGATCAGGCTCCATGCATGTGCACAGAGCCCCATCTGTGATGCTCAGAGACCACAAAGAAGAACTGGAAGCGACTTAGGACTAGTAGCTGCTGATAGCCTTATCATGCATGAATCTGCATGATACCTTTCAATACTCTTAAAAGGTATTCAGAGCCACCAAGCTGGCAAATTCCTGCTCAGCCATGCACTATGTGAAGATGTCCCTCCTATTCTGTGTCCTCAGTCTCTCACTAACCCGCTTCCAAACGTTGGACACAGTTTGATGCATGGGTAGCCCAAAGAGCCTGAGCTGAGCAGGCGTGGCAGGTGGGCAGCTGCCTCCCCGCCCCCGCTGCAGAGTCAGAACTAGGAGACCCAGCGGGCCATGAAACTCTCAGCAGATGGCTGGCCCCTGGGGAGTGCAAACAGGAAAGAGGGAGAGGCAAGTCAGCCAGGCACAGCATGCCCAGCTGTGATTTCTGTGGCTGTGTTGTTAGCAGTGGCAGCAGGAGCGCGGAGCACGTCTGCCACGTGAAGGAGCCAGAACGGTCAACAAATATTGGGCTTCAGGTGCTGCTTCTGCCCATAAGTGAAAGTACTTTGCCCATCAATGAGCCCCCATTCACTCGCTTGCCCATCAAGGCTTCAAGGAGCTTTGCCTTGGTGCTCCCCAGATGTGTCAACCTGCAACTGCCAGCATTCCCCAGCTAGGCCTCCAAATCTGGAGGGCACAAGACTGGGGAAAGGTGGACTATAAGCAATGGAAAGTGACCAAAGTGTCTGCTTACCAGCCCGTGGCGGAAAGAGTGGAGCCGCAAGACACCAGCCCCCCAGTTCGTGTGGGATTACAGCCTCTCTTTCTGTTTATAGAATCAGAAAAGTGGGGTATGGGGTGATGGGGAGAGGCTGCAAGTTAACTTATTTCGGCTCAGGGAGCCCTGCTGATTCGTGTGAACTTTGTGCCGCAGTTTACAACATGCTGATATGAAAACAGGAGATCTGGAAACGGTGAACATTGGCCACTATGCACTAGGAGCATCTTCTGGCATGCTGCTGCAAGCGAACCTTAGTTGTGGGGTCATGTGGGGATGGTGAGACTTTTTGCTCTGGCTGCCATGAGAGCAGGTGGCCAGGAAAACTATACCCATTGACACAGGAGACCCGCACAGGATTCCCACTTTATCATCACACTCCCCTCCCCTCCCCATCTTCAGGTATTCCAACTGAGAAGGCAGAAAAAGCCTTCTCTAAGTGGGTGCCTATCAAAGGCTTTGGATAACAACTCCCATTAGCCCCAGCCAGCACCACCAATGACCATGTTGAGTGGGGTGATGCGATTTGTCTTCTCATGTGTTGGGACTGTATCGGGTTTAGGAAGGAGAAAGGGAGAGAAATCATTTTGCAGATGCTTTTCCATTTGTTCCCATGTGTGCATCCACTTACCGCCAGAAGCCAGTAGATTCCTTTGAACCTTTCATTCAGTTTTAAGGAATTCACGAAGAAAAAGAACAGGGCCAGCAGGAAGGTTAACAAGGGTACCATCAGGAAAGCTGCTGCTTTTGAGGCAATATAACAGATGAAGATGATAAACGACAGCACCTACAGGGCAAAGGAAATGATCGATCGTAAGTTATCTGTAACACTGGAAAGATGAGTCTGCAGTTGCCCACCTCCTGAGATGGTTTTGAGGAGGAAAACTCCAGGCATGGTTCTTTTTTATTTTAACCCTGAAAAATCAAGCTAGTATCCACAGTGCACGTTTGTAAGTTTGAATGCTGAAGAGCTTAATAAAATCCTAAGAAGGTAAATAGTGAAAAAACCCACTGCAGAACAGATAAATTTTGATCTTCTCCCGAAGGGAACCAAGAAGCAGTCTAAGATTTGCAAATTGCCCAGGTTTAACCAGTAGCTTAAATCACTTGAATATGGTAGATAAAAGTCTAGTGGCTAGGAAAGCTGGAAGTGGCAGTCTGGCACATCTGGACAGCTCTGGTTTGCCAAGGGCTGTTCTGTTTTGTCACTGTTTTCCTCGCCATCATTTCCATTTCCTTGTCTATACAGCCCCAAAGTCGAAGGTCTCTGTGCAGCCCATAAAACAAGATAATAAAATAGCATAAAATCAGAGAAACACTGAAAAGTTTAAAACAGCAAAAACAAACACCAAAAAGGGGGACTCTGTAAAAACTCCTGGGATGGATAATCCCCCCAGGCCTCTGGGTTCCTAAGTAAGTCTTTACAAGCCTCCCAATAAATACTTGCATGCATTGCATAGCAGAACTTGTAATTTAGGCAGATCTCCAAGTTTGGGAGTGGAGTTGTAGGAAATTCACAAATCTGCAATCCCTTGGATACACAGAAATAGTTGTGCTCTTCAGATCTTGGTCATTTATTCATTAATTATTACATTTATAGCTCCTGGAGTGCACCAAAGAATTTCAGAAAATGACCCATCTATGTGTACAGACTATAACCGAGGCCTTAACTGTCTAGATCACAAGAAATCATGGATGGTCCTGAAAACTTGGGCATGCCTCGGCACTCAATGTTCCTGCTGCGTAACCTGCATCATGAACAAGCTGCTGCATATGGAGGAAACAAATGTTTCCCGTCCCTTTTCTTTGCAAGCAACCAAGGCTGTTTACATGGTCTTCCTCCTCCCTTTATTCTCAGAACAACCCTGTGACATAGCTTGGGCTGAGAGTCAGTGAATGGCCCAAAGTGAGCTTTATGGCAGAGCAGGGGCTTGAACTGAGGTCTCCCAGATCCCAGTCCAACTCTCTAACCATCACACCACACTTAACTTTAAAAAGCGCACTAAATGAAGTGTCTACAATGATTGGGCATCACACCTTTTGACTGGGGATGTCAGCTCCATGGTTCCAATATTGCCCTTGTATCATTAGATGCTTTTCTACTGTGACTGCTCAGTAGAGGCACTGTAGACTTTCTTGGAAGTGCGACCTCCGTACTTCCAGTCACGTGAGGCCAGAGCATATGAAATGTTTCAGCTGATGCTGGTTCTTGGCTGGCATAAAGCAGGGTCTCGGCAATTTGGGGCCCTCCGGATGCATTTGTCTGCAACTCCCATGATCTGTAACCATTGCTATACTGATGAGGGCTCAGGAGGCTGCAGACCAAAATTCCCAGAACCACAGTATTCAAAATGTTTCCCCAAAAGCCTGGGGTTCTGTGAGAATCCCCGCGGGATTCACTCCTGTGATTGCACTGAAATGGGAAGATCACCATTCCTTTGTTTCATTTAAAAGAAAGTGGGCAGTCTGACAAGGTAAGGTCTTCATTCATTTTAATACAGAACCTTTAAAAACACACCTTTAAAAGCAGATTAATTTGTCTTAAATCCAAAATGATTACATTCAAGTGGATTCAGATTGCAAGGAATAACAATCATGCTGGCTAAATACAGGCATAAAACGGGGGCAGAACCAGAAATGTGCCTGCAACTAACATCAACACCACACATGTATTTTCTTTGTGGCAAAAACCAAGCACATCCAAATTGTTAAAATGAAGTATGATTTTCCATACTGTTATACTAAAATTTAGTATGTACTCAGCAATGTCTCAATACCACCGATATAAAAGCTATGAATAAATAAATGTAATTACTTAGTTACCAAATAATAACTGAGTTCTTTAATGTATTTATACTTTCTGTTTACATTACATGAAATATATTTTTGCAACATTGATGGTAACTTTTTTTCAAATAAAATGTATTACATGAGGCGTATTTATGAATGGCACTGATTTTTTACTGAAATCAGCACTTGTATTTCACATTTAGAAAGGTTGAGTATCTCTTGATGAACACTGGACTCGAGGGATTGAAGTTGCCCAACTCTTGTGGGAAGGGAAAGAAATACATTTTGCAGCATATACTGTCCAATATGCCAGCAAAGGGATGGGATGTTTTATTGTACCAAGTATTAAGCCAACTCTAGAAATTTGGATTTTCCACTTAATAGTCGAATACTGCTGATTCAGCATTGTCACTTCTGCTTGGAAAGTCAAATCTCTGAATTTCTGCTTACTGAACATAGTTCAGATTCTGAAAATAGTTTGAGAATTAGGCATTCTGATGAGGAGGGGCCACTTCCATCCTTTTGCCCCTAACTCAAACAAAAACAAATAGTTTTGAGATTCATATAATCTCTTTTGAGAGAGAAAAACAAGGACCTGCTATTACGTCCTTAGGCAAATTTCTTTGCTGCGACGGGGATACCAGGCAAAGCCAGTGACTTGGCCAGTGCTGGGAGAAGTGGATTGTCCACCAGGGTCCACCAAGTTGCTTTCTCCATGCTCAAAGAGAAATGCTGAAACTGGCAGAAAGATGATATCCATGGGTATGGATACACCCAGTGAATCACACAGGCCATGGAGCTCCTGGAGGTGGGGAAATCTGGCCCATTCTGTAACAGAGCTCTGTGCCCCCACCCCGAATGGATTGCAGCCCAAATATCTGAAGGAGCATGTCCTCCTGGAGCAGATGGCCTGAGATGCCAGACCTTTCTTCGAGGGGCTTCCCTATGTGCCTTCCTCAGGGTGTGAGTAATTTATTTAGACTACGATGAGGTTGCCACACTGTCAATGAGCGACTGCTCATGGTATCAAAGAAAAAACAGGAATAAAAAGCATTCACAGAAGTGAACCGCTTGGTCTGATTTTTACTTTCTGCTGAATTATTCTAAACAAGGAAGCCTTTTACAGGAAGAAGGCCTCTTCTTCACAGGCAGAAGTTCCTGCATTTTTAGACTCAGGAAATTGGTCAGACATTCAATGCAAGCAGCACATTGGCTGCCTTTGTGAGAGAGCTGCAGCAGAAGGCCCACTGGCTTTTTGGAAACAATTATGCAACCAGTTTTGTTTAGAATCTGGAAATGGTTTCTCCTCTGAAACAGCTTGTGATAGGACACTGATGTCTCTGAGGTTAAGCAGTGAATCATGAGTGCTGTAAAAATAATTTAAGCCTTGTATAACCCATGATTTCTGGGTTCACACAACCTGGCAAGCTCTGAGTAGGGGCTACATATTCAAACCAGTCACCATGAGCATGACTACAATCTCCTAACCACTTGCCTTTGAGTAAGCCCCATTTAATTGCGGTCCTGCGCACGGGGAGGCGGTGAGCGCGCACGTGGCGAGGCAGCAGCTTGCTCACTCGCTCGGAGATCAGTAAGAAAAGTGGGGGGGCGTGCTATACATGGGGGCGTCTTATAGACGGAAAAATACAGTAAATGGAAATTTCTCAGAACTTAAGACTGGAAGATCACCAGAAAGTGATCTAATTTAAGATAAACAACAACAATAAAAAGTATCCCATTCCAGTTATGAGTTCTAATACACCAAAGGAATTTGGCTTGGAATATCTGACTGGCCTTGCTAATGTGCGCTGTGCGCCCAATCCAATAGTGAAGAGTGCAAGCCCCAAACTCGGAGGCTTATGCTTGTCCTAGGCAGGGTGGGGGAAGCAGCGGAAACAATCTTCACCTCCTTGGCTCCTGCCCTGAGTTTCTGCCAAACAAGTCAGCTAAAACGTTTGTGGGAGACTGGGGAAGCTTCAGGACGATTCACTCCAAACTCTTCCCTTCTCTGCCTACCAAAGCATCCCTTTCTCCCTTCCCTGAGGCTGCTTTCCCAACCCTGGAGAACGGGTGGCACCGTTCATTCTGCATAGCGACACGGGTGGGGGTGGGCCCTGAGCTTTGATCCCCAGCTCCAAGGGCAAGTCAGTACCTCCAAACTATGATATGGGAATCCCAAATATCCCATGAAATCACAGATACTATGTAATGGCCACAGGATTAGTCCTTTAATGCTTAATGTTACTTTATCATCTTTTATGGTAATACCTCTCAAACTTTAAAGACAACAGCATGTGCTTCCATTACATCAAACACAAGAAAACAACAAAAAGTACTAAAACTTGCTGATACCCTAATTTAGTTTATCATGATCTAGTGCCCCAAGAGGTTGCGTTACAACTCCTGGCACCCTTCAGTCAGCATGGCTAGCTGGATCGGTTGGGACATGTAGCCCAATCCATCTGGAAGGCAAGACCCTCATCCCCTTTCAGTGAGAGAGGGGGGGGACCATTCACACAAGTTCCTCTGCGCATGTGTGCACACACGCCAGACCAGACACAAGAAGCAATGTCATGTGGTGTCAATATGAAACTTCACTCTTCCTTCCTTCCTGAGCACACAGCCTTTCGGGCAGCCTCCTGCAACCTGATGCTGCCAGATGCGCTGTGCTGTGATTCCCATCGCTGCCACAGCAGAAGCCACTTTCCCAGCTCCAGTGCCCTCAAGGACGGACCTGCATGTGCAGAATAATCCCTTAGTGCAGCCTGCAGCACTTGCGGGGCAAACTCTGCTGCTGCTTTATAAGTACGGCTTCCAGAAAACTTCTTGGACGTTACCTATCCATTATTATTATTGTCATTATTTCATTTCTATACCTTCCCACAGTTGAACCTCTCTGGGCTACATCCACAAGGGTACAACCCAGAAGGAAACCACCACAGAGAACAACTAATAAAGAGCCTTACAGCACCTTAACGATGCACAAATTAAGGCCGAAGCTTCCATGGACAACGTTTGGTGCCAGCTGCAGGTCTTTGGGGGTCGGTGCACAAGGCCGCCTCAGCTGGTGTCTCCCAACAGGTCAGAGTGAGGAAGAGGAGCAACTCCAGGGGCTCAAGCCCAACCACACCCGCCCCAACACTGCCTCGGCTGCAGTCCAGCAACTGGAGAGATCGGGGTGGGCCAGGGCGGGGAAACGGGGGTCGTTCACTTGGTTTGCACGCCTTTTAAACAGAAAACATCACATCTTGTTTAACCATTACTTTTACGTTAAAAAGCGGGGTGGCGAGAAAGTCGGAAGGGGCGACGCCCCAACTCAGGCTGCTTACGCCTTCGCACGGTATCCCAAGACCCATGACTTGCCGCAAACGGGCTCACACGCCGCCCGCAACACGCGAGCCCGCCGCCGTGCAGCGCCCAAACCTCGGCCGGGTGGGCGTGGCGGGCAGGGCACGGCACGGCATGGCGCGGGCTGGGCCGGCCGCAAGGAGCGCCTGCTTTCCCGGGCGGGCGCGTGCGCGGGACGGATCCTCGCACGCGGCGATCCGCGGGCCGGTTCCGCTTCGGCAGCCCCGCGCCCAGCGCGCGCCGGAGGGGGCGAGGGGAGCCCTGGCGGTGGGGGCGGCGCGGGGCAGCCCAGCCCCGCTTTGTTGCCGACGAGCGCCGCGGCCCCACGCCCGCCCGGGTTTGCAAGGGGCCGGCGGCCCGCTCGCCCTGCAACGCCCGCGCCCTCTTACCGCCTGGGCCAGCAGGAACATGCCCTTGCGAGAGCGCAGGAACTCTTTGACGGGCAGGAGGAGGCTCGCCCCCGGCGGCCCCTCGGCCCGGTCGGGGTCTTCCCCGGCGCCGGGTCGCTCCATGCCTGGGCGCGGCGGCGGCGGCGGGCTCCGTGGGCGCCCCGCTGGTCTGCAGGGAGGCGGTGCGCAGCTGCCGAGCTCGCGGGCGGAGAAGCGGAAGTGCTGCAGCGGCGAGGCGGGGGGCGCAGCAGCAGACGCGCGGGAGGGAGGCGGCCGGGCAGGCTCTGCCCCCGCCCCCGCCGCGCCCCTCGCCCCGAGCCGAGCGAGCCGAGCCGAGCCCGCTGCCACGTCGGGTCCCACCCAGCCCCGACCTCCTCCCGCCGCCGGGGAGGTGGGGGAAGCGCGCCTGCTCCGAGGCGCCTCCTTGCGCAAGCCCCGCACGGCAACGGGGCTCGGCGCTGAAGGGCAGCGCTCGTCCTAACGGCCCTCGAGGCCGCGCTGGGTCCGCAAGGTGCGCATCCGTGTCAGCCGGCCAGGTGTGGGCGTTTCCGTCCGCTTCGGGAGCTGCTCTGGTAAAGCGAGGGGGTGCCATACACCACCGGCAGGGGATGGAAGCGAAGGGCGTCCCGGCTTGGTCCCCAGATGTTGGGATTCCAGCAGGCCAGGTCGAGGCTCGGGCCCCCACCCAGCCATAACGTTTGCTCGGCGACTTTCACCTGAGGACAGTCACTGTCAGCCCTACCTCACAGGGTTGTCATGAGGATAAAATGGAGACGAGGTGCGTGCTCCTTGCAGGAAACAGTGGGATAGCAATAGAATGAATGCATACAGGAAATATCATAGTATGAAATGCTGCTTGTCCAGAGTTTCAGCCACCTCCGTGCATTTGCTTGCACACCCTCTTCTGCCCTCCCAATTAATTGAATAATCAGGGCAGGTTTTGGAGACTACCTTTTCTTATAGCTCTCCTAGGCTAGTGCAGAGTTCTTTTGCACTGACAGCTTTGGATGCCCCACACAAGACGCTTCCCTCTTGAGTGTGTGGGTGCTGATGGCTGTATATGCAGATACTTTATTTAAAGGCCAGGCATAGCACTCATCATCACAATCCCCACAGCTGCCCAAGGGAGCTGGAAAGCACAGGTACTTGTGTTGATGTGTGTGTGTGTGTGTGTGTTGTGTTGATTTGTATCTATATATATGATGTGTATGTAGCCAGGTCAAGGTACCAGGGAGACATTTTTTCTTCAGTAGAAAAACGTTTTAGCAGTTTTTATTGCCACCCAGGGCAGGGTTCATGTTTAGACAGAAAAAGCAATCCTAAGCATGTTTAGACAGAAAAAGCAGACTACATCCCTGTGTACCCCAGCCAGTATTAACTGTAGCCCATAATTCCAGTCTAAACATGCATAGGATCATGCTCTTAGCTGCTTATTCAAGACCAAGCCATCCCAAGTTTTTGCATTGTATCAGAGACAGACCTAGCCTGAAGAGCTGAAACACTGAGCACTGCAAAGGAACCAGCAGCATCTCTGCGTGTGCTGGTCCGTTTGGACCCTGCTCACTGGGTGACTTTGCACTGTGCACTGACTTCCAGTCTGACCCACCTCATAACTTCGTTGTTGTAAGGATAAAATGTAACGGGGGGGGGGTTGTGGGTATACATGTAGTATCATCATAATCTTAATAGTTCTTTCTCAGGCTGGAGATTGGCTTGAGTAAACAGAGGTGTGAACCAGCAAGCTGAAGCATGACCAAAGGGCACTGGCTCATTCCAATGAAAATATAGACACTTTTATACGTCACTTTCTCTGCCTTCTGTAGATGTTCTTGAGTGGGATATGAAGAAAGGCAAACTCTTATCTCACACCAAGCATGTGAGAAAGTGCTTCTTTGCACCCCTTTGAGCTGGGCTAGTAATGCATGTATTCCTGTCTGTTCTACAATACATACTTACAACTGAATAGCATTACATGCAATTCTTTTAATTCAAAACATTAAGATTTAACAAAAACAAGTTCAGCAAGTATCACTTGATAATCATTTGAAATGTAATGCTGGTTGGAACTTTCATAAAGTACATTGGATCATTTTTTGTTACAGATTTTTCATACTGGTAAAAAGGAATTTTAGAAAACAAGTGTATAAGAACAAATTTACATTTGTTGATGCATATTTTAATATAAGGGCACAATCCAGCTGAAATTAAACACTTTTTTATAATGCTGATTTTGATAGAAGAATTAAGCATTTGCTTAGCATTTTGTTTAAGATCAGTAAGTTTTTTAAGTGCTTGACTGGCTGGCTTGGCTCTTAGTGTGTAGAAAATACAAGAAAAAAGTGACACCAACAGCCTATTGTTGACTAGGTTTTCCAAACAGATTATAATGTTATTTGTTGGACATTCTATCTCTGAGAAACTGTCCTTGGGGCACCTCTATTAAAATTAACCTTCAACATAATAAGAGTTGCATCTGTTACGCAGAGAGCACACAGAATCAGACAAAATACCTGCAAATGGAAAAAAAATCAGTTCAGATTCCAGAAAAAAACATATGGAATATTATAAAATCATTGGTTTACAGGAAGTGACACAGCTCAGTTACTTAGTTCTGTTTGTGAATTTGTGATAAATAAGAAATTGCTTGCATTTCACATTCAATAAAGTAATTTCTCTCCTTTTACTTGGCAAACACTTCCTTGGACTTCACCTGAATAATAATACCAAGGACATCTTGATAAGCTACTCTGAAGACACAATTCTATGCATGTAGTATATTTTTGTCCTAAAAAAATCAGCTCCCAATGTTCTTCAGCTGGGGAATGCTGGGAATTTTAGAGCTTTTTCCCGTTTAAACAGGCAGAATATTGTGAGCCACCTAGGTAAAATGGAAATCTCACTAGCTGAGATCCCAATCTGGATGGAGCCTCACACCAACTATTTGTATCAGGTGCAAAGCTCCTACCAGTGGTTGAGATCCAAACATAGTTTACTAGCCAAAATTTAGCAAGCTGGGAATATTGAAATTGAAAAGGACATACTGACTTGCACTCAACTTTATGGAACAAAGTACATGGGAAACACCTTACTTAAGTTACTGCAGTCATCATCAGAGTCTGTTAGTAGGTTTAGCCTTCAAACCGCCGATGGCCTGAAATAAATGGTTTACATTCTTCCATGTAAATGAATGGCTTACAATGGAGGAAGGTAATGCACTGTCTTGGGGCACAGTTGCAGTAAGGGCAAAACCTACTCTGACCCTGAGCAGTGTGGTCCACTCAGACAGACGTCTTTGACAGGTGTATTTTTATGTGTATTTTTATTTCTTAAAGTGGTGTGTTACTTACTCCTCCAACTAAAGATTCAATTAGGATCTTCTTTATTACTGCGTACAGGCCCACAATGAAGAGGAAAAGAGCTGCCACCAGAGAATTGAAGGCATCCTGCAAAATGCAACAATGCGCTTACATGTCAGCCAGTGCTGGCTGATGCCATATTGCTACTGGCAACAGAGTAGTACCTGGCACCTGCCCCCAAGCCCACTCCAGGGTAACTAAGTTACTTTGGCACCTGAGGCAGAACCCCCCCCCCCCGTTCCCACTCTCTGCTATAGACATACACATAAATGAACATAGTAATGTAACTAATACCTACCTGAATCAACTGCCTGAGATGGTTGCCTCACTGAGTCCAATGGTACACCTCTGCTCAAAATGATCCAATTCCCATCCTAGAATGAGTGTGGGATAGGAGACCTGCACCTCTTTAGTAGCTGTAGCCTTTCAGTTGAGAAGTAATTGCAATGGGAACAGCAATGAAACATGGCACAGTGGACCATGTTTCATTGTTCTGCTCAGTGTGCCTGCCCTGGGTCCTCCTCCAGGGCTTTCCTCGCCTCCACCCTCTCAGCATTCCATGCTCACCGAGCATGCTCAATCCCGGCTAGGCTGTTGGGACTGTTTCTCTCAGGAGTTTCCCCCTCTAACTTATGTTATGCAAGTGTTGGGAGCTTTCCCTACAAACCTGTTGACACTTTGTTCTTGAGTGCGGATGATGCTGTTTTGGCTATATAAGGATCAGCACGTGGAGAACTAAATTTGTCGTTAGTATGTATGACATAGTCTGCACAAAACCTATGCACAGTGAAAGAGGCCCAAGAATTATTTATGAGTTGCATGACTGGACTCCCCTGCCTTTTCCCTTAATGCTACCTTCCCATCCATTGTATTTATCTATTCTCTTTTTTCTGTACATTTATTCATTTTGACCATTCTTTTATTGAGCCAAAATGTAAATTTTATTACAAAGTAATAAACCATTGCTAAGAAAATTTTACATGCTTGTTGGGACTGTGATTAATCCTATACTGAGCAGCAGACAAGCTTCTATGGTGAAACAAGTTTACTTTAATCATTTGAGCCCTTTCTTATACTAAAGCAAAAGATGTATAATTTAAATCCAGGCAACAGTGCCACCAAGTGGCTTTCCACCAGTAATGCCCAAACTGCTTAAGATTTCACCTTTACTCTCCAAACATATCCCAGCTGATGAACATGTGAAATAATACTAGGATTAAAGGCTTGCAAACAGTGCATTTTCATTGTTAACATTTTGCTATATGTGGTACAGAGCCTGGTTTATTATGTGACTAAGAAATAAATTTAATGATGATAATGATGATGCAGTTCTGACATTCAGGACAACTTGATTAGCAGAGACTTATTAGCTGGAGTACCCAACATTATTTCCTAGAATACATAATGGATTTAGCTTTCTTAGCATGGGGCAGAAAGGATGTATTCTGCCTCTTCCAGTCTGGTGCCCTCAGATATGTCAGACTACAGCTTCCATCATTTCCAGCCAACATGCCCATCACCCTGCTGTATGCACTCTCATTCTTTGGCCATGCTGCCTGGGGATGATAGGAATGGTAGTTCTATCAGATTTGCAGAACACCAGGTTCTTGGTTTGAAAGGCCTTGGTATGAATATCAGCATGTAATTATGATAGTTTCTGTGGAGCCCAGATCAGTTTTCAAGTGAAGACTGGTGAAGCACAGCTAAGAGACTGTAATATGAATCATGGAGATGCTGGTTTGAATCTTGCCTCTTTCATATACTTGCTAGGCAGCCTTAGCCTTGGACTTCCCATTTTCAGCATGGCAGATGTCCTTACAACCTTGAAATAAGTAAGGTTAACACACAGAAAATGCTTTTAAGATTGAGAATAAGTTACCTTGGAAAAGTGGAGATAAATATGAATGCATCCTCTGACTGTTGTAATTTGAGAGCTTTTCAACATAATTCCATTGCAAATAAAATGGAAAGGGACCAATTTCAATAAGGAAACATTTTTTAAAATAGTGACGGAAAAGAGCCAACAAATTCTCAAAGTAGATGTGACATGGTAGATCTGTGATCTTGCTATTTTAATGGCTCCCTGTAATGCTGCTGCCCTGGCATCTTGAAGCTAGGGAGGAGTAAGATGGAGGGACTGATGCACATCCATTCAGTCACTCAGTAACATGCCCTTGCTCTTCTAAACACTGAACGGGGCTGAAAATTAGTTCAAAACATCAAACAAAATGGGGCAAATCCTGATCTAGTTTGGTTCTTCAGGAATGGTGTCAGCCCATCTGTGCTGTTTCTAGATAAAGCTTTAAAGATGCAATTCTATGCACATCTAGACAGAAAAAAGCTGTCATTTCCCAGCACTGAAGGGAAATGTTGGGAATTGTACGGCTTTTTTTCTGTCTAAGCATGCATAGAACTGGCCTGCATCCCAACTGTTTGGCCAGCCTGTTTCACTCACAGAATGCTGAGGGGTCCAAATGGGAATGGCTACCATTTTTAACCATCCCATGTTTTTGCAACCCTTGTCTTCTTCTTATTGCAGAACATCTGTTGAAGTAGGAAAAGACAGAATATCTGCCTGGACGCGCTCCCAGTCTGGACTGTTCCCATCTGTCTGTTCTTTGTTTTAGCTAGTGGCAGCTGACTTCAAACCACTTGCTGGACTGAATTTTCTGCAATGCCCCACAGTGAGCTATTAAGTTTAAAATGATGAGTGGATTACAACTACATGTCTCAGCTTGTGGGGGCAGTGCTGCCAGTAAGTCCATCAGGGTGACAGACACCACAACAAGGAGTTTAGTCAGCCGTACCCAGAGATGCTGAGGACTGAACCTGAAACTTACTACATGTAAAACATGAACCTGGTCCCTGAGCTACAGACTCTCTTTTGTAAATAGATGAAACCTTCTCAACCATGTGGATTTGAGAGAATAGTGAAGGGCTGAAACATCAGTTACACAATATATTACAAGTAAGCATGTTGCACCATCAGACAGAAAAAGACAAAGGATCAAATCTTGACTAGCAAAAAATACACAGAACAATTCCAGTTTAGATTTTGACTTAAAACATTTGTCCCTACTTTGTGCCCGTAGCCTTGAGCAATCACTTCCTTATATGAAATGGCCATTGCAATTTAAAGCCCAGGGCCAGAGTTTTCCTAGTACAGAACAGCGGAAATATAATAAAGAATGCATGCAGCTGTGAAGGCCATTTCACACATTGTGGTAAAGGCAGGCTCAGCTGGGCGCACTGACAATATCATTTGACAACTGTACCAGTTACAAATATCTATTTGTAACATTTTAGGCCCTAAAAATTTAGGCCCTAAAATTTAGGGCCTTAGGTGTACACTTAAAACATCTTAGGTAAGTTATTTAGGACTGCAGCCAAAGCAAAATGTTTGCATATATAAATCAGAGTCAGAACTGTGAATTAAAGAGCAAAAACTATTTGTACCTAGCCTATTTTTCAAGAATTATTATATTCCCTAAGTTCTAGCTCCACACCTGCCTTTTGTATTGGCTTCAGAATGTGTACATAGATTTATGCAAATTAATACTTACAATCAAGGGCCAAAAGAACCAGGTTAACACTTTCTGCAGATCCAGCAGATACAAAAGGAAGAATAATGAATCAACTACAAGTTCTATGATAGTGAGTGTTAGAAATGCTTCCTGAATGTTGGTAAGTCCAAAACAAATGGTAGCTATGAAAGCTGCAACCTGCAAGAAAAATGACAAAGTAGATATTTAGTATCATACAGACATCCTAAAAATACAATTGTTCTGCCAAATTAACTACCTGAATCAAACACAAAGCTTAAAACTCCCACTGAAAGCATAGACTTTCAAAATGTATTATTTGCTTATTCAATGTTCTATTTGGGACTAATGGAATATATAGTTGTTTGAGTTTTGATGGATCTTGTATTCATTAATTCATTTTCTATTATATTTGTATCCCCAGCTGAACCTTCTTAGCAGCCAGAAGAATCAGAACCAGAAGTAGATGAAGAATGGTATATAAAACCCCTGTTTTGTGAGGAACTGGATAGGGTGAAGTTCAGGGAAATCTGATCTAAAGTAAAAACTATTGAGAACTATTTACCTGAGGAAGACCTTCTCACCTTTCTGGAATGGTAAGCAATCACATTTAAGAACCTTTAAGAAATTGCATCTTATTACAGTATTTGAAGAGTAACAATTTATTTATTTATTTATTTATTTATTTATTTAATTCTCCTAAACAATTTCTGTTAATAAACATTTTTTGTTCATTCTCAAGTTTGCCTTTAGTGGCAGTGTCAATCCCATGTCTACACTATATAGCAATCACGTTGCTATAGATAGAGGGTTATTCCAGTGGCAAGGTTTAAAACAGTTTTATAGCTGAGGTGACATTCCCAAGCAGAGAAGTCTAACAGGGACTTTATTAAAAACTGTGGCAGTCAATTCCATAGACGAAAAACTAAAGGTTAGTATTTTAAAAAATGATGGAATATTTCAAATGGTTTTCTGTTAAATCTTGCAGCAGGAGTAAATGTAGTAAGTAAAATAAATAAAATATAATGGAAAGGATGGGTATCTCTCAATCAGTACACAAGCATGTACCTACATACAGTACTGGACCGCATGTGCAACTTTTAACCTGGGAAGGTTTGTAGTGCAACACCAGAAGAGCTCGCACACACTCAATAGAAGCAAATGAGAGAGGAAAAACCGTATTTCCCAAAAATAAGACTGGGTCTTATATTAATTTTTGCTCCAAAAGACGCATTAGGGCTTATTTTCAGGTGATGTCTTATGTACAACAATCTACATTTATTCAAATAGTCATTCCATCTTCTTCTGGAGCATTCTCATAACTCTCCAAACCTCAAATTGTCTTGCAACAGACATACTAAACGTGTCTGTCTGGCTGACGATCTTAACTGGGGCTTATTTTGGGGGGTAGGGCTTATATTACAAGCATCCTGAAAAATCATGCTAGGGCTTATTTTCTGGTTAGGTCATATTTTAGGGGAAACAGGCAAGTAGCAGAGTTTTGCTGAGAATAGCTTTCAAGGTTTTTGCTGTTTCCTTGCAAATTATTAAAGGGCTCTGCAAATGCCCCTTTCTAAAGAGAAAAGAAATAAACTGCGGAATGAAAGAAAACAGTTAAAGTATCCACAGTGGCACAGGAGCAGACTAGTAGCATGGCCCAGCAGCAGCTACCAGTGAGCAAGCCCCACAGGAGTTGTTTTTGCAGAAACGCTGCCGTTACTCACAGCAGTAGAATATAGAGGACTGCTTGCTGGGTTTAATGTGTACAAAAAGTAGTAAGCGATGCCAGAGCTTTAGTAGGAGTCCTCCACCCCAGTCCTCTTACATCTGTTGTTCCTAAATCCCCGGCTGGATGGCAGGGGAGGCTGGGGATCGTGTTCATTGCTTCTTGTCTCTTGGGAGCGACGGTCGTCGTCCTTGGCGGACCCATCTGGGGGGTGCCGTGCGGCCCCATCGCAGGATGCAACCTTTAAAACTCGCAGAAATATGACGAGAGGAGCCTTACGGGCAGAGGCGCTACCGACTTCCCTTGCTGCGCGGAGGCTCCCCAGTGGTGGCAGTGAGGGAGCGAGAAATGCCCTCTGCACGCGCTCAGAGGCACCTCCCCCACTCCTGCTTCAAAAGTGAGTGCGTGGGGCTGAAAACTGGAGGATGCAAATGGAGAAGCCCGGATTCAGGGGGCAATCCTAAGCAGATTTAGACGGGGAAAAGCCCCACGGCCCCCAGCGTTCCCCCCCAAGCCCACTTTTTCCGGGCTGAAGCGGCACGGGACAGCGCTCGCGATTCATGTTGGGAGAGAAGCCGCCCCGAAGCAGCCCGGCCGCCCACGGGCCTCCCTCCGCCTGGCCGCCTACCATGCGGGCAATCTTCAAGGCGCCCTTCACGGAGCGCAGGAAGGCGCGATTCACCTCCACCATGGTGGCCTCCGAGGCGCCGCGCCCGGGCAGGGAGCGCGCCTCGGCCCGGGCGGGAGAGCGGGAGGGGGGGCGGTGCCGGAAGGGCGCCCGTTGCTCTTCGCGCCTCCGGGCGGCGGCGCGCGGGGGCCAAGGCGGTGCCCACCCTGCGGGGGTGTTGTGAGGACACCATGCGGGAGGTGGGGCGCGCCGGCTTCCCCCCGCTTCTGGTACGGGCGGAGAATTGGCAGCGAATGGGTAGTTTGCGAGAACCGTTTCTTCTATGGATTGACTTAGGCTGTCGGAGAAAGGTGGGCTAGACACGTGTCACAATATTTAGTCCGCCTTTCCTTCAGGGACCCCAAGGCGGGTTTGTGTGGGGCAAGAGGTCGACATGCAAGTTCCCTAGCCCGGCGGCGTTGCAAATGGCTCTGCTGGCTCGTCTCAGGCATCCTCAGGTGGAGGGGGAGCAACATCCCAGGGCAGGGGTCAATCCCGGCCCTCTCGGGATCCCAGTCCAGCCTTCAGGGGTCTCCCAGAGGCTGTATGGGTGGCTGACTCTCTAGGGTTGGAGCCCTGAATTTCTGGTAGGCCCTCTGCCTCAGCACCCTGCTGGCAATGGGCACTTGTTGAACAAAGGTCTAGGAATTAAAGGATCTCTGTTGCATCGGATTCCCCTGGGCGAGCGGGCTCTTTGCCACGGGTGTGTTCCCTCTTTGAAATTTTCTGCCTGAAGTCTTTTTCTGAAATCAGATGCCCTCCTCCCTCCATTCACAGATCCCTTTTTAAATATAAGAGTGACCCTAAGAGACTAGGTCCTTTATGCACACAGACTTTAGAGTACATGTGAATTAGCACACAACTCTGTATTTTTTGTTTTGTTTTTGCATTTTTTATTTTTGGTCCTGTGAGGCTAAGACCTGAATCTGCCCCGTTCCAGGTGGTAATGGCAGCTCTCCTCCAACCACTGCCCATTTGGTGTTTTCCCATGTTTTGTGCTGTCCCCCCAACAGTTGGATAACATGGCTTTTTAAGGCAAAGAAGTGCCTGTTTTTTCTCCCTTGCAAGGAACCCAGGGTGGCTGGCATAGTCTTCCACTGTTCTATTTTGTCCACCCAACAATCTAGTGAGGTAGGTTAGGCTGAAAGTCAGTGACAGGCTCAAAAGGCACCCAAGTGTGCCTTCTGGCTGGGTGGGGACAAGAGTTTGGGTTTTCAGTGCTCTGGTCAAGCACTGTAACCTGCATCAGTCTGGCTTAAATTAGGCTGCAATGGCTAATGGAGTAATTTCTCAGATTCATTGCTAAGAAATATTTTGGATTAATTAAAAAGGTGTCCCAGTTTATTGGCTATAATAAGGATAATTTAAACATTAAAGTGAATACAAGTGCAATGCAGATGGTAAGTGTTGGCTTAGAAGAGGCATTCCTGTTTACAGATGAAGTTCTTTGAAGTTGCCTAGGCTGAAGACTCTGCTCATCACATTGTTTACTAACAGCATACTAGTCGCCACACATGCCCCCTCCCGTCTTCGTTAATCAACTCCTAAATGTCTGTACTGGGGCAGGAAACCCTTTTGCAAGACCTGTTGTGACAGCTCTCGGCTAAACTGCAGAATTAGACCTCACCAGGAAGTCTGATTTTATCTGCATAGACTTGCATCTAGGCAGTGCGTTGAATTCACACTTAGTGAATGCTTGAAGTAGACATTGAAGTCAGTGAGGCAAGTTAGTCATGAATAACCCTAAGGATTATGAAATTTGGGTTCAGCCATCCTGGCTGGGGAATGTTGAGAGATTTAGAACTGTTTTCTGTTCTAACATGCATAGGATTGCTCCTTTACGTTATTTCTGCTTTATTTTCCTGTTGCCGTTCCCCTTTTGTTTTTGTTATATTTGAAGTATAATACTAATAACATAAATTTGGATCCAATGAAATGATTTCTTGTTGGACAATTATGTAATCCCCAGTTAGTGCTGCAATGAGCAGCAATATTATGACTGGCAAACATAAGCATGTTCGTGAATATAAACATGCATAGGATTGTTTCCATCATTATTAATTTATATCACCCTTTTCCTCTCAAGGTGATGTATGTGATCCTTATAGGAAAGTTTCTATACAATTGTTTCAGATGTGTTTTTTGTGGGGGAGGGAAAGGGGATTTTAAAGCTATGTACTATGTGGTTTGTTTTGACCCCTGCCTCCCCCCCCCCCCACACACACTCATGTCTATCTTCTAGTCAAGGACAACACTTTATGCAGCTGTTGTGTGAGCGCTGTAATGCTGTGGCATATCAATGCAAGTCTACCAGGTGCCAGAAAATGCTTCTTTTTGCTGCAACAACGTATGGATGCTTCTCGGGATAATACATGGCAAGAGCTGCGTGCATCATGTACCCTAACTTAAGAAGGGAGCAAGTTTCATGATGTAGTTTCAATGTTTTGGTTTAAGCCATGCATGTTTTTCTGAAATAAGGGCTACTTAGTGCAATGGATCAGCAGGAGAGGCCCTCCTCCGGGAGCCCTCACTGAAGGAAATTAGGAGGGTGGCTACTCGGAGGAGGGCTTTCTCAGCGGTGGCGCCTAAGTTATGGAATGCGCTCCCCAGAGAGGTCCGCCTGGCGCCGTCGTTATTTGTTTTTCCACGCCAGGCGAAGACCTTTTTATTTAAACAGCATTTTAAATGTTAATATTATTGAATTTTATTCAGCCAGGGCGGCTTATTTTATTTTACTGTATATATTTTAATTGTTATTGTTTTAATGTATTTTGTATTTGATGTTGTAAGCCGCCCCGAGGCCTTGGCAAGGGGCGGCATAGAAATGTTTTAATAAATAAATAAATAAATAAGATTGCATCTAGAGTTTTTTTTTTAAGCATTAATTGAAGAAGTTGTATTTATGCAAGGCACTGAAAAACAGCTTTGAGCCTGTTGTATATAGTTTGTTCGGTCATGGAGATATATATGCAGCCCAGAAATTGAAGGACAGTTCTGGTATTCATACCTGATAACGTTAAAGGCAGTTTTGGACGTTAAGGCGCAATCCTATGCGTGCTGGCTGGGGAAAATGGGGGGTTGCAGAACTCTCTTTTCCCCTGTCTAACCGTATAGGATCGTGCCCTTAAAATATTTTTCTCCTTCTCGAGCAAAAAACAAAACAAAACAAAAACCCCGTTCTTGGAGCAGCTTACAATCGGTGAAATAAGGCAGACCCTGCACGCGGTAAAAAGATGACACGCAAAGAAAGGGATGGGCGAGGGAGAGGGGAGAGCAGATTTTGAGCGGGACCGGTGGCCCCTGCTGCACCTCTCGTCTAGTGGGGGCGGACAGTCCGGGTGGAGCACGCCTTGGTGTCCTCCCGGTCTGCTCCTTTCTTCCTCAGCCCTTTTTCATTCCCACAGGACAGCTGGCGGTGTGCGTGTATCCAACTGGATATTCCCTTGGCCTGCTCCTCCCAAACATCAGTACAATTAACAATTATCTAGGAATTCACTTCATTGCGGTTGCTTATTTGAAATGGTCCACTCCGGCGCTTTGTCGGACGGCATGCACGTCCAAATGATGGCCGATGACACGCACGAAGGGAGGCGCTTGCCCAGCTCTACGCCTTGCGGACTCCCCCTTGCGGAGCTTCGCGCAGGAGGCGGAAGGAAGCATCGCGGCGAGAGGGGCGGAAGGAAGCGAGCCGAGCCGAGCCGAGCCTCGGGGGCGACGCCGTAGCCGCTGCTTCTCTCGCGTCTCTGCGCGGCGGGCGGCCCCCTTCGTGTGAACGCTCCCACGTCCGGACATGGGCGATGCCGCTCTCGCGGGCGCTCCGCCGTTGTCAGACCTTGCTGGGCCTGCCTGGCCGTGCCTTCCGCCACTGGACGGCCCGGCCTCCCGAGCTTCGTCTGCGGGGAGATCAGCGCGGCCACGGCTTGAGGGACTCCTCTCACAACGCCGCCTGTACGTCTCTGCCCCTGCCTTGGCCCCTGCATGGCTCTGCGCTCCTTTACATCCAGCCGCGCCGCTTTTTTCCGACCCCCCCCCCCCGGTTTGGAGGATCCCAACAGGATCCCCTCCTCGCAGCGGGCTTGTTCCTCGTAAACGTGCCTGCCTTTAGATCCAGGCAGCAGCCCCAGGGGCGCTATTCTGTTTGTATTTATAGAGAGAGATTCCCCCAGGCTCTAGCATTCCTCAACCAGCAGTGGAACTCACATGGGATCGTGCCCTAAATAAACTTAACAGTAAGCTAGGGAGCAAGCCGTAAGACTTTCTGCTGTGTGAATAGGATCGTGCTGTCCATAGTATAGCAGTGCGCGAATTTTCAGTGGATTGCAAAATTTTAGATATGTTTTAATCTTTGTGCACACTTGCTTGGGAGTAGGCCTCATTGCGTAGAGTAGGGCTTATTTCTCAGTAAACATGAATTTATTGAGGGCACAATTCCATGTATGTTTAGACAGAAAAGTGCTACAGCTTCCAGCATGCCCCCAGATAGAGATTTTGGCCGGGGCATGTTGGGAATTGTAGGATTTATTTTGGTCTAAACCTGCATAGGATTGTTCCCTTCATTATTAATTAGAATCACACCTTTTAACCCATACAATCCTCCTCTCCGTTTTCTTCTTGCAACAACTCTGGTTGAGGGTAAACAGTTGGCCCAAGGGCACCCAGTAAGCTTCATGGCAGAGGGGCTTCCAACCGCAGTTTCTCCAGTCGTGGTCCCAACAGTTATGCTTAACGTGTATCAAAATACGATTCTGCAGCTCTTCCTCCCTTGCCTCCCCTTTGCTTGTGTATGTTTTCATAAGTTTATAGCTTTATCATATAAAACTCTGTCTATTGATATTCTTGCTTCATTTCCCCAACAGTGTGTATGCAAATTAACCTGAGACCATGTACCAAATGAGGGAATTTTCTTCTTAAAGGCAAATCGTTTAAGAGGCCATTTTAATTGGACAATTTCATGACTCTCTCAAGTTGGGCTGTGGAACCTAAGGCCTGGAGTTCAAATCGGACCCTCTTGGGATCTTGATCTGGCCTTCTGGGGTTCCCCTTATAGTTATGTCCCTTCTCTCAGCCACAAGCCAGACTGATCGGTGGTTTCCCACCTTTTGCACTTTCAGTAACTCTGAAAATTTGAAATGCCGCTCTCAAGGCTTTGTTCCTGGCAGTAAGGGCTTCAAGACAGTATACACGGGTATTTTTGGCCCTGTCATTTTGGCTCAGCTCACCAGTGGAATGCAGACCCACAACAGCTTTTTTGACATTTAATTCAGCCTTCAGGCTGAAAGAAGTTAATCACTACTGATCAAAAGCATGCTTGTGAAAGGTCTGCATTGCACAAGCAGTAGCCCACGTTTTTTCCTTTTAAAATGAAATCTTGGGTTCTTTTTTGTGGGCTTTCCATGTCACAGGTATGGATTCTGTTCTCCTGCTTGGTTCCTTCTGTCAGTTGGAATGGTTAAACAAGTTTGTTCAGCATCAGGTCGGAATCCACAACTCTGGCTTGCCTTCTTCCCAGCAAGCTGGAGCTGGAACCCGAGTGGTTTATCTATCCAGTGTGGTTGCAGGACCAGGAGAAAACACTGAGTTGCCCTGCCAGAACCAAGCACATGTTTCTCCCTGTACGGAGACATTGAAAAAAATTGACATGTTTAGCCTCAAGAAGAGAGAAGAATGAGGGCAGACATGGCAGCACTCTTCGAGTACTTGAAAGGCTGTCTTAAAGAGGAAGGCCAGGATCTCTTCTCGATAATCCCAGAGTACAAGGCATGGAATAATAGTCTCAATTTACAAGAATCCGGGTTCTGGCTTTATTGTTTAGTCTCAAAGCCATGTCTGACCAATCACGACCCCATGGACCACATTCCTCCAGGCTCTCCTGTCCACCATCCTCCAGAGTCCACCCAAGCCCACACCCACCGCCCCAGTTACCCCCATCCAGCCACCTCAACCTCTGCTGTCCCCTTCTTTTGCCATCAATTGTTTCCAACAGCAGGGTCTTCTCCAGTGAGTTGTTCCTTCTCATTAGGTGGCCAAAGTATTTGAGTTTCATCTTCACTACCTGGCCTTCTAAAGAGCAGTCAGGGTTGATCTCCTCTAAGATTGACTGGTTTGATCTCCTTGCAGGCCGGGGGACTCACAGGAGTCTCCTACAGCACCACAGTTCAAAGGCCTCCATTCTTCGGTGCTCAGCCTTCCTTATGGTCCAGCTTTCACAGCCATACATTAAAACTGGGAAAACCATAGCCTTGACTATACGCACTTTTGTCGGCAAGGTGATGTCTCTGCCTTATAGTATGCTGTCCAGATTTGCCATAGCTTTCTTCCCAAGGAGCAAGTGTCTTTTAATTTCTTGGCTGCAGCCAGCATCTCCAGTGATCTTGGAACCTAAGAAAACAAAATTTTGTCACTACCTCCATTTCTTCCTCATCTATTCCCCAGGAAGTGAGAGGACTGGCTGCCATGATCTTAGTTTCCTTAATGTTGAGTTTCAAGCCAACTTTTGTGCTCTCCCCTTTCACCCGCAGGTTCTGGCTAGATACCAGGAAAAATTTGCTGATTGTTAGAGCAGTACAAAAAAGGGACTGATGACTTAGGGAGGTTGTGGGCTCTCCCATACTAAAGGCATTCAAGATACAACTGGCCACCATCTTAGAAGGATGGTTTAACAGGGAATTCTGCACTGGGCACAGTGTTGGACCCTGTGGCCTTCTGGCCCCTTCCAACTCTGCTGTGATGCTATGATATAGTCTGTAGTCAAGTCACACAGTGCTTACCATTTCCTGTCTTCTGATCCATAATATAAATTGAATGAAGTATTTATTATAATTAGGACCTGCAGCAAATTGTTGCAGTGTGGAATGCTTCTGCTTCTGGATTCCATTCCATTCCATTCCATTCCATTCCATTCCATTCCATTCTTCTTTCTTAAAAATATTTTAGGAAATATTTTGCAAGCATTGGTATTTACCTGAACCATGTGTGTTTGTTCCTGCTTTGATTACATGTGCAATGACACTTAAAGCTTGAATGTAGGAAATAGAAGAAATGGTTATTACAAATTACATGCATGGTTCTGCTTTGCATTTTAGCTGCACAGATGCTTGTGTTTTAGGTTAGGCTGAGAGCTAGCATGTGGCCAAGTTTGCCTAGCAATTCCTTTAACCATGACTGTCCACTGTCTCTTCAACTGTATCACTAAAATTTAAGCAAATGGACAGCCCCAGTTACTCTTCCATAGTTTACTAATTAGTATTTTTTATTTTTTTTAAAGATAAACACCTGGCAAATGTCGGAGAGAAGAAGACAGTTGTGAGTATGAGACCACCCCAACACCCTACTAATAAAGGCAAAATTAACAGTACATGAGATTGTTATAAAATGCAGAGGGAGGCAGTAAATAGAATGGCCAGTGCATTTGCAATGTATTGCAGATTCAGCCTGCAATACATTATAATGGAGACAAATAATTCTGTTCGCATAATATCTTTTTGAAGCAGGTTGAATTTAAAAATGCCAATGTATTCAATAATTTTTGATGATTTAAAATCTAAACTGATTTTTGCATTCTATAACACAGTGACATCAGATTTTATTTGTTTATTTCATATGGCATTGGTTCAATTGAGCCAGGAAGTCTGCCCTGCTAGTGCAGAGTAGTTTGGCTGCCTAAGATAGCTGTTGCTTCAGTCCACGCTTGAGCGCGATCCACAGTGCACCATTGTGGGGAGGGGGTGAACTAGCTTCATGCAAAGCCCCTAGCATTAATCTGCAGGAGTGTCGGTCTCTTCCAGGGTCTTTCTCTGCTGCTGCAGGTCCATCATGGACTGGTCTTACTAGCTCACTAGCTCCCACCAAAGTGGATACCTATTTATTTACTCATGCTTTTGCACACTCCTGAACCGCTAGGTGGGCAGGAGCCGGGGCAAGGAGTCGAACCACTAGCTTTCCGGTCGGCAAGTTCAGTGGCTCAGTGGTCTCACCCGCAATGCCACCTCCCATCCCACTGACATCGTATTAAAAAAAGCCTGGCATTGTGAATGAAATAGGACAGGGGTGACTGTATTGGGTTGCCACATGCTAGGCACAAGCTGCTGATCTCGGAGGCTTCTGTGGTTTCTAAGGTCTGGGAGGCTGCTGCTAGCAGAGCAAGAGAAGGATGGAGGCAGTTTCCCCCCCGTGCTCTTTTCGTGAGAGTCCCCCGAGCCCGTCTGGTGGAGGTGAGCTGTTGAGGGCTGACATGGGGCTTGAATGCAGCGTCTGGAGCATCTTGTGCTTTCCTACTCCCACCCCTCTGTGCCCACCAGCTTGTCTCCTTTTGTGACACCCAGCTCAAAAGAGGTGCCCTTGTGGAGCTTACTGCAGGAGCTGGGAACCAGCAGTGCTGAGAGCTGAAATGAGGATTTTTACCTATAAGATTCTAGCACCTTCTGTGGCCTTGGAGGCAGAAATTCCTGACATGCTGCACTGCCTCAGACAATTTCTGGCTAGAGGTGACAGGATCACACCGAAAGTGATATCTTACTAATAAAATAAAATAAAATAAAATAAAATAATTGCATGAAAAATAGGTCAGAGTGTATTTTTCATGATCACATTTGTAGGATATAATAAATATGTGGGACTTGTGATAAAGTATTTCCGTGTCTACTGTTTCTGTTCAAAATTTATTCAGCCAGCAACGGTCTCTTCCAGAATACTCCAATCCTTTTACCCCTCTCCCAGCATATTCTCATCTTCCCCTTTACACACATGCAACACTTGAAACACAAAATGTTTCACACACGAATGTCTGGTTTTGGTTCCTCGCTGCCCTCCTAGGGTTCTCTCCCATTCCAAGCTTTTTATGGTACTTCGGCAAGCCTTGAATCTGTCCTCATTAGCCTCTTAATCTTGTTCTGCCATCTATGGATAGTGCTGGTTTGATGACAAAAGGAATGGACATGCACCCAGCTTGGGGTGGGGGCACATGGAACAAGGAAAACCCCCCTCATCAATGTTTAGATCTAAAAATATGTGGTTTGCTCAGTCTTGCTCTGAATGCTTAGGAAGAATATATACTCACAGCTTTCCCTTCACAAAGTTCAAGCATCACTCTTCTTATGCTTAATTTAATTTCTGTACTGCCCTAAAGTCAAAGCTCTGTGGGTGGTTCTATGTATCATCAGAACGCCATCCTCATCTGCTGTTTTTCTCCTCCCCAGATTTGTATCGAGGGCAATATCGCAAGCGGGAAAACAACATGTCTGGATTATTTTGCTACAAATACCAACATTGAGGTGACACATTTTGGATTTCTGTCAAATTTATAACAAGTTTTCTGGGCTGAATTGTGATCTAAGTCTGGCTGCAAAGAATTGAATGCCGAGGGAATTCTGTAGGTTAGGATTGGGTTTATGTTGTTCAGTGGAACCCCATTTTTTGAATATTGTTTCCTTAAATTCCTCTGAAGTCTACGTTGCACTAAATGATCTTGGACCATCACTGGTTTTTCGGAAAGGCTGCTTAAGAAGTGTCTGAGCTGTTTGCTGGCTGCACTTACTTCTGTTTGGTCACTAGGTTGATGACAAGAGACATGGGAGTAATATGCACATTGCCCAGAGTTAGTTTAGGGAGCTCAGTTACCCACCAGTGCAGAGGTGGTCAGATTTCATTCTTATTTCTTTATTACGAGAACTCTACGTTCCCCTGGTGTGCTTGTTTACACAGTGTGCATGTCTGCTGAGCATCACCTCATGCAGATGAGTCATGATTTTCATGTTGTGTGATCTGCCATTCTCACTGAAGGGTCTTGTAGGATTTGTTCAAGATCTGTCTAATTCAGAAATATTCATATGAAACCAAGCAGGCATTTGGTGCTAGGAATCTAAGCAGGAAGGGACAGGAGAGAATCAAAATGGGAATTCAATGAAGTGGGATGGCAGGAAGACAAGTGGGAATTCAAGCAAGCTAGGAGGATACAAAAGGTCAGAATCCAAGCACGTGCGGTTAAAGCGTAGTTCACATGAAATGACAACCCATGATTAAATGGTTACCTGCATTCTACTATGGGGGCTCTGCATATGGGCTCTGTGCCTTATTTCTTGTTTGGCTTTTCTTCTCCTCCCAATGGCACTCGGTGCCCTTTTGGAAGTGTGTTTGTCTCCCATGGATGGGTACCCCTTGTGCCTCCTCTGTTTGGCAGAGGAGCACTGTGTGGATGCCTGTGCAGACATTCATGCTGCAAGCCTGGAAAAACTGGGCGGGCCGATTTTGGGCCAAGCTTTGCAGCTGCACCCTTTTAGCTATCAGCTCAGCCGCAGTGGTGCTGCCTGAATGCCCATCCACCCTGTGGGCAGTTCTTCCTTCCCACCCTCCATCGGCTGCCCTGTCTGTGCTGCACTCACCTGGGCGTGTAGAAGAAGAATACCATGTGAAGAAGCTGGCCAAGAAGACCAAAAAGATGGCAGAGGCTCAGAAGGCCAAATACAAGAAGTGGCCTAAGCTCTGTTCTCCACCAGCGTTGTCTGCACATGCTTCAACACCAGCTCCTTTGACATCTTGACCTGTCCTGACAACAGAACTGGTGGGTCTCCGTTGTCTGTCTGTCTCTGAAGAGGAGATTCAGGCTTCACCACCCTGTACTCTGGTCCACCTACAGTCAGTGATCTTATGGGTGAGAGTGTTGTTCTCCCCTCATTGGGACCAACTGCCCATGATGCTGCCAGTGGGTTCAGCCGCTGGCCCTTCGCCACATAGAGTCTACTCTCCCACACCATCTTGTGCCTCCAGCCACAGGCTGAGAGAATGGTCCAGGTCTTGGCTGCCGACCTGGAGCCCGGAGGCCTAGAGGGTGCTTCTACTGCCACTGCTGCACTTCTGCCATGGTTATCCAGGAGAGAGAAGCCTCATTGACCCTCAGTTCCTGCAATGGGGGTGTCGTGCGCACTGACTCAGGGGACTCTTTAACGCGCGCACGAGGGAGAGAAGCTTCCCGTGAGAACCAAAGGCCTATAGACGAGGCTCTGTATTTGGTGCCAGCAGATCAAATGACATACTCATACTCAACATGGTGGCCCTGGTAGGCATGGTTTACCCACCTCCTCTGCTTGTCCAAACAGCTTGCATGGCTCCCGTGGAGACCAGACATCAACTCTGGCACCCAGGCACCATCCTGCATTGGTACCATCAGCCTCATGGTGTAGACCAGGAGATCCCTCTCTGTCCCGAAATGCAGGTGATCCCAGATGCCCTCCTGTGACCAAACACAAGGTGTTTCTATACAGCGAAATGTATAGGCTTTGCAGCCTTTGCCCGGGGGGAAGCCATCAGTCCACATCAGGCACCCCTCTGTCAGATCCTTGGCTTCCTCTATATGCTGCACTCCAGAGGCTTGAAAACGTCCTCCGTTAAAGTATGCATAGCAGCAATATCATTGTTCCACAGGACAGTGGATGGCTTCTCCATGTTCTGGCATCCATTGTCCCACTGCTTCATGAAAGGTCTGCCTAACCAGTCCTGCACCCGCATCTGTTTATGTCAGGACAGAACCTGTCGGTGGACCTGCAGGCTCCCCTTGAGCCTCTGGCCACTGTGGGCTTGCTTCTCTTCTCCAAGGAGGTTGCTTCTCTGGTGGTGATCACATTGGCTGATGGAGCACGTGAACTTTGCACATGGAATTGCCAGTCCTCACTTTCCATAGGGACCAGACAGTCCTTCGCTGACGACACTTGCCTACCTTCATTTCGAGGCAAACTTGCTAGTCACCCATATATGTGATGCACAGAAGCCACAAAGAAGCTACAGTTGCTTCTCTGTGGCTGACGTTCTTTGAGTGGTCATCTGTGCGACTCCCCCACCAGTCCCACGTCAGTGTCAACAGTTTTGGGACCATAGTTTTTCCTTTGGACCTGTATTGAGATGGTCTGGGTTGGCTGTTCACTGGCCTTTTCCCCCAGTTCAAAGGCCGCAACTTTGATCTTGAAAGAATTGGAGAAAATGGCAGGAACCCTCCTAGATATACCGGGAAGGGAGGGGCTGCCCCTGGGACGAGTCTAGCTTGGAAAACCTTTCTGACAACAGGTTCCACACAGGCACAGAGCCCACATGTGTGAATGTGCAGATACCCACATAAAGAGTGTCAGTTATAGGTAAATAATCCCACTATTCTGTGGCAAGCCATATTCAGTGCTTTGTTGTTAGTTGTGAATTCTGGGTTGTTTGAGGCGAACAATCCATAGCTATTGTAGTGCATCATCACACGTAGCAACAGTGCTTGATTCAGTGACAACCAATATTCCGTGTGTACTGTGTTGCCATTACATGTGAGCCAGGTTTGTATGTCTGTATCAGTTGATAACATCTGTACTGAAAAATACATGCTGGTAAATATATATTTTTCAAACTCAGGTTTTGACTGAACCAGTGTCTAAATGGAGGAATGTTAAGGGTCATAATCCTCTGGTAAGTTCTCAGATACATTTTTAATACCTTTTCTGTTGAAAATATAATTGAGTATTTTAATAGTTTGAGTCTATGTTGCTTATGGTAAAAAAACATTTTTTTTGCTGTTATTCCCCTGCCTTTGTTTATTTATTTTAAACATTTCTATGCCGCCCCATTCGCCAAAGCCTCGGGGCGGCTCACAGCATAAATTAAAATATAATACATTAAAAATATAAAATTAACAATATAAAACAAGTCGCCCTGGCCAGATAAAATAAGCAAATAATATTAACAATTAAAATGCCCTGGTCATCTCCCCGTTCCACAGTTCGACTAGAGCCTCGACAGGAGCACCAGTCTTGTCAGCCGGAAACTCCCCCAGGACCTTCAGGAATCCATCTGGATCCATCTGGCTCCGGGAGCGGACCCACACAATCGGGTCCGCACCCTTGCAGAGGGAGAGGTCGCTCTCAAGCACAAACCTCACCAGGAAGTGATCTGACCGTGACAGGGGAGTCAAACATAAATTCCTCACCCTCAGACCACCCTCTTCCTGCCCCGTCAAGAAAACCAGGTCCAGAGTGTGTCCACATTCATGGGTCGGGCTGGTGACATGTTGAGACAGCCCCATGGCCGTCATGGTGGCCATGAAGTCCTGAGCTGCCCTGGTCAGACCAGTCTCGGCATGGAGATTGAAGTCCCCCAGGACCAACATCCTGGGGGTCCTCAACACCAGGTCCGAGACGATCTCCGTCAGCTCAGGCAGGGAGACTGTTGGGCAGAAGGGTGCACGGTACACCAACAGAATCCCCAATCTGTCGCTGTCGCCCAACACCAAGTAGAGGCACTCCAGCCCTGGTCTCGGAGGGACTGGAAGTCCCGTGAGAAAGATGGAGGCTCTGTAAACCAAAGCGACCCCTCCTCCCCTCCCGGGCGTGAACAGTGCTGAACCAGATACCCAGGCGGGCACATTTGAGAGAGGGCGACATCCCCCCCCGCCCCGTCCAGGTTTCCGTTATGCAAGCCAGGTCGGCCCCCTCATCCACAATCAAGTCATGGATGAGGGAAGATTTATTGTTGACCGACCTGGCATTGAGCAGCAGCACCGTCAGGCCCGAGGGGCGGTTGACAAGTCTACCTGGAACCCTCTGGCTGGGGGCAAAACCAGAAGGAGGGACAGGTGTCAACCATCTGTCCCTCCTTCTTCTACGCGGATACGTTAAGCCCCCACCGCTGTTACGTCCATTGCCCATGACCACCCCAATGGTGGTGCCCCTGCGTTCCCCAGGAAACACAAACATCGACATGGCCAGGGATGACTCCATAAAAACAAAACAGATTAAAATACAATAAAATTATAAAAACAATCAAACCCCCCCCCTTCCCTCATTGGAGAGAGTATGTGCTACAATCTGTTTTTTAGTGAAATATGATGAACAAAAGCCAAATTTTTATGTATTTTCAGGAGGTAAAAATTCCCCAAATTCCTGTGTGAGGTGTCAGATGAAAGACACTGTATGCATGCATGTTGTGAGTGGCCCAGACAGTCTTATGGCTAATGGGGCGACATACAAGTCAAATTGAATAAACGAATAAATTATTTTTATACCACCTTTTTTATACCGCCCAGTAGCTGAAGCTCTAATCTAAGGCACAGTGCTTTGCATCTGAGAAGCTAAAAGTACTGCAAGTCCCCACAAGCCCCAGCTGTGTGGCTGGGAAATACTAGGAGTTGTAGGACCCCTTTCTTTGTAAATATGCTTGGAATTGCTCCCTGTCTGCTTTCCTGTTTGAAATACGGTTTTGGATCATTCGTATGCAGTACTTTCCACTGTCTAGGCCCAAAAAAACTCCAGTGATAGAAATCCATATACTTGCTGGGCTAGGTTTTTGTCCCAATCTCTTTGGTTTTCAGAAATAAAACTGTATGGGCAGTTGCTTCCCTGGATCTGCTTGATCTGAATAATATTACCTTAATATTTGATAGATAGATAGATAAAAACTTTATTACGGTCAAAGACCAACTCCATTCAATAAATAAATAGATTTTTAGAAAGAGAAAAATACATTGAAGATTATCCGTCATAGAAACCCCAGTTGGATTTTTATACCTTAATATTAATCTTTAATACCTTAATATTTTACATTGACTGAGACAATATAAAACCTTAAGAAGAATCCCAAGAAGAACTTTATTCTAATTAAAAGGAGACAATAAAAATACAATTGAAACAAAATAACTGGAATATGTGCGTGTAGATTTTTCCTTCTTATTCCAGGGCTTAATGTACCAGGATGCAACGCGGTGGGGAATAACATTGCAGACTTATGTGCAGCTTACCATGTTGGACCATCATACAAGAACACAGGTATAATTTGAAGCTTTGTTTCTCTTAATGTGAAGAGATTTCATTCCTGACTGAAATAATACCTCAGTGTATGTAACTTGCATTGACTTGTATTCACCTCTTACTACTTTTTCTTCCTCTCATTGCTGCTCCTGTTTTCTTCTCCAGTGTTGAAATTTAAATTATAAAGTTCCCTAGGTGCTCTTTCTATAAGGAAGGCATCATTTATCGCAGGGCCTCTGGACTGGATATGTTGATGTGAGGGTTGCTGTTGTTTTGGTCCCCGACCCTTTGTCCTGGCCTCTGCCTGCTGTTGCCTTTGCCCTGCCCACCGCCAAGAAGGCAGTCCCTGAGAGCTTCTCGGAAATAGACGTCGGCCCTCAGAATGGAAAAGGTTCTGTCAAGGTAGAATCGTGTTTAAATCACGATTCAAATCAATAGTCAGTAAGACTAGGTTTCATTCATAGTTTTGCAAGCATGACTGCCTTACCCATAGGTAGAACTTCATTAAAATATTCCCAAACTGGCTCTCTTTTAACCCAGGGAAAGAATAATATGATAAATCCCAGGCTATACAAAAAAGATCAAAGACTCATGGAGTATTCCATTCAAAAGGCTTCATTTTCATTTTTACTGCTTGCCCCTCCCTCCTCACACTTAGCTTCTTCTACAGATCTAATCCATTCCCCACTATCTTCTATTCCAGTGGTGGCGAACCTATGGCAAGCATGCCACAGTGGGCACACACAGCCCTCTCTGTCGGCACATAAGCCAAGTCGCCCCAGCATTGCCCCAGCAGCTGAGCATCGGATGCTCAGAAAGGAGTAGCTCCACCAGGCAATGATGTCACGAGCTGCGACTCATTAGCCGCGACTCATCCGAGCTTTCTCATGGACAGTCAGTGCGCTGCCAAGGATATATATATATATATTTGCTTGGACTGGCTGTGAGTTGTTTTTTCTAAACTAAAAGCTCAGTTTTCAGGTTTTATTGTAGTGTTGGCACTTGGTGATAAATAAGTGGGTTTTGGGTTGCAGTTTGGGCACTTGGTCTCTAAAAGGTTCACCATCACTGTTCTATTCATTGAATGTTTTGAAACTTCACATTTAAGAGGTAAGGGGTTGATTCTGTGTACATAGATTTGCAAAGGAATAATGGGATTAAGGTCTTTTGTATGTTTATTTTATAACTTTTTGCTGTGAAAAAGCGACATGGTCTCTGCAGAAACAAATTCAGTTTTGAGAACTGTAAAACCAAAGCATCTGTGATAGTATCTTCTAGACAGTAAAATTCCCCAATAATTTTAGGGAAACCTCTGGAAGGGCATGACATTGTGAATGGATTAATGGAATACATTTACCAAAAAAAAAATTAAACATTGCATGAACATGCTGCATAATTAAAAACAAATCCTTATTTTGTGATGAATAACCTTTGGACTATAATGTATCTTAAATAGGAAACTATAGCTAGATTTTTCCTCAAAAAGCATTCTATTAAAAAAATAAATTTTAAAAATCCAATTTAAATTAAACAGTCATTGATTTTTATTCATCCTGGGTTCTACATCCTGATGTACAGTAATTCAGCTGCATAATGAGAGAGGAGACTTTTCTACTGAGGTTGAAACCTGGCATGGTCTGCAGTGGGTGGGGATGGAGTTTGAAAAGCAGAACAAGACCAGCAGGCACGTAGTCTGAGGTTGACACGGGCCATCAGGGTCACATGTTCCCTCCCGGGGCATAACCAGTACCATAAACGAGTGAGCTTGCTTGCACGCAAACTGTGATAACCTAAGACAATACATTTTGGAATTGAGATCTGTGTAAACTGGATTCCACCTTGTGTCCCAGGATTTGATCTGAAGTTGTTGTCTCTGGAATGAACATGGAAGAAGCAGTTTGTGGTGGGAGCTGTTCGTGCCTTCAGGCCGACGTCGGCCAGAAGCCTTCTTAATAGCCATGCCGCTAGTGCTTCTTTCCTTCATTTAGGACTGCCTTCACCCCTGGGTTAAAATGGAATCCCCGTCTTGTTTTGCCATTTTTGCTGCAGTGGACTCTGTCCTACAGCCTTTAGAGCAGCATTGCAAAGCGAGTGCTCCTTGCTTTTAAAATTCCCCTGCGCGTTGCATCAGCCCTGAGCAATTAGGGTCACCAGTCGGGTAGGCAGCATGGGGCACTTTCTTGGAGCCCACAAAGTTTCCCTACCCTCCCGCTTAAAGCGAAGTGAAAGTATTTTTGCAGCAGCAGCTGGATCTCTTCAGAGCAAAGTGAGATCTGCTACCAGCTGCTGTTTCATTTCCTATGAACACCTCTGGGATAATATGCCTTTGGCAGCCATCCCATGGCAGCCATTTTGTGGTGATGCCCATGGCCATGCCTCATATGGCCAAATAAGTCAATGGACCCCAAAAGTTTGCCCTTTCCTGTACTTGCAGAAGTAGAACGACAAAGCAAACAGATACACGTACAGGGGAAAACTAAGGGCTGCCAACTTCTCCTTTCCCCAGTCTCATGATTAGTGGCCACTTAATTTCAAGTATCTTTTAGAAGGAAAAAATGGAAAACTGAGGGCAGGGCGATTGGAATGGAGGGCCTGGCTTGAGACGGGTGCACCACATGGCAACATTTTATGGAAATATTCATGTACGGCAATTGGTTGGAAGGCATCTGAAGTTGTGCATTACTGAAGCTGACTAAGAAAAGCTTTGATTAGTTCTTTGGGTGGTGGACTTCTTGGAAGCCTGTGTGAGTGTGGTGTTATACAGGAAAAATTAATGCGCCTTTTTGAAAAAGAAGCAGTGATACAGGGTTTAGTGGAAGTTGTAAGTGTCTTCTACTGCTCCACTGGAATTCTTCAGTCCTCAGACAAGGCCAGCTAATATTAGATTCCAAACAGAATAGAAACGTCATCCAGTAGCTCTGAAGAAAACTGTTAAATGACTCCTGACATTTTCATTTTGCAGATTTCCCCCATAAGAATGATGGAGAGGTCAATTTACAGTGCAAAATACATTTTTGTAGAAAACCTCTACCAAAGGTACAATACTCAGTGTTGCTTTTGTTGTTGTTTTAATGAACGTAGTTCATATTTGCATTTTACATTTTTGCACCTGGATTTTAATGTATATTTTTATTACATTTATATCCCACCATTGTTCCTTTTGCAAGGAACTCAGGGCAGCTCACATGATCCTCCTCCTTTCAATTTCATCCTCACAACAGCCCTGTGAGGTAGGTAAGGCTCAGAGTTGGCGACTGACACAAAGTTACCCAGTGAACTTCTGGTTCAAGTTTGGACTAGAACCCAGATCGGAGTCCTAGTCCCACACTGACAAGTTCACCACAGGGACTCTCCATGTATTCTGTTGTAACTTGCATTTTAATTTTACTGTACTTCAGTGTGTTGTGTTTTTGATTTTATGAAGGACAGATGAACAGATTTGATTAAAACGTTGCTGCAAAGAGCAAGTTGAGGAGCACTTTGAAATCTTATGATAACTAAGCCCGGTCCTAATATATAAACATTTGAAGGAGGCTTCTAAGGTTGTTGGCATGTGGTGAATCTATTCTGAATAAAGAAACACACAGCAAGAACCATGAGCCCGATGTATGTTTTATGTGTCAGGTGCATGTGATGAACATTATGGATGTGAAAGCAGGGAAAAAGAGAAAGATCGGTTTAAAAAGGTCCTCCCCCAGGCACTCTCTTGCTTTTCTCCTGAAAAATGTAGGGATGCTCTAAGTCACGCTCCGTTTCGTATAACACTGGGGATACAAGTTTTAAGAAATTCTAATTGGGAATTTCTTTTTGTAAATTCTCTGTAAGAGACCCAGCATGGTTTATTTTTCATTTCTTATAAAAAGTACTGTTGAAATGTATCTTCTGTAGACATTTAGGGATGCTCCAAGTCATGCTTAATTTCCTAACATGTCATGACAATGTGTATTGTTGACAGTTTGGGATTTATTCTGTTTCTGGGCTTGTTCCGACTAGACGCTGTAGGAGTCACTGGCCTTGTTTGTATGTAATAGTGGGTTTTGTGCTACATCTGCTTATATACTCAGCCTCTGCTTAGACTCTATCATAAGCAGTGTGATGTGCAAACCTGGATTCTTAGGTTATTTGTAGGCTAAGGAGCCCAACCTTTATTTATTTATTACATTTTTATATGTGCATTTATTGATTAAGCTTTCAAATACTGAGAGTCTTGTACAGATTTGGAGGCTGTGCATCAGTATTACTTGGTGTGCAGTACTATGCAGAAAGAAAGGACCACAACTTCCAGAATCCCCTAGCCACTTTTTCTGCCTAAACATACATAAGATTGTACTCATATGAGAATTGATGAATGATGAATCTAAAATCTAACCTAAAGATTTTGTGTTTCACATGTAATGAGCCAAGCATCTTCTTCAAGTTTTGTTGAATTCATTGCTACAAACTGCAGCATAGCAAAACAGCCTTGCTGGTTGCATTTCAACCAGGAAATCTTTAAAGCTTTGAGAGGGAGAGGGGTGATGACAGACAGCTGCAATGGGGCTTTAAAGGCTAAAATTACTCCATGGCAAAGGATAAGCTTCCCTCCTTCCCCTTTCATGAATGTCTCAGTAATAAAGATTCAATAATTATAGATAATCTTTTTTCATCAAAATTATTTGGAACAAGTTTGTAAATAAGCTATCAAAATTTACTAGATGGTAATCTTGTTTTTATTTTTATCGGTCTCCTAAGAAGCAAATGCCCTGCATTTCCATGCAGCTGTGGAAGAGGGGTCCAGTATGGAAATGCAGGCTGCTTTCCTCTTAGCAGGCTAATAAAAAATTGACAAGTACAAAGCAGGCCATTCTGCCTTCTCCTTCATGCAGGTCACGGAGGCTTTCCTTCTTCTGTAGCTTGAGCAGAAATCAAGCAGACTGGCAAGAAAGGGATAGAATAACCTGTACCTTCCTCATCACCCAGCTTATTTGCCCACAGGGAATTCCTGGTCACCTAGAGGCAATTGATCAAATACAAGGTTGATTCAGAATCTCACTGAAGTAGTTTCAGTGAATGCTGATTGTAGATGCAGCCAGCTTTTAGGGAAATATTTTGGCAGAAGTGTGGGTGTGGTAGAAGACAAAGCTGGTTTCTGCTGGGGGTTTCCAAGGGAACAGATGTAAAATGTGTGTTGAGCTGCAGGGCAGCACCATCTGTTGTGTGACAGATGGGCACTCTCTTAAATTATTATTTAAGTTGTACAACTGTGCACGTTTATTCAACTATGTATTTCTTATTTGTTGTAGTGGGAAAATGCCTGAAGTGGATTACGTGGTATTGACGGAATGGTTTGAGTGGATCCTAAAGAACATTAATGTTTCAGTTGACCTGATAGGTAACATGCATGTGTCTTGGCAGTCTTTTCTTTGAAACCTAACCATGAGTTGGTTGCATGAGATGGGCTGTAGTTGTAATTTTTGTCTTATGTTTAAGGGACTAACAGCATATTTTAGGAGAATGTGAAATGGAGCCCAGCTTATTTTCTCCCATTGAAAACAGAGGAGGAATTAATCCTTTTCCTTTCAGGCCTTTCTCCGCTCTAAAGCCCTTCTCCCCCCATGTAGTTCCCTTTGTGCAGTTCAAATGCATATTTGCCTGCTTTGGAAGCCCTACAATGTGTGTAGGATAAACTGCACGCTGAGTGATTTGGAGCAGGGATAAGGGGCACAGGCAGAATGAAGCCTGGCTGACCCAATGCACCTACCCCCAGCCTTACCGTCTCATCACATCTCCCTTACCCACATTTCCACATGACAGTGTTACTTCCTATAAGCATCAGCATACCCTACATTTGTAACAGATTTCTAAATTTCTTGGATCGTTTATTTTTTTTTCTGAACAGTGAACTATAAATATAATTTGTCTGCAAGGCCTTCCAGAAAAGGCTTTTGAAATGCTGACACTGTTTAATATGTTTCTGAATGTTTTAATGGCAGTTTATCTACAGACATCTCCTGAGACATGTTACAAGAGACTGAAAAGGAGGTGTAGGGAAGAAGAGAAGGTCATTCCCTTGGTAAGGAGGAAGCCAGCTTCAAACCTTTTGGAGTGGCTTTTCCTGATGGGGGTATAAGGGCTGGTTTGCATGAAAACTCACCAGGATGGAAGGGAAATCACATCCTAGCCAGGTTGTGCCACGTATTCCCTATGTGACAGGAAGCGTAAATGGTCCGATGTCACTAGTCCGCTCCACCTGTGAATCACCATGCAACTTCCTCCAGTGTCTGTGTGGCTCCCCTTCTTTGAGGCCTGCATTTTAGGCACAGATGCTGGCAGGTGGAAACTTGGTGTGCACAGTTTTCATGCCTAGGCTTTCCCCTTGCCTAACACAGAGAGGGTGGAGGGACTATGCTACATTCGGGCTGGTGTCAGTGAATTCCCCTTTCTTACCTACGGAGACTGCAGGGTTACTGCTGAAAGGTAGGTTGTGACCTGAGGGCTTGATGGGGCAGCAGATGAAAGAGCTCTAAGTTTGCCATACAAAATTGCAGTGCATCAGTTCACCCTGGGAGAGGGCCCTGGGGCCATATGAGCATCACTGCTTAGCAACAAAACTTTGAATAGCTGTTAACCAAAAGGAGCACTGCACTACATAAACACCTGGTAGTTCTTTAACACAGTCAGAACCTGCACAGCACCAACCCGCTTGCTTCCCCATTCCCTCCTCGCCCCATCCCATCACCCTTGCAGACATGGCAGATGCAGATTGGCTGGGCAGGTTTGCATGTCACACTAAACCACCTTGTGGCTAACCCATGGTGGGTTGATGGTTTGCAGAACAACCCATGGCAAGTTCCAACAGATGATTTGGCTTGTTTTGGCTATTCTTTCCCTCCTCCTCTCTCAGTTCTCTAGCTGGCTCCAGTATATATGCAGGGCAGAACCTGTCTTGTTTCTGCAATTCAGCCCCTTCCCTGCCCTGTTTATGTTCCCTAGTTTTTAATTTTTTTTCCAGTCTCCCAAACATTGACAAATGGGGTTGTATTCTTCCTTCCTTCCTTCCTTTGCTGGTCTTGCACAAGTTATTGCTATCCAATATATGTAATCCAATACATAAATTGGATTTCCTTGTATGTCTTCCTGTCAAAGGGAGCAGCAAAGTAGACCAGGATACATTCAAAAAGCATGACCGGTGAGGTTTCCTATTGACACAATAGCAAACTGCTGGGGGAGAAATAACAGGGAAAGAAAGGAGAGACCCCGTCACGTAATTCAGTAGTACCAGAAATTTGGAGGAAAAGGAGTCAGTGCGCGACAGACATCTCCTTAACTATGCGATCCAATGTACAAAAGAAAAAGGGAGGAATCCTCCCCCACACTGCATGTTCAGTTACCGTTTTAAAAAGTTAGGGTAGAGTTGAAAAAAGTGCAGAACATGGTTGCAACGTTTGGTGTGCTGTAGCGAGTGTGTAAACTTTTGGAAAGAATGAATATAAAGTGGAAAATTATCTCCTCCTCTTGTACCAGAATGCAGTGTCATCTCACAAAATTGATTGGAGGAAGATGCATGACAGACACAAGCAAACACTTCTCACAGCATGTAGTTAAAGGGCGGAGCATGCGACCACAAAATGTGGTGATCGTGCCAATCTGGATGACTTTCAAGGGCAGTTAGACAAATTCATGGAGCATAACAAAGTCTGACCATCATGGCAATAGAGTGCCTCCAGTGTCAGAGGCAGCTGCCTCTACCTGTCTCTTGCGCTTCCACAGGCCATTTTGAGCAAACAAGAATTTTGTCTAGGTGGGTCTTCAGTCTGATCTTCTGAGCAGCATAAGTGATCTTCTTATGCTGTTATGAAGAGCTAACCAAATCTGATGGGAGTGTTTGGCATCTATTTCAACTGCTTAGCATTTTAAGTCTGGGTTATACAGATTGGTATGAACTGAATTTTTCCAGGCTTCATTGATCAAACCACAGCTCTTATAGAAGTTTTGTGTTGGCTGTAAACAAACATCTGTTTCCACCCATTTCTCTTTTTTGGATAGGAATATTTAGAAGCTATTCATCAGCTCTATGAAGACTGGCTAATTAAACAGACACTGTTTAAAGTTCCTTCTCCAGTGCTTGTAAGTACAGTAGGACCTCTGAAAAGGTGAGGGATAGGTTCCAAGCCCCCCCTCTCCCCCCCATAGATGCCTGAAACCACAGATAGCAGCAAACACTACTGGAGTTTGGTGGCCTGCTGCACCACAGATGGGCATGGGGGAGCCGGGCGAGAGGGAGCAAACAGCCAGCCAGACAAAAGAAAGTACTTGTTCAGAGCATATAATTAAACCTTGAAATTCACTTTCACAAGGTGGAGTGATGGCCAGCAATTTGGAGGGCTTTAAAGGGGTCTGGATAAATACACAGAGGAAAAGGTTATCACTAGCCACTAGTCCCGATGGCTTTATGCTGCCTCAGGTATCAGAGGCAGTAAGCCTGTGTGCACCAGTTGCTGGGAAATATGAGAAGGAAGGTTCCGTAGTGCTCCTGTCCGATTGTGGGTTTTCCACACGGTTGCCCTGGGTCAGCAGAACACCGAAGGAGATGGACTGTTGGTCTGATCCAGCAGGGCTTTTCTTGGCTCGTATTTAAATGAAATTGTTCCCACTTTTTTTGAGGGATTCATGATTTTAATGTTTGGTTGCTTGTTTGTCAGGTGCTTCCAGCTGATCATGACCTAGAGGACATGATGGAAAAATACAAAGAAAATCAGGACCAAATATTGTCCCTCTGCAACACGCAGCGTAATCTTTAGGAGATCTGCCATTATGACTAGTTTGCCATTTGCAGGAACTGATTCTGAGGTTTTTGTGTGATCCAGTGCGAGAGAGAGCAGGGAGTGGGGAAGCTGAGGAAGAGTTGAGAGGAACAGCTTTAGAGGTCTTCTGGATTGTGACCTGTGCCAAGGGAAAATGGACTGCTTGCTTGCACCTTTGAATCTCAGTTTCTTTTTCAGAAGAAATGGCCGCAACCTATCCTGAGTTGCGCTCCCCCAGCTGTTCTTGGAACTGACTGTCCCCAGATTGATGATTGTCTGTGAGACATTTCCAGAAGGGAAAGATTGCTGGTGTAACCTGTTTTATGCCCCCTTCCCCAAGCTGCTTTTGACTTCAGGCAGATGTTTTGCTCATCCTCCAAACGGTTTTGTGAGCTTCGGGCAATCTGAAAGAACTCACTGGGGGGCAGCTTTGCTTATGCTTGGTGTAGACACATTTCATGTATTTTGTGCTTGCTTTTTGTTTTCATTTACAAACTACCTTTCTGTTGAATGAAAAATGAAGGATTTGAGATTTTTCCAGTTTTTTCTTCAATTTTTGTAATTATACATTGACTCCTCCTGTTAGTCTAAAATGCTGTGGTTTTTATTACTCAGCTGGTTTAGCATCTGCCTGCATTTTTAAAAAGAATGTGTTTAAAACGGTTGTGAAGAAAAAAAGTTCAGATGTGTCAATGGATAAATTGCTTTAGATATATTAGCTATTTTAATTAAAATTGTCTGCTTTTTATAGCCATGGTTGTAAAATTCTGTGTGAACAGGAGGGATAGAACTCACGTAATGTGAATGGCTAGTTTTTTTCCAGTGCTTCTCATAACAGTTCAGGGCACCTGTTGTATCCTTACCAAGAGCTAGTTTGCATCTTACTGTTGCTACAAGATCATCAAGGTGAGTTTCCAAGGGTGTGTTGTTTAAAGAGACAGTGGTGTTTAGTGGTTAGAGTCTGTCTAAAACCTGGCAGACCTGTATTCAGAGTTGTCATGAAATTTAGACCTGTCACCATCCTTCAGTGTAACCTTACTTCAAAGGGTATTTGGTTCTGGGGACAGAGTGGAAAATACATGCACCACCCTGAACTCCTTGGATGAATGAGGAGAAAATGAAATCACTCCCAGTAGCAGATTCAGCTTGTGTTAGCAGTGCTGTAGCCAAAACAAGGTTACTGAGAAAGTCAGTGTTGTCCTTACTAAATTGTAGTGTTGTAGCCTGCTATATTTTTTCAGAATATTTTTTAAAGCATGGGGTGGATGCAGCACTCCCTGGTTGCTGCTGCTGCTGTTTTGCAGGGAGAGGGTGCTCGTGTGGCTCTAGGTGGCCGATCCAGATGTGGGTAGTACAGAGGCACTTTAAAAGCCAGACTGCAGCCAGTGATAAAGGAGTTCCTGTGGTTCAGGGGACCTCTTGGTGCTCCCTGCAATAAGTATCCCTCAATCATCTGTGAGACACAAGGGGACTTTAAGTGTTGGCTTAAAATTCCCAAGGGATTTAATATGGGGTGTGAAGCCAGAGAGTGTACAAGTTGAATCTTTCAGCTAGATTCTCTGCCCCGTAATCCAAGTTAATTGCATTGTTTCCAGAGATGTGGCGATTATGCTCAATTGCAGAGACATGCCTTGATGGTTGGGAAGAGTGGATGCAATTACCCACATGTCCATTTGTGCTTGGAACTAATTGTGGGCTATCATGCTATCTAGAGTAACTGCATAGGAACCTTGCGCAGTTTTGTGTTGCAAGCACTGCCACAGCCCTCCTGCAGCCCATCCAGTGCTGAAGGAAGGAAGGAAGGAAGGAAGGAAGGAAGGAAGGAAGGAAGGAAGGAAGGAAGGAAGGAAGGAGCCCACCAGCAGTCCAGGTTGTGGGATCACTGTGGAATTTCTGTTCCTTTTCACCCACCTTTAAAGGGTTGAATCAGCTGCAATAATGCTGTGGCACTTTCTCTAATGGAGAAAGAGCACTTTGGCAGCTGTGGAGAAGAGTCCCATGTTGTCAGAGTTAGCTTGACTGCGACAAGGAGACGACTAGGAAATTGCACAGATGCTGCACGGGGAGCTTGGGCAGTGCTTGCAACATGAAGCTCATTTGCAGAACTCTATTAAATTGTAAGTGGCACTATTGCGTAGTTCTAAAAACATCTCACATATAATGCCTGAGTAATCCAGACATTTGAGTAATTTCAGATTTAGAACTTAGAACTTAGTAATTTCAGATTTAGAACCTTGTATTCCTTGGGTTTCCCCCACCTACACATCATGAGATGATCTATTTAGACTGGTTATTTGCATATGTTCATCATCTACTGTGATGCCTTCATGACCTGAACAGGCGTATTTGTTCAATGGCCTGTATTGATCCAGGTCACAAGATGACCGTCTGAGAGCATGTGTGTTTAAAAAGGCTGCCTTTCATTGTGGCTCCAACCCTGATACTGTTCTGAACTCTATGTACAGATGTGGGTGCAAGTTTAAGCAATTACTGTAAAGAACGTGTTTCCCCTTTGGGAGATGTGTGCATGTTGTATCGAAACAATAATTGAGTTTACTTGATTTTTTTAAAGTATGCATTTTTGTACAGATGGCTATGATGTGTGTAAAATGTACTGTTCAGAATTGTTTCTGGAAAGTAACCTTGGCATTTCATAAAACTACAGTTCTGCAGTATGGAAAGAAATGAACGGAGGAGACAGAAGTCAAAAGCTATTTTATTTACTGAAGCATTTTTGCCCCATCCTTTAGAAGAGTCACATTCTAACATTCCTCTTCTTACTTCTTTATTAAACACCTAGTGATGTTGAAAGACATCTTGTGGTTTGTTCTTTTTCAGATTAAATGGAACAGTTTGAAAACTGGTTTAATTATTCATTGGAACAGTATGATTTTAGAAGTATACTAGCAGATTTATGCTTCTTTTTAGCTGAACAGACAACATCTGAAATACAATCACAAGAAAAAACACCCCTCTAGAGGGACCATCCTTGGGATTTAATTCAAATACACTCTACCCACACTGAGCTGAGGCAGAGCAAGATACAAATTTGTATCAGAGGTTTTTATAATCTAGTTAATTTAATGACATTACCAAGTGGCCTGCCTTGTGTCAGGTTAGCCCAGGAAACAGCACTCACTCCCAGGATGCTTTTTCATGGATGTAACTTTTCAAACGTTTGCAGCAAGCATAGTTAGGCCTACGCAAATCAGCAAAGCTCAAGCTTTTCAAGGTTCTCTGAACTGCATCTTAAAGCTTGCTCCATCTGTAACAGATTGCAAGTCTTGGTTTTTTTTCCTGTACGTATTTTTGTAAGTTTACAGTTCTGTGCATTTTTGAAATATGCATTTTCTTGTATCGATTAAAGTATTTTTTTTTCAAAAGGATGCATTTTTCAAATGTGCTGCTGAACACATTTTTCTTTTTGCCCATAAATGACATTGCAAACTTGGAATGTACGGGCACCAGTTGCCCTTGCGGCTTAGTGCTCCTTGTTGATGATGACATAACCCTCTGGGTTAGTTTCAGTCACAGGCGCAACACAAGACTGGAAGTCTGAGAAGGAGAACTGGAAAGGAGAGCCTTCTCTGTATGGCACTCTGGCTGGAATGCTGCTGTGATACTGAGCCAAGGGGTGGCTTGACCTGAGCAACTCTTGGCAATGCCTGCAGTACTGTCCAGCATCACATGCTCCTGGAAGGCCTGCCAGAGGCCTGCTGTAGTTTGAACCAGCCATGGTACAGCCACAACCAGCAATGCTGCAGAAGAGGTCTGATGAATAGAGGTCGACATGAAAGCCTTCCCTGGTGCCACCGGGCAGATCTGCAAGTTTCATCTGAGAATGACTAAAATCTTTGGCTCTCCCCTTGCTTCCTCTGGACTCTGTTTGTGCCGTTTCCTCTACAGGATGCACAAGTCTCTCCACACAGTCTTTCTTGGACTGCGTCTTCTCACTTGAGGACAAGTCAGTGGGTCTCTCTTCCCTCAAGCAGCTGTGCCCCGCATGGTGGTTGTCATGTTGCATGTTGTCCCCTTTCAATTCTTGGGGATGGTCCATTAGATTTGCTCTGTGAAGGTTCAGGCACCTCATGGCACCACAGATTTTGGATTCAATGGTCTCTGTGGAAGATTCTGGGCTTCCATAGTCATAAGGGACCTTGCTTTCTAAAGTGACATCATTCAGTATGGCTAAAGCCTGCGGGCCGCTTGCACTGGGGGACAGAAGAGTGAGGGAGGGTGCCCCGTTTGTTGGTAGCCCTAGCTTTGTCCCCATGACTCCCGTGTTTGGAGTTGCATCATCTGATGCTTTGGGAGGGACATCTGCAAAGTGGAGAGGCTTCTGGCCAATGACAAGGTCACTATACTTAATCAGGAAATCCTCACTATCGGAGCCTTTGACAGGGCAGCCTGTTGAGGCACCTGCTTGGATCCATTGGTTTGCATTTTGCTTGCAGACACATTTGGAAGGGGCTGCCCGAGGCTCCGCTGTGGTGCACTGGAGGCCAAGCTCACTTCTGAGCTCTGTGTTTTTGGCTTCTTCAAAAGTCAATTTGCTGGGGGCCACATCTGTCTGTGGAGGACTGAAGCCTCCTTGCCTTTCGTTTCTTCCTCCAACAACCACATTTTCCTTTCCCAGAAAAGGCGGGGCCTTTCCAGCTAGGTTCCCTGCAGGATGCCAACGCCTTTGGGCTCTCTTCTGCAGTATGTCCCCCAAATCACTGTCCCTCACATCTTCAGCCATGTCAAGGAGATCCTCGCATTCGAGTCTGGCAAGGAATATTTCAAAGGCTGCTTGCTCGGCTTCCCCCTCATCCGGCTTCCTCACCAGTGAAAACTCAGTGGCCGTGGTTGGGACGTAACCTATTTCCTTCAGCAGTCTTTGCACCACCCCTTCTGGGAGAACAGACTGTACGTAGTAGACATAGTTTCCTGTAAAAGTCTGGGGAGGGGAAACACAAGGATGGGAAAAGTTAGCACACCCCATTCCCCACTGTGGCTTGCAACCCTTGGGGCAAACCCAACTTGAGTTTGGCCCTAAGAACCCTTTTGCAGCAAACCTAGGACTCAAGGCAGTCCTTCCCAAGGGTTCCTAATTAGAATGTGTGGCACTCAAGATTTTCCCCTCCTGCTCCTTCAATTTGGTGCCTTCCCATTTTTCCGTTTTCTGCGCCAGAAACAAGGTGGCCAGTCACATACCTATTGTGGAACAGGACCTCAACAAAATGAAGTGTTTAATGCCTTTAAAAAATTATGGCCAGTTTTATCCAGCCTAGTTTAGTGAAGAAAAAACTAGATGTGGGACATTCAAAATGTGTGCAAATGTGCCAGTGGCACATTCACACCAAGGTCCATGTTGGATATTCTCCAATTTGCTACCCTCTAGATCAGGGGTGTCCAACCTTTTGGCTTCCCTGGGCTGCATTAGAAGAAGAAAAATTGTCCTGTGCCACACATTAAATACACAAACACTAACAAAAGCTGATGAGCAAAAAAAAAAATAAAAATCTGTGCATAATTTTCGTGGTATCTGTCACCATGTGTACAAATAGCAAGAGCATATGTACATTTATTTTATGTGACATTGCAACACAACGAAGTTAATGCTTGAGAACTGCACAATCGAGTCCCCTCCCCCCCCAATTGCAAAAAAAAAAAAAAAAATCTCAATGTTTTAAGTAAGTTGGGCTGCACTCATAGCCATCCTGGGCCACATGCGGCCTGTGGGCCATAGGTTGGACACCCCTGCTCTAGATGTTCAGACTACCATGCCAATCAGCCAAAATGGACAATAGTCCATTGACCTATAATGCCCTAAACGGCTTGGGACCAGGATACCTGAAAGAACGTCTCCTTCCTTATATGCCCTCATGTCCCTTAAGATCTGCGGGAGAAGTCCTGCTCTGGGAACCCTCTCTAAAAGAGGTAAAAAGGACATCAACTTGGATTAGGGCCTTCTCTGCAGTGCCGCCCAGACTGTGGAATGTGCTCCCCAGAGAGGTACACCTGGCGCTGAGCTTATACTCTTTTCACCACCAGGTCAAAACCTTTTTGTTTAAGTGGTATTTTAAAAATTAATAATTTTAATGGTTCTGAAGTTGCTTTTGCTTTGTTTTGACTTAATCTGATTTATTTAGTGTTTATTTATTGTACTACACCGTGTTGTTGTTTTAATTGTTATTGGATGTTATTAGATTTTTTTTAAATTGTTCTTTTAAATTGTTGTAAGCCATCCTGAGATATTTATATAAACTAACTAACTCGCTCACTCAGGGGAAGTCCTCGACAAGCAAGGTCCACTTAGTGGGCAGACTGTCGTGTAACCTGCACTGCCTGTTCTGGGTCACTTCGGGACTATGTGAACCTGTGCTAAACATGGAGGATGGTGCTGCAGCACTGATACCAATCACAGGAACCCAGTGTCCTCCAAGAGCACCATCCTACAGACTGGATGCAATCCTATAGTCCTCAAGAGCGTGGACCAGCTCCTTGAGCAGCCAGGCGTGTTTCATGAGTGCCACCCTGAGTGCCACATTAGGGGCTCCGTGGGTATGGATGGTTCAGATGCTGCAGCACTGATGCGGCTCACAGGGGCCAAATGTGCTCAAGGGCCCATGCTGCCTCCCTGGTATCAGAGGTGCAATGAATAGAGGGGTGCATAACCATTTTGAACCACAGGCGGCATGCGTACATTCCAAGGGATCAGTCTTTTTCCCCTCTTTCCTAACTCGCTTCATTTTCCACCGAAACACATTTTTTAAAAGGCTAGAATGTGGCCTCCCCGTCAAGCCACCCCAGATACTTCCAATTTGTGTGTAACCACTCTTTTCTTTCCCCCGTTCTGCTCGCCAAATCCCTCATGCAAACCCTCTCTCATATGTCAGCTCCTCATTTGCACTGATTATCAAGTTCATGCATTGATACACCCCAGAATTTCTTCCTTTGTGTAACAGGACACCGAAAAATTTTGGTGAGAACTTTCAGTGGCAGGCAAACATTCAACCAACAGCTGCAATAATCTGATGCTTTGGACAATGACAATCAAACTCTGCAAATGTTTGGGATCTGGTTAAGAATTGCTTGGGGAAGTTCTATAGCTCTAGAAAGATTTTTAGCCCTTATTGTTAAGACATAGAGCTTCAGCACTGATCCCTTTCCAATAAACAGAATATAATAATAATAATAATAATAATAATAATAATAATAATAATAATAATAGCAAATAGTAAGGAATAAGTTTAATTACAAAGAATGAAAAATACAGCTTTTGGGGCAAAGAACTTGGATCCCACTCTTGCTAGGGAACAAATAATCCTAGCAGCATGGTCTCTGGAGTGCTGTTGCCATTTATAGCAGTTGCAGAAATAAGTTTCTAATCAAAAGGACAGACAAACCAGAGCACCGTTCTTTTCCATCAAATGGAATTTCAGCAAAACAAGTGCTGGCACACGGTTAAGCTGTGTTAGCCTAATTTTTAAAAGTCAGGCAGTTAGCTAATCTTTAACTCTGGACTTCAGTGGTCTTACAGCTCCTGCCTTCTTTCTGACTTCACTTTATATTACATCACTGATTTCAAAATTTGGTAAGTCAGTTGGCTTGTGCTGGGGGGACCTCCTGCTCATTCTCCTAAGTAGCAACCTAGACTGTCTTGATGGCACCACTGTCGTTATTAACTCCATTGGACAGTACAAGTGCAAGAATTACTGGGGCTCAGACTGGACCCAGTCTCCTTAGTCTTCAAGATAGCTTCTTAGCCACTAGGGGGATGGTGTGGCTAAACTGAAGGAGAAGATGAGGAAGGGGCTTAACTCTCATTAGCTTTCCCCCATGTTTTCTCACATGACTTAAGCACTGGGGTGTGCCCCTTTCTACAGGGAGAGTTCTGGGGAAAGCCTTTTCACTGCTTCACAGCAAAGTTTACAAGCTTGGACTGCATGGTTGGACATCCTAGAATAGGGAACCCTTGTATTGATGCCCTTGCTTGACCGTCATTGGCAACCTGGAATTGTGTGCATGCAAGCACATTCAGCATAGAAACCAAGTGTGCCACCAGAGATACAAAACCATCTCTACTGTACCCAATGTAGAAATGCCCTTCCTCTGAGAGTCCACCAGCAGTCCAGTAAATGAGAGGCCTTTCCCATGGCAGGCTAGGAAAAATGGTGGGTGTATCTGCGAAGCTGTGACATGAGGTCTGCATTCTATGCCGTGAGAACTTGCGAATATTACACCACAACTATGGAGACATGGCAATGCCACTTCTATCAGCATCACTGTTGCCAAAGAAACCTTAGTTCAATGGGCCCTGTTGCAAAACGGGACTCTTGAGTTTATTTAGTATGGGCCACAAAATTACTGGAATATAGGAAAAGATCTTGGAAGTTGTTTAACAGCTACACCCAATTATTTCCATAGGAAAAAGTAAGAGTGCTTTGGATTGAGAAGGCATGCTTATTAATTGACTATATTAAATCTGCCCCACTTTTGGTATTGCCCCTTTAGGGAGAGTTTTTGAACAAGACAGAATGCTTGCAGCAAGCATCTACACTTGTAGCCATGGGAAAATGTAATTTAGGACACAATCTTGTGGCCCTGAGACACTGTCTAGTTGAGGAAAGGCTGGAGCTCCAGGTTGTATTCTCTGACCTCAAACACCCATTCCCTGCAGCCAGCGCCAGTCTTTCCACACACAGCGTGGCTCAGAGGTTGCATGAGCAGCTTCTGAGCTGGCTTTGGGGTGGCCCGTGCACGAGCCTCCCCTGGAGACCAAGTATCCTGGCAGAGCCCAAGTTCATCTTCCTTTTGAGTAGGCATGAAACACTTAAGGCAGAATCCTATCTGAGGCTAGACAGAAAAAGGCCTGCAATGCTTGGCATGCCTTCTTTTCTGTTTGAGTTTGCACAGGGTTCTGACTCGAGCTGGCCAAAAGCAACCATGCAGGTGTTTTGTGGGGTGGGAGAAGCAGAGAAGGGATCTGCACCTTGCTGCTCCTTCCATCTTCGACAGGACTCTCCTCATCCTCTGAGTTCAAAGTCATGGGCAACCGTATTGGACTGCACACTTCCTCAACTAATCACTTGCCAGTGATAACACTGTTCCCTGTGGTTCCACAGTTCAGTTCCTAAAGTTACTGCTTGCAGAGTGAATGGAATATTTTGCAGGCAGGAAGATTTGCAACATAGTTCCACTTCAGTAAATGGAAACTAAACAAACAGCATGAGTCACCCAGCCTGATGATACAGTGACTGGGCCAGGTTATTACACTGCAACCAGTACGAAATTCTGCAATTCCTCCCCATGTACATTAGAACAGGGAAAATGTCAGTCTTGCAACTCCAAGCATGCCCCCCCCCCATGAAAAATGCACAGGGCTGTGTCATTAGTCTTTAAGGGAGCTTTTGCAGCTTGTGCCCCAGCATGGCTTGATAGGGCATGCTAGGAATTGTAGTTCAGCACATCTGGAAGGTACCAGGCCAGGGAAGGTTGGTTTAAGTTGCTCCAAAACCTTTTGCCATTTTTCTGGCAATAAACAAGGTCATGGTCTACCCACCTTGAAAATACAACTCTAAAAGCTGAAAGCTATTTCAGCATGTAGAAACCATCTTCATTTCAGGAAGACTTCTTGGCCATTTGTCCTTTTTATTGATATTTCCTTTTTAATACTGTATTTCACTCTTTTAATGTTTTTATTTTTACTGCGAAAGTTCACAGAGTACCTCTCCCAAATGCAATGTACTTGGACATTACAGTCATCCTTGGAGGCCTTCTTTGAAGTGCCAATTGTGGGGATGCTCAGAGGGCAGCAACAAGGGGGAGGGCCTTCTTGGGTGCCAGCCCCACAACCGTGAAATGATCGCCCTGCCGAGTCCTGCCAGGCACCAACCTTGTCGGCCCTTTGCTGCCAAGTCAAGGCGGCCCCCTGGGCTGGGGCACGAAAAGGCACCTCAGCATGATCGAATGGCACGATGGAGCACCTGAGAGCCAGTGTGGTGTAGTGGTTAGAGCATGGGACTGGGACTCAGGCGATCTGGGTTCGAGTCCCCACTCAGCCATGGAGCCAACTGGGTGACTTTGGGCCAGTCACAACCTCTCAGCCCAACCTACCTCACAGGGTTGTTGTTGTGGGGATAAGATGGAGGAGAATGATGTAAGCTGCCTTGAGCCCTTTGAGGAAAAAGGCAGGATATAAATCGAAAAAAAAAATATCGCACGGCTCTGACCCGGCGTTCCCAGTCCCTCGCCTACTCCCCGGGGCTGTTCAGGCTGAAAAGGGGAGGAGGAGCGCGCAGGGGGCTCCCGCGCCTCCCCCGACCTACCTTCAGCGACTTGATCTCCCTCCTCCACGGCGAGAGGAAGAGGTTGGCGCACACGAGCTCGAGGAACTCGAAGGCCCGGGCCAGCTTGCGGAAGACCACCGCGCCGCGCTCGCCCTTCATGGCCAGGCAGCTCTCCGCGATGCCGTACACGTCCCACCTCCCCCAGCCGTCGGGCAAGCCGGCGCCCGAGGCCAGCAGGCGCCGGGCCGGGCTCGTCACCGCCGCCTCGTTGCAGACCGAAAGTTTCCCTTCCGCCCAGTTCGCGCGGTGGAAGGAGAGGAAGTCGCGCAGCACTTCGCGCAGCGCCGCCGCCGGACCCCGCATCGCGCCGCCGCCGCCGCCCGCGGGCTGCTCGGGCAGCGGGGCGCGCCGGCTGCGGGCACCGGCCGAGGGAGTTGCTCGTCGGCCTCGTTTCGGGCCGGCGCTTTGCGCCTCTCCCATTGGCCCGCGGCGGCCCCGCGCGCGCGCTCGCTGGCCGCGCGCGCTGCCACTCAGGCGGCCCGCGGCGTCGGTCCTCGCCCAGACCAGGAAGTGGGCGCGGGGCGGGCCGAAGCGGGAGCGGCGTGGGGCGGGCCGTCCGGCGCCGCGCCCAGCCCAGCCAGCCCAGCCCAGCCCGTGAAGCCGCGGCGAGCGCGCCCGGGGCCAGGGGAGGCACGGGGCGGCGGCGGGCGTGGCGGGGGCCTTGGCCTCCTCGGCGGGGGCGGTGTTAGCCCCGAATCTGGAGCAGCCCGACGCGTTTGGGGAGCCCTCTGTTTCAGCGCGCGGCTGCCCGTGGGGTCGAAGTGACGCGATCCCCCTGGCTTGTTGTCCACGAGCGCTGCGCCCACCCGCCGGACCGCACATCCAGTTTTACAAATGGGGTGCGGGTAAGAGGAGCCCGGCGGGATCAGAACGAGGGTCCGCTGAGCCCCGCATCCTGTTCGCGCAGTGGTCAAGCGGCTGCCCCGGGATCCCGCAAGCAGGCCACCAAGACAGGCTTCTCCGTGAATTCATGCAGTCGCCCTTTACAGCCGTCCAAATTGGTGGCCAGCGCAACTTCCTGTGGAAGTGAATTCTGTGTGGAGAAGGAATTCTTTTTATTTGCATCTGTGATCAGGCTGCTTCATGGGATGACTTTGGGTTCTAGTATTATGGGAGCATAAAGCCTTGGTGTGGGTCTAGAAAAACTATCCTGGCTTTTAGCTGCTGGGAAAGTTCACTATACTACCTGTTGAATCATAATGGCCACACTATTCTTCTGGTACAGTCCATGCAACGTAATGTGGCATTCAGTGAAAATGAAAGAAAGTGCAGTTTCTTCTGATACAGTGGTACCTCGGCTCACGAACTTAATCTGTCCCACGACTCTGGTCACGACCCAATTGGTCATGAGCCAAGTCAAATTTCCCCACAGGGTTCAATGTAAATATTTATTTGTGATATTTATATTAAATAAGTTTAATCCGTTCTGTAAATATTTGTTTTAATCACAGGGAAGACGGGCACAATTGCAGGCATGCTGGGGAGGAGACGGGCATGGTCGTGGCCATCTCCCCCCCCCCCCCCAGCACGATCGTAACCATCTCCCCCTCCACGAGCATGATCGCGGTCATCTCCCCCCTGCCCCCCGCATGACCGCGATCGCGCCCGTGCAGGAAAGACAGCTGCAATCGTGATCATCACCCAATGCAGAGTTCGCGACCTGCGGCAAAATTTTTATGAAATTTCTGTTCGCGACCCAATTTGGTCATGAACTGAGGCGTTTGTGAGCCGAGGTACCACTGTATTTTGCTATATCACAGTACCCCTTAGAGCTCATGTAGCAGGAGAGCAGGTACTCACTCATGAAGTGCTCAAATCTCAATTCTGACAAAACCCAGAAGTAGATACAGCAGACAAACTGAGTGTGTGTCTGTGTGTGTGTACAAAATTGTGGTCTGGAGCAAGTGGATAAGGAGACAGTTTTCTCTCTCTCCCATATTACTAGAACCCAGGCAGGCCATCCTATGAAGAGGACAGGTGCAAGCTTCAAAAGAGATCAAAGGCTCATGCATGTTCACGAAGAATGTGGGAACAGCGTGCTGGATGGGGCAGAGAACCTTGATCTGAGGTAGCATGGCTCCTCATGGTGAGAGAGTCCTACAGCACTATTAGTGCAGTATATACAAGCTTAATAAATAATATGGTGATATTCTTATGTACCTAAGTTGGCTCTTGCTGAATTTTACCTAGTACACCATATTAATCTTTAGCTTTGTCAATATGAAAAGTAATTTCTTTCTGCTTCTGCTTGCCATCTATGAAGGAACCTTTGTGTGTTGCCTAAGGAGAGACAGATCCAGGTAACAGCTGGATTTTCTAGAAAGGAAAAAGGATCAGCCTATCTCTGTTTCTTATAGAGTGTAATTTGAGATTGATGCTTAAGAAGTCCTACAATTCTTAGCTTGCTTCAGCCAACACTGGGAGTTGCAGGACTCTCTTTTTCTGTCTAAGCATGCATCCGATTGTACCCTAGACTCAGTATAGACTCTGTGGCTGCAATGTTGGCCGATGTTCCCTTCTCCCACAATTATTTTTGTTTTGTTTTACACCTAGCCTGGTGAAGAGAGTTTTGGAGAACTTGTAAAGCTTGCACACTATTTGTGACCGATGAGTTGGCCTAAGAAAGGTTTTGCCTTAATGAGAATGTTGGAATTGTTATTTAGGGCAGCTTTCCCCCAAGGGTTATTTTTAGAGTGTGGGCTGGATCTTTGAGGTTGACAGAAGCAGGATTAATGCAATGATGTCCTTTCCCTTCCTTGAGTACAGAGCTTACTGTGCATTGAAGTTTTGTGCCACATACCAGTATTTCTGTGAAAAGATGAACATCACCTGCGAACTAAAGTACACCAGGCTCACACATGCTGTGTCATACATGATAACCCATTATCACTGTGAGATTGCCTGGCACTATAGCCCAGTGTGGTTGTTATCTTGGTGCCTGTACTTCTGCAGGAGCAGAAACGTTTTTGCTTCAATGTTTTTCATCTATCCTGAGAATTCTAAGGGCATCTCATAATTTTGATGTGACTTTTAGCAATCATCATTTCTGTATGAAGTTGTTATGTCCTTTGGATATTCAGCATGGCTTTCTCCCCATATACATCTGGCAACTCTCTCTGCAGAAGAAGGGAGTGTTTCAGATGAGAACCATTTCAGAGAGAAACTAAATGAAGATGGGAAGAATCTAAAGTCGCTGCTGTTTCAGAAAGTGGGAAATGATATGGGCTCTTGCCAGTACATATAAGAACATACTTCCATATTCACTGCCAGACTATCCAGCAGAGATAAAACCCAGAATGATATTTGGGTTAAACTGTGGACATTCTGAACACCAACTCAAAACATTCTGAATAAGAAAAAAATTCCATGGTAAGTTTTTTCAATTTGCAGGATTCTTGATTTCACATAAGACAACTTTGTTAAAGTGATGGTTTGCACATGTGTAAGTTCAAGTGGCTGTGGTCTAATACAAACCATCAAATGACCTTTGGGAATGGTAAGAAAATACACAGTGGTACCTTGGCTCACGAACTTAATCTGTTCCACAACTCTGGTCGTGACCTAAATTGGTTGTGAGCCAAATCAAATTGCCCCACAAGGTTCAATGTAAATAAGGTTACTCCGTTCTGTAAATGTTTTTTTAATCACAGGGAAGACAGGCACAATCATGGACGCACTGGGGTGTGGGGGAGAGGTGTGATCGCAGCCATCTCCCCCCCCCCCACCCCCGAGCGCACCCATGATCGTCACCTGATGCGGAGTTCGTGACCTGAGGAAATTTTTTTCCTAAATTTCTGTTTGCGACCTGATTTGGTCGTGAACTGAGGCATGCGTGAGCCAAGGTACCACTGTATTAGTAATTTATATAGTGTCACCAATTAACATTTTGCTTATCTTGCACTGTAAATAGCATGTGGTTCGGGTCTAGAATGTTAGGCTGGGACTCTGGGGTCTTGCACACGGCCTGCTGGAGGGGTCCTGTGGGAGGCTGGTTTGCCATGGTGTGTACAGAGTGCTGGACTAATTAGACTTTTGGTGCGATCCAGCCCGGCTTTTCTTGTGTTCTTGTTCTTATTCCCCATTCAGCCATGAAACTCACAGGGTGATGGGGAGGGCGGGCTGTTACCGACTACGAGCCTGACCTGCTTCGCACACTTGTGAGAGTAAAACAGAGAAGCAGCTGAGGATCATATAAGCTGCCTTGGATGCCTTGGGGGAAAGAGATGGGATGTAAATAAATAAAGTGATTACAGTCTGTAATTTTTGCAGTTCATGGTTAATGGACCCCACTGTATCTGCCACACCCCTTTCGCTCCATGTGCCTGCAAATTAGCAGTAATGTGTCATCAGCCTGTTGAGGTAGGCTCCCTTCAGAGCTCCCACGAGATGTTTTGCTGTCGTTGCAGAGCTGCAAATGATTCTCTCAGCCCTCCCAGATAGATACTGAAGATGAAACTCAAATGCTTTGGCCACCTAATGAGAAGGAAGGACTCCCTTGAGAAGAGCCCAATGCTGGGAACGATTGATGGCAAAAGAAGGGGATGGCAGAGGTTGAGGTGGCTTGAGTGGGGTGACTGGGGCAGTGGGTGTGGGCTTGGGTGGACTCTGAGGGATGGCGGAGGACAGGAGAGCCTGGAGGAATGTTGTCCATGGGGTTATGATGGGTCAGGCACAACTTTGTGGCTAACAACAACAAACTCAAAATGAGTTGAGCGTTGCTGACGCATGAGGCAGAAAATCCCACAGCCACCTCTCTCATTCCTGAATGCAATTCCTAGATTGCAACTTAACATGCAATAAAGAATTGTTGGTTATTTAATTCCCGCTCCCTAAGGCCTCACGCCCCCCTCCCCCGGAGGAGGGCCAGCCCTGAGCATAATGCATGAAAGCCAATGCCACATTGATTGGTTTGGGTGACATGCCACAGCTTATTGTGGGTTATGTAACCTGCAGGTGGGGTGACTGTGGGAGATGAGCTGCGTATCCACACCTGCTCAGGGTTTGTCCAGTTGTGCACTTTATTTGAAGTTTTTATATGCCACCCAATATCACAGTCTCTGGATGGCTTATGAAAAAACAACAATCCAACAAAGAACATACTACATCCGACCATTAGTGATAAAATCAAAGATAAAACCAATTAAATATTAAAATGTTGGGGAAATGAAAAGGTTTCCACCTGATGCTAAAAAGAATAAAGCGATGGTGCCAGGGGAACCTCCCTGGGGCACATGGGCCAAAGTCGGAGTGCCACTGCCGAAAAGGCCCTTCTCTGGGTAGCTCCCCTCCTAATTTCCTTCAAAGAGGGCTCCCGGAGAAGGACCTCTGCCCCAGATCACAAGGGGTGGGAGGGCACATAGGGAAGGTGTTCTTTCAGGTATCCAGGACCCAAGCCATTTAGGGCTTTATCAGCCATGAGCTGTGTGAAGGTTACGAGTAAATACCCCTTGCAGAACCCTAAAGCTGACCTTGGGTTATGAGAGGAGATGCGTTTAAGCTTTGCATAACACATACTTGGTGGGTTGGCTCCAAGCTAAACAGATCAGAGGAGGCTGCCCCAGCTGGTCTCCCTAGAGACTCTTGTATCTCTGGGTTGCAAGCAGCCAAGCTCCCAGAGAGTGAGCAAACAGGAAGAGCTAGCAGGAGTTTGGCAGCAGAGCTGCAGTGGAAGAGGCAAAAGGATGGGGGCCGGACTAGCCCAGCAACAGCCTCTTCCAAGAGGCCGTGTGTGCCAGAGAGCTGCAACTGAAGGGGCGCAGCCTGAGGAGCTGAACCCTTCCCTCCCCACACTGCACCCCTATCCTGCTCTGCCGCCTCGGAACAGCCTCCCTCGCACGGCCTCTGCCGCATTCGTGCCTGCCTTCCAGGATATGCTGCCACACAGTAAGACTTGGAGCCACTCGGAAGTGAAACATGCAGAAATACTGAGTTGAGTCCGAGTTGGGTTGCTGATATGACTTGAGGGAGCTTCTTGGTTTGAGTCCCCAACTCTGCTGATTAATAGCAGGAACTGTGTGGGTGGGGAGATTTATCCTGGTTCCTGACTTCTACCATATTTCCTCGAAAATAAGACCTAACCAGAAAATAAGCCCTAGCATGATTTTTCCAGGATGCTCATAATATAAGCCCTACCCCAAAAATAAGCCCTAGTTAATATTTTGGTCACCTAATGAGAAGGAAGGACTCCCTGGAGAAGAGCCTAATGCTGGGAACAATAGATGGCAAAAGAAGAAGGGGACGGCAGAGGATGAGGGGGCTGGATGGAGTCACTGAGGCAGTCGGTGTGAGCTTAGGTGGACTCCGGGGGCTGGTGGAGGACAGGAAGGCCTGGAAGAATGTTGTCCATGGGGTTGCGATGGGTTGGACACGACTTCGCGACTAACGACAAAGATCGTCAGGCAGACGGACGGGGAAATGTGGTAGAACGTCCATTACACACAAGGGACATATTGAATTATGTAATAATAATATCAATATATAATTAAATATACATAAATACTATTATTGACATTGATACTTAAAATAAATGATAATATACATTTTAATTAAGTATTTGTAAACACCAATGCCTATGTAAACAGATGAACTTGAGACTCATTGCCGAATGACCAATCGGAGTTCAGACACAACGCACAAATAACGTGTGCTCTTGATAACGAACAGACATTTTTCATAATTCAATACATTGTGTGTTGTAATGGATGTACTTAATGCACTTGTGTGTTGCTACTCCTGTCTTGTAAATCTTCGTTTAACACCTGATTTAATGGTAGATTTAAAGGGAATAATATTTTGACCTCCAGACAAGATGAGTGCAAAAAGAAAGAGCTATTTTGTCCAGTACAAGAAAGGAATCATGGAGGATTCCAAGGACAAGAATCTTACAGGTTTTGTAAGGAAAAAATATGACATCTCCTGAAAATAAACCCTAATGCATCTTTTGGAGCAAAATTAATATAAGACCCGGTCTTATTTTTGGGGAAACATGGTAGCTGAACAGCTCAGAGGAATTTGGTGGCAGAGTTTGGCAGGGGAGGTCAAGGGAGAGGCCCCTCAAATTTTTTCTTCTTTCTTCCCTTACTCCCCCTCCCCTTTTCTTCCTTGTAACACTGGTTACTGGTTGTTACAACAGGTCCAGCAAGCTAAAATCAGAAAGGTCGCAGAAAGAAAGGACCAGGAAGAGTCCCCAGTGGTGGTGACCTACAGCGTCCATGCAAAGTTTGTTTTCTTGCCTGAGATCAACATGGCCTAATGGAAGAAGGAGTTTTTAGACAGAGTGATAGAACTGTGGCAGCTGGGAGCAGGACAGGAGCTAGAAGTGCAAGCTGAGACAGTAAAGGAGAATCCTGAGGGAAGGGAAAATGGGAGGAAACTCCTTGGAAAAGGGTGGCAAGTGCAGAAGAACTAGAAGGCATTGTGCACCAGTGGAAGCCGTGGAGCTCTCAAACTGCTTTCAGTTACTCAAGGATGAGGCTGTGTCAGGATCCAAAACAGCTTTGGGGCTCCATCTGTTGGCTGAGCAGCAGAAGAGCAGCCCAGGTAGTTGCAGGGTTACTCCCTCAATCCCTCAGCTACCAGGGCCCTCATCAGCACCACCTGGGAACCCTGGGGGAGAAGCTATAGAAGACCTGTCTCTCTCCTCCAGAAGCTGCCTTGAAAATGAAGTTCTCTAGACTTTCTGCAGTGCTCTTTGCTTGTTGTGATCTAAACTTTTGGCCCTTGCTTCTGTTCCTGGACCTTGGTCCTCCTGCTGCACCTCCTCCTGCTTCAGCCCTCAGGTACCTGTTCCTGTCTGCATTGCTTCCTTGGTTTCTTGACTCTTGGCTTGCTTGACTACACTTTTGCCTCTTGGACTGGACTTACCTTTCTCTTTTGCTCCTGGCACTGACCTTGGACAGTTGGGTAAAGTTTTGGACTTGTTTGGGATTGGACTTTGGACTCTAGTGTAGTTGCCTGGGTCCTGGTGTGTGTATTGCTTAGTCAGCTGCCTGTGACCCAGATGCTGACAGCCCGGAGGACAGCCTGCAGTGGAGGAACTGCAAGCCATCCTGTGCAACACTGAACAAGAGGCTAAGCGGACCAAGCAGTGGCAACGATACCAAGGCTTGCAAGAGCAAGAAGAGTGTTGGTTGTTGGAGACTTCCTGTTGTGTGAAATGAAACACATGCATGCCAGGAAGACCCATGGACTCATCAGGTATGCCATCTCCCTGCAGGACGAATTAGTGATGTAACAGAGAGTGACAAGGCTCATCCAGCCCACTGAAAGGTATCCCTTTCTTCTTACACATGTGGGAACAAATGACAACTGCCAAATGGAGCTTTGAAGAAATCATATCAGACTTTGAATCTTTAGGGATAAAAGTCAAGAACTTTGGGGCTCAGTCAGTTTTCTCTTCAATCCTTCCAGATCAAAGAAGTAGAATAGACAGGGAAAGAACAATACTTCATGCGAATGCCTATCTATGAGGGTGATGATAATGTGAGAAATTTGGATTCTGGGACCATGGGCTACACTTCCTGGAAGATGGACTGCTGGCATGAGATGGGGTTGCAGCTTACAAGGACTGGAAAAAGTATATTTTTCCACAGCATGAAGTTTATCAAGAGGACTTTGAACTGAATCCTACAGGGGAGGAAGAAGATAATCTAATTGGGTTGAATGAATCCAAAACTCCAAAGCCCGATGAACTCCATCCTACAATCACAAAGGAACCGATGGAAGAACTCTCAGAACCACTATTATCTTGGAGAAATCATGGAGGACAGGGGAAGTGCCAGATGACTGGAAGAAGGGCAAATATCCCTATCTTCAAGAAAGAAAAGAAGAACCTGGGAACTACATACCTGTCAGTTTGATATCAATCCCTGGGAAACCTCCAGAGCAGATTTTGAAGCAGTCAATCTGCAAACACCTTGAAAGCAATGAAGTGATTACAAGAAGCCAATATGGATTCCACAAGAAAATATCTTGCCAGTTGAATCTGATTTCATTTTGGATTGGGCAACCTCCCTGATGGCCTGTAGGAATGCTGTGAACGTAATAATCTTGACTTCAGCAAAGCTTTTGACTGAGTCTCCCATGATCTCCTGGTTACCAAACTAGCTCAGAGTGGGCTAGATGGAACAACAATCACGTGGATCCACAGTTGACTACAGAATTGGACTCAATAAGTGCTCATCAATGGGACCTTCTCAAACTGGGGAGAGGTATAAGTGGGGTACCTCAGGGGTCAGTCCTGGGGCCAGTGCAACATTTTAAATAATGATTTAGATGAGGAAGTGCAGAGTTGCAGATGACACAGAACTGGGTGGGATAGCTAAAGCCCTGAAACTCACAAAAAGGATTCAAGGTGATCTTGATAGGTTGGAATGCCGGGCTGAAAACAGCAGAATGAAATTTAGTAGGGACAAATGCCAAGTTCTGCACCTAGGAAAATGAAACCAAATGCATCATTACAGGAGGGGCAATACTTGGTTGGCTCAGTAATACTGCAAGTGAAAGGGATCTTCAAATTGTTGTAGATCACAAGCTGTAAATATGAGTCAACCCTGTGATGTGGCTGCATGAAGGGCAAATGCTACTTTATACTGGATCAATGGAAGTATCATTTCCAAATCCCATGAAGTACTAGTTCCCCTTTGCTCAGTACTGGTTAGGCCTCATCTGGAGTAGTGTGTCCAGTTCTCGGCACCACAGGTTAAAAAAGATGCAAACAAGCTGGAAAAGTTTCAGAGGAGGGAAACGAGGATGATCCAGGGACTGGAAACAAAGCCCTGTGTGAAGAGATTGAAAGAACTGGATATGTTTATGCTCAAGAAGAGAAGACTGAGGGGAGATATGAGAGCACTCTATAAGTACTTGAAAGACTTCCGGAGAGGAAGGATGGGCTCAATCATCCCAAAGTGCAGGACACAAAATAATGGTCTCAAGTTACTGAAAGCCAGATTCCGACTAAACATCAGGAAAATTTTCCTGACTGTTAGAGCAGTAAAAGCATGGCACCAATGACCTCGGGAGGTTGTGGGTTCTCCCGCACTGGAGGCATTTGAGATGGACGGCCCTCTGAGAGGGGTGGCTTAACTTGAAGTCCTGCACTGAGCAGGGCGTTGGACCCGATGGCCCTGTGGCCACTTCCAACTCTGCTTTTGAATGATTCTTTGATTCTACAGCTCTATGACATGACGTGCAAACCCCATGAAAGGTGTTCCCTATTCCGAATGGCACCAAGGGTGTGTTATCCTGTTATATGGAAAGCCCCAATAAATGTGTTAGTCTTTTAGGTGTCACAAGGTGTTGTGTTGTTTTTTCTGCTGCAGGCAAAAACTTCTACCATCTATAGATGGGAACAGTTTTAGATTGCAAACAAGTAAACAAACAGATTTTTTCCCTAAGTAATACTGGTAATTTATTATGTTCTATTGTATTTCAATGTATTTTATTGTGTTGTAAGCCGCCCCGAGGCTTCGGCAAGGGGCGGCATAGAAATGTTATAATAATAATAATAAAAAATAATAAAAACAAAGCAACACACAGAAGGGAAGCGTATCAGTGGGAAAAAGTGCATGGAGATTGACTGATTTCTAGAGCCCTCATTTGTTTTGCTTGTGTTGGTTGTTTTACTTCTCCCAGTAATCTTGTCAGTGATTTTCAACACTGCTGCTTTCAAGGAACTCACCCCACAGAGATTTGTATCCCAGACTTCCTCTTCGTTGGGGCCCTGTGCTTACAAGGGTTCTGGGAGGGCGATGATCTTGAGTGCTTCACTGCTTTCTCTGCGATTCTGCTGGTTTTTTCACCTGCCATTTCTGGGGGAGCACGTAGTGAGGAGACAGGGTTTGCCTTGTCCCTTTCCTCTAACCGGTTGTGTGGATGGTGCCCAGCAAGAGAGGGCAAAGGAGTGGGTACCATTAACAATGAATGAGCTGGTGGGGCTTCCTGCCCAAGCATCTCCAAAATCTGGGGCAGGAACAGACTGATAGCTACCTATATATACCACTTTAGTTTTTTTTGCTACATTTATACCCTGCCTTTTTCTCCAAAGAGCCCAAGGCAGCACACAGAATACTCCTCTCCATTTTATCCTCACAACCCTTTGAAGTTGGTTAAATTGAGAAACAGAGGGTAGCCCAAGGTCACCCAGTGGGCTTCATGCCATTCTGAGAACTAGGAGCCACAGGCCTTGTACAACCCTTTTCAGCTTGTGCCTTTGGAGAGGAGCAGAATTTCCTACCCCCCCCCTCCCGCCACCAAGAATCTCCAAAATTAAGGTAAGGTAATTCATATAAAAGAAACAACAAAGCAGCAGGGCAGGTTGGTGTCTCCTGTGTCAGTGGAAACTCCTTAGCAGTTGCAGTTTGTATCCTGAGCTTTACAGAAACTATCCGTGGTGCTTAAATCCATCTCCAAAACAGGTTTACCTTCATGGAGTACCATGGGTAGCTCCTATAAAACTCAGGATAAAAACTGCAATGGATGGGGAGCCACTTCTCTAGCACAGCAGCAAAGCAACACTTCTCACACCAAGAAGCAGGGTGGTGGAGGAGGAGGAGGAGGAGGAGGAGTAACTTCCCCTTCATGCCTGAATCATGTTTAGTGCTAAATGGCTTTCAGGTATGATTGCCAAATGGAAGCTGCAAGAACAGAGGCTGTGTATCTCTGGAAACCAGGTGTCATGGACAGATCACAAGGGAAAGTTTTTCCCAAAGAAATATGTGGGATGAATGCTTGAAAAGGTTCTAGTGACTCTGGAAGTGAGATAAAAAGAACATGAAAATGAATTTTTAATACCCTAAACCCTTCTCTCTACCCACTGCATCACGCTGGCAGGGTTCAGACATGAAAACTCTCACTCAAGGGTCAAATATGGGTTGTTGAGCTGTTGGTTGATTTTGAAATGTGGGTTACTGTATTGTATTAATCCAGCTGAGATAATAAACCATGGGGAACAAACCACAGTTTGCAACCCAAAAACAAAGCATGGGTTCTTTTCATGGGGTGTTTGTAGTTAACAAGCTAGTGCTGCTGTGTTTAAACTGCACAATCACCCATGTTTCAGTAACAATCTACAATTCAACAACTGACAACCTTTCATTGTGCTTGGGCATATGTTCAAATCCAAGCTCAGTTAGAAATTTAACAAAGAAGCTTCTCTCACCTTCAGCTCCTTTTCTGTCAAATGGGAGTAGTTAAGATATAGCATTTTTGTGGAAAAAAAGAAGCTGAGAAAATGTTTCTTTCCTGAGCTGTGCTCTAAATATACACAAAGACACATTTTCCTCCAGTGCTGCAAACAATTGTTTTTTCTCTTATTACTAACATCTACTAACAAAGTAGTTTAAAAGACAGATGCAGCCCTTTTATATCTTATTCCTTTTGTTCTAAGACATGCAAAGCACCATTACAAATCTGACAATTTGGCCTGAGCATACAACAGGCATCTATCTACCTATAGTGCTTTTAGCCAGAGAGGCTTTCAAAGGCTACAGAGCCACCCAAAGACCCTAACAATTGTATTGTTTTACGCTTTGAGGAGAACAAACTATGATGAACAAGTAGGGAACTTTTCAACATGAGTTGTGTCCCCTGCACCTCCCAACTAACCCACTTGAGCCCTGTTAAAAGTAGAAAAGTTTTGCTAATCTGCACCATCACCCTTTCTTCTCCTTGAAGGGTTCCTTCAAGGCATGTGGCAAATTATTTTGCTTTACATTGTTCTGTTGACAAAGTTCTGATAATAATTTGTAGAATTTTTCAGTACATCCAGTGGGACCAGTGGAATGGGGATATTTTGTTCGCACACCACAGTCTCATACGGAGGAGCAGCCTCCATTGGGAAGGATGATGACAAGGAAATAGAAGGAATAGGCTCCTGGAGATCTTGTGGTCCAGACAAATACCCAGCGTCCCTTTCCATAGATGTCCCAAGAGACAACTCTTCATCCCAGGGAACGTTTAGAGTCTGTTCATTTTGTCGACAAGGGTCAATCAGGGAGTAAGGCGGAGGGTCATCTGTAGGAATACAGGTCTGAGCTGCTTGGTCTCCAACACACTCATCATAGCTGAAAGAAAACAGAATCTTTATTTATCTTCACTCTGCATCAAGATCAGAGGCGAAATATGCTTACAGACCATAAAAAGAGAAATAAAAGCTGCAGCTTGGTATAAAATTCTGTGCTCCATCCATAAATAGGTTCCATTTATGTGTCCAGTGTAAACACCACAATCTCCTGTATGAAGGGCTGCTAGAGGGCAGTCGTCTGTTTGAAGAAGGGAGGGCAGGGCCCCCAAAGCATCTGGGGAACAGGCCAAGCAAGCAGGCCAACAGGGAGGCTCATCATAGCCTTCCTCAATATGTTGAGATAGGCTGTACCTGCAGCAATTATTTCTAAACTTGCATCTATACACCTCAGGCAGCACATTCACATTTCATGCAAGCTGGTTTCTTCTTTTTGGTGGAGCATCTCCTCTTTTTTCATGTGTGTTAAGTGGCCACTCCAACATTATGCTGGGGCTATTCAAAATGCTAGTTTTATCTTTAAAACTGTCAATGGCCACGCCTTGGTATAAGTTAGAGATAGTGCCTTTTCATCTATGCTCTACCACTAGGAGGAGTGAAGTGGCCCCTCACATGGGAGATGGTGGGCAGTAGTGGGAATATAGTGTAAGACTGAGCTCTATGGACCATTCATGGGCCGCCCAGGATTGCTAAGTTAACCTGTTGCCCTCAGGTGTGCTGGAGAAAACCGTCCCATCACCTTTGTTGAAATAAGTTTCCACTGCCCATCTAGTTGGCTTCTGTACATGGAACGTGGGGGCCAGAGGCCATCTTGTTCTTGACCTAAGAAAGCACAATGTCTTGAGCTAGTCCCGCACACTAAATTTCCCTATTCCTTTAGATGTAGGAATGAGGGTCCATCCAGGGCTGGTTCCTGGAAAAGGGCTGAAGCCACCATTTTAATTTCACAGAGTGTTTTGGAGTTCATTTGGGAGCACTACACGAAACCAAAATGGTGGAAAGACCCAGCTGCCCGTCACTGTTCTGAAAGCCGGGCCCATTTTATTTTGGAACTGGGCAGGCCAGCAACAAGGTAGATCCCGCTGGGGCAGCTGCCCATGAAAGCTGCGTCACAGCATTATCCCTGCTAACATATAAATTGTCGTTTAAGGCCCTCAGTTACTTCAGTTTCTTCCAAACCAAAAAGCTACAAGTACCTTTGTTCAGAAAGAAGGAATGCTTGCTTTTGTTAAAATGGCCACCAGCATGGATGAGTTGGAGAAGCAGCAGGAAAAGCTGTCCAGCTAAGTATTTTGTGTCCTCAACTGTTTTGTTCTTTCCTTGATGAAGCCAAGATACCAGAAATGGGCTCCATCTCTTGAACCATGAAGAGGAGCTGGAAACAGCAGGCAAGCAAAACACCATTTAGCTAGTTGCTTGTCAAGCATTGTCCTTATAGGACAGAGTGATAAGGTATTGTAGTGGTTGGACTGCTGGACCAGGTCTCAGGCCTCAGGAGATCTGGGTTCTATTCCTCACTTAGCCAAGAATGACCTTGGGCCAGTCATTGACTGTCAGAGCAACCCACAAGAGAAAGTTATGAACAGCACCCGTTCCAGGCCTTTTGTGCTCAAGGCAAGGCTAACTACTTGTGCCCCTCCCCTCCCCCACTACTAACCAATTTTGAAAAACAGATGGCTTGTAGGAAAAATGAAAAGCACAAAACTTGAAATTGCTAATTTAAAAAGAATGTGAGAATAAATAATACAACAATCTTTGATTTTCTTTCTCAAAGACAAAACAGTTTTAGAACACAAATCACAAATCATTTTGATAATCCTGTGAATTATGATGTTAAAATTTAACTCTCTTGAATGCTCCCATTTCAGGCGTATCAAAATCTCATTTTGTGTCCCTTTTCCTTGACAAATTTTGTCACTAGTTCTTTAAGGTCATAGAATTATAGAACAGTAGAGTTGGAAGGGGCCATGAAGGCCATCAAGTCCAACCTCCTGCTGTTGCAGGACACCAGGTTACACCATCCCACTCAGATGGCTCTCTAGTTTCTTTTGAATGTCTCTAGTGTGGGAGAGCCCACCACCTCTCTAGGCAGCTGGTCCCACTGTCGTATTGCTCTGACAGTGAGGAAGCTTTTCCTATGTCCAGCCTGAATCTGGCTTGTCGCAACTTGAATTGATTATTCTGTGTCCTACACTCTGGCATTAGCAAGAAGAGATCTTTGTGACAGCCCTTGAAGTACTTATAGAGAGATATCTTGTCCCCCATCAGTCTTCCTTTCTCAAGGCTGAGCATGCCCAGTTCTCTCAGTCTCTCCTCATAGGGCAGTGTTTCCAAACCATGGATCATTTTTGTTGCCCTCCTATGGACCCTTTCTAATTATTCTGCATACTTCTTAAATCTTGGTGCCGAGAACTGAACACAGTATTACAGGTGAGGTCCGACTAGTGAGGAGTATAGGGGAACTACTACTTCTCATGATTTGGAAGTAATACTTCTGTTAATGCATCCGAAAATAGCATTTGCCCTTTTGGCGGCTGCATCACATTGTTGGCTATTGTCGACACAATAAGGTCAAGTGCTTATGCTTGGGTACATTAAATTGATATAGTTGCCAAACTAACTAGTCTCTTTTGCAGCATTGTTGAGCGTGTGTATGTTTGTGTAAGTTTGAGCTTTGAGAAACTGCATTCACCACTTGCCACTGACACTGGAAGTGTGAGAAGGATCCTTATAGCACAGAAACATTAGGCACCCTATCCAGGAGTTTTTGTTGCAGTCTATGCAGTGGTGGCATATCTGGTGGAAGTCTTTGAGCTATTGCTATAAATTCACAGGACAGATCTTCAGTATCAATACCTTTGTTTCCATTGTACATCAAGGATTTCCCCAAAATTTTGCAAGTCTTAAGAACATTTTCATTTTTTTTGGCTGACACTGAATATATCATACAGGAAGTCAAATAGGGAAATCTATTGTTGCAGCAGGTGGAATCTCATTCCAACAGATTGAATGGTCACATCTAAGAAATCATAATAGAAAGAATTTCTGCTTTGCATCTTGTGGTGCCTCATCTTGTGCCTCATACTCAAACTGCTGTTTTGTTCTCCTTTCCCTCCCTAACTTGTTCTCTCTCAAAGCTGGGTAATATTTCTAGCTCCATTCAATTCTCGGTAGCATCTATCAAAACTTGTTGAAAATCCTTATCACACCTACAGCCCACAAGGTAATTATAGCTGAATTTAAATCAGTGTCCTCCTTATTTTGTAGTAGTTTGCTTGTAAGACTGATTTTCAAAAAGATGTTGTACCATGTAACAAGGGATACCACAAACTTGAACTTTCAAATTGCATCAGCAAGAGCCCTAGCTTCCATTTGAGAAGCATTTCCAGATAATTTTTTAAGGTTCATGTCCTCAAAGATCTCCATCAAGGCATCGTATATACTACCAAGATGATATCTTGGTGGTTTCGAAGCATCAATCTGACCCTTCCATCTTGTTTGACTCAATGGCTTTACAGTCATGCCTGAGTGTTCCAACTAACAGTGGTTAGTTAGAACTTGAGTTGATGCAGATAACTAATTATAGATCTGGTGAAACAAACTGAAGAAACTTGCTGCTTCCAGATAACACTTAGCAGCATCATTGACCACCATGTTTAAAGAGTATGCATTGCAGGGCATGAAAAAGGCACATGGATTTATGTCTAGCATTCTCTTTATATGACATTTTTTTACCTTTCATGTTACTCTCATTACTGTAACCTTGACTACACAGATTCTCAAGTGGTAATCCCATTTGCTCAAGAGTTACTGTCATAAAGGCATCTGAAGTCTCCTGTAGTGGAACAAATTCTAAGAAAAGTTCTTTTATCAGAACCGCAGGTTCAGACATCTCAGTATCTGATGGTCTGAGTACATCAACCTAATGTACAACCATTGACATTTGTACAATATGGCTAATGTCTGGTGTGCAGTCCAGAATAACTGTGTAGTATCTGGTTGAGTTTAGCATGCTAAAATTCTCTGCTTTATAGCACCTGCTAGAAGTTGTATAAGCTCATTTTGGATATCTTTTCCTAATTAGTGAATCATTATTCACCTTTAACTCTGTGCAAATGTTCACTCATGATAGGATCAAAAAGGGAAAAGGGCTAAATATTCTACAACTTCAAAAAAATTCCATTGTTAACACTGTAAAACTTTTCATTTGCATCATGGAATGCCATGTTTTGCATGCCAAGAACTCTGACCAAAGCAACCAAGCATTCCAAGACTTGTTTCCAATGTTGTTCTTTTTGCCTGATTTTCTGCTGGTTAATATTATCAGTAGTTTTTGCTTTATATAACTGCAATTCAAGTTCTCTTCAAGACTGGTAGTTTTCTAAATGGGAAGTATTCCACTATTGTAAAGACAGAACTGCTTCAATATTCTTCGTCTTTTAAACCTGGTTCTTGTAGAGCTGATGCACCATTTCTTTTGCTGAGCTGCCAACAACAACACAAACAACAACACACCTTTTGCGGTGGACTAAACCAGCCATCGATAGCACACTTCTTCATTGTTTGCTAGTATCCTCCTGTAGTGTATAGGAGAAAATCTTCTGTTGTTTGAGTCTTTGGGAAAATCATATGATAGAATCTGCTGTTACCCATGTTGTAGTATAAGCAGTCACAAATTATCATGGCAATGGTTAGGCCAGTAAGCAGGGCCACTGTAATTCAAATCTGGCACAATGCCATTTTTTGCAGTCTTTGCAGTACTCTCACTTTCCTTGAAATCCTCTTTTTCCTCTGTGGGCTTTACTGAAATATCTCCACATTGTGAAACTTCTTTCTTAGAGTGGTAGCTTCCTCAGTGGTAGTTTCAACAAGAGTATAGTCCTATTCTTGTTCTTTAACTGCTTTCCGTGTACAAAGGTATTTCTGGAAGAGCCCCTCTAGCTTCGCTTGCTCCCTACCTCTTTCTGCTTTTCATTTATGGAACTTAGTCCAAGCCAAGCGAGACCAGGAGACAGTTAGATTTAGGGCGGAAGGTGTTGCGTGGGGATGCAGCTAGCTAACCATGAGGTGGGCAATGGTGAGCTTAGACTATGTCAACCCATATCATGCAAGCCCTTCACTCCAGGCTTTGTTGCTGGTGGAACAGATCAACTAGTGGATTGGAGGGTCCTTGAAAATTATTCCACAACTGTATCCCAAGCATGAGTCCTCCTCCTGCTGCTCCTTCCCCCGTTTATTACTTTAACTTGCCATCTCTCAGATATGTGTGGCTGAGATCATCCACCACAAGCCATAGCTGCTGCCTCCCAGGGCCTGTTATTGCTAACTTGTAAGTGGGGCATTTGTATAGCTTTAGGGAAAGATGTAGGAGCAGCTGCAAAGTTCTTAGTGCAGAGGTATTTTCCCCCTGCACCTTCTCCTCTGCAGCAAGATGCTCTGCACACAGCTGCAGCAGAATTTCCTGACTTTCTTCCCCTTTCTTGCAACCATGAAACCATCTTTCTGCCCACTTCTTTCCAGACACAGCAGAATAGTCGTGGAGATTTTTGTGTATTCCACTCTTGCTTTCCTCTTGGTGTTGTTGGGGTGCAGTTTGCTGCATGCAGTGGTTTCTTCTCACGTTGATGAAAAGTTTCTTTTTGCAGCATTGGACACTATCCGCACTATTAAAAGCTGTTTTTTCCTGGCGGACATAATAGAATGGCTTCTGCTTCCCCCCACTGTCCCATGCTTGTTGTGAGACAGCAGGAGGGAGAATTATGTCGTGCTTGACAAGGATGTATTCTCTGCAATTACTTGTTATGTTGGCTTTCTTCTTTTAGCCAGCTCGTTGGAGAGCTAAAAAGGAGTAGTTTCAGTGAGTTTCAGTATCACTCAGGACTGCCTGGAGCTGGAGAGATACTGCCTTATAAAGAAATGATATGTTTGAGACTGGTCTAAAGTTAAGATCCAGGGTGTTCAAATTAGGTTTCTTGAGGAGAGGCTGTACAATAGGCCCCTTCAGGCAAGCAGGGATCATACCCTCTCTGATGAGAAGGGGTACTAGCTTCATCAGTGCTTCCACACCCTGGACTACCAGCCAGGATGGACATGGATCAAGAGGGCAGGTGGTTCGTATCACCAGTCCAAGTAGCCTGGCAACATCGTCAGGTTTTTTGGCGCCAGGTAAAGACCTTTTTATTTAAACATCATTTCAATTGTTAAAACATATGATCTGGCCAGGGCAACTTCTTCCTTCTCTTTCTCCTCCTATATTTTTATTTTATACTGATAATTTTAATTTTATATTTGTAAATCAATGTATTTTTTGTATTTTTGTATTTAATGGTAATTTATTATGTACTATTGTATTTCAATGTATTTTATCATGTTGTAAGCCGCCCCGAGGTTTCGGCAAGGGGCGGCATAGAAATGTTATTATAATAATAATAATAATGATGATGATGATGATGATGATGATGATGATATATCCCCATTCACAGAATCACTGGACTCCTCCACTTGTACTTGTAAGGATCACAAGTAGAAGATGCATGTGAAGTGTTTTGCATACTTGGAAGAACTATACAGAGGATATTCTTTATTTTCACCATCATCACTACCACCACCATGTATGCACTGACTAAAAAATCCTTGTTTGGGGCATGTTTACAGAATGACACAGGTTTTCCTCTAGACCTGCTCTGTATTTGGTGCCATTCATCTTGCCCTCAATTCTGACCAATTTCTCAGTGTCTGCCAAGGAAAAACAGCCTCACAACATGATGTTGCCCCCACCATGCATCTTCACTGTTGACTTTGCGCCACACCTAGCATTTTGCAGCAAGGCCAAAAAATTCAATTTGGGTCTCATCAGACCAGAGAAACTTATCCCACAAGTTTGCTGTGTCTTCTACATGCGCTTTTCAAGCACCAAATGGGCTCTGATATGAGTTTGTTTCAGCACTGGTTTTCTGTTCACCTTGGTTGTTTCTCCGGCTAAAGCTCTCCTTAGAAAGACACTGAGTTTTGGTGAATGGTCTTCTCTAGGTGGAGCTGCAGTTGAACCACATTATTTCATTTTGGAATAATGGATTTAATGGTGCTCCACAGGATGGTCATACTGTAGTTTGGAATTTTTTTTTAAATAACCCAACCCTGAGTGTTCCTTCTGCATAACTCTATCCAGGAATCCTTGTGATATTTTTTGATCTTCTTGATGCTGTTTGTTTAGATATGCTCTTGAACAAGCTCTGGGGCCTTCCAAAAAACAGGTGCATTTAACCTGAGATTATGTGGCCCTGGAATTGGACATGTGTGGACTTCATCAGGTTGCACTGGACTTATTTAATCAAGTCCCAGCAAAGTATAGTGATGCCTTGTACATTGAACTTAATTCACTTCAGGAAGCAGCTTGAATTCTGAATCATTCAAAGTCCAAATCAATTTTCTCCATTAGAAATAATGAAAAGTGAATTAATCTGTCTCCAGACCCCAAACAATACCCATTTCAATAAACTTAAATTCAAAATGCACATTGCTTCTGGTACAGCAATTTCTGTTCAATAAAAACATTGTGGTATGTTCTCATCCACCTCATTCACCAGATCTGGTACCCTGTGACATAACAATCATCACCAAAGTCAACAGAACCATGAAAGGCAAGTGTTTTGAATGGATCAGGACATCGAGGCAGCAACTGAAGAAACTTACCAAAAAGGGCTTCCTGAACCACTTCAGAAAGTGGCAAGAACAATGGGATACGTGTGTTCGAAGACATTATTTTGAGGGGGATTAATGGCAATGTGTCTTTTATGCTAATTTTTTAAAACATTTACTGTATTTTTTGATCACACCTCATATATATTCATATATATAAAGGCTTATATTCTTTCTGCGCCTTTTTATTTGAATGTGATTTTAAGAATTAAGGATTTTAGATGTTTAAGTTAACAGTCACATTTTTATTTTTTAACTTTATTTTAATTATTTTTTGAATGTGATTTACTCATTTTTTCTTATTTACAATTTTAACTCTATTGTACTTTTATTATTACTGATTGTATATATTGTTACTATTTATTTATTTATTATTTATTGTATTATTGATTGTACTTTTATTCTTATTGTCGATTTTAAGCTTTGTAAGCTATACTGAGACATTGCTGTGAAGAACGGGATAGAAATGTTTTAAATAGATAAATAAATAAAAAATTAACCAAACAATAAAGTGAAAAAAGCACTGAAAATGTACACACTAAACAGATGTTGCATTTATGTTGCAACTACATTTTTTCACTTCACTTGCAGTTCAAACATAGAAACATTGTTCGATCTTTGGAGCAATTTTATCTCAACTCTAACATTTGAACTCTGGATCATTTGAAGTTAGAGTCATTTGAACTACGAGGCACCACTGTACAGGAACATTTATGTAACCAATTGTATAAATTGTTTTTGTTGCCTTAACTTGCATGCCCAAAAACTAATATTGTGTACCATCACTGTGCTGAGCATCTTGTCTACATCAAATGGTGCCACTGCCAGTTGCATCCATTTGAATTCCAGATTGTATCCTAGCAAAATGTGGCATAGGAAAAGCAAATACTTCTGCGAGGCACTGTGGACTTGCAAGTTTGGGGAATGTGAACTGGGATGAATTTTATCCTTCGGGGTATCTGAAGGGCCACTTCTCTCAGTATTTATCAGTCGGCACATGAAGAGGCACATAGACTCAGTGGTGGAGTCTGTGCCTTACAAGCAAAAGGTCCCAGGTCTGACCACAGCATCCCCAATAGGGATGGACAAACTCCTGTCTGCAGCCCCGAAGAACCATTGCCAGTCAGCCTTAACAATAACAGGCTCGATGGACTGATGGCTTGGTCCCATCTAAGGCCATTTCTGTGGTCCCAGGGTCAGCAGTGAAGGGCCTGCTTCCCCTGCCCTGCCATCCGAGGCAAGACAGGAGGCCCCCAGAAAGGGGTTTTCTTGGTGATGGTGCCCCAGTTTTGGAAGGGTCTTCCAAGAAAGTTTGTCTGGTGCCTCTCATAGCCATTCTGAGGTCAGGAGAAACCCTTTTTGTTCGTCCAAGCTTTAGATGTAAATTGAATCCTGCTGTCCGTGTTATGAAACTTTTATCATTTGTGGCTACCAAGGGCTTTTTCCCCCTTTGGTATTTACTTTTTCATTGTTTTTTGTAAAGTGCCCTAGGAATAGAATAAGATGGAGGTATAATAGTGCATATTTATAATAGGAAGGTTTGGAGAATTGGGGACAAGGGAGAGGGCCTTTTTGGTGGTGCATCCAATTATGGAACACTCCCTGCAGGTGAGGTCTGCCCGGTGCCAGCACAGCCTTCCTTTTAGCACTAGGAAAAGAGTTCCCTGTATTGTCAGGTATTTGAAAGCAAGAGAATGTTTTAATATGTCCTTAGATGTCTATTGTTGATTTTGAAAACACAATGATCTTTGCATTTAAATGTTTTATATTGTGTTTTATATAGTACCTTTTTAGGTTTTAACCTCTTGTAAACTGCCCAGAGATCTTTGGCTTTTGGGTAGTATAGAAATGTTGTTCTTGTTGAGGACTCTGTATTGAGACCAATGGCTCATCATGGCTTCGAGGGTGGGGGGGTTGGGAAATCTCCCAATGCCAAGGGAAAGTGCCTCTGGAAGCAGGAAAGGGACCCAAACACTGCAGAGGTAGATGATGAAGGACAATCAAAGAAAATCCAGACATTTTTAAAACTCCAGAGCTGTCATTTTAAAATGCCTCTTGTGTCAAACCAATCTGACATGCTCCTGGAGATCTCAGGTCCACGAGAAAGCCATTAATTCACCTAGAAGGACATTTATGGATATTATTACCATCTAGTTAGGGCTGTCAAGACAAATTGACTGCATGGCTTCTATTTGAGTGCCTGGCAAGCATGGCAGGAACATGATAAAAAAAACAAAAATGGAGTGAGATATAAATCTAGTGAGTGTGAGAACTGATTAGGGATGCATCCAGAGAGATAATCACACTGAATTGTAAATGAGATTTTCACAGCTCAAACATCAAAGCAATTAAATTATTAGCACCCCTAAGGCATCTTTCATAAATTAATTTCCCAATTAGAATTTTGTATAAATAGTATTCCTTCCCTGGACATCCTTCAGAAAGTGGGGGTGGGATGGGGAGCTAGTGAGTGAGCGAGCCAAGACCGTACCTTGGATTCCTCCTGCAGAAGGCTGAGTGATACAGCTGGTCTCATGAGGGCACAGCTCTTGATGCTAATTCTGGACCAGGTGCTGACTGCTGCCTTAATTAATAACTCTACTTTTATGCTGTGAATTCCTTGCTGGGCAAGGGCAGGACAACCCTAATTGCTTGTGTGAGTGTCACAGGCCTGATATGTTACGGGTACACAAATGGTACTGGGCAAAGAAGCTTGGAGATCCGCCATCCCTAAACCGGAGTCTGCAGATGTCATACACCAAAGTGCTCAGCATTCTTGGCCATTGGACTTGCTGGCTAGAGCTGATGGGAGCCAAAGTCCAAACATCTGGAAGGAACTAGGCCATGCCAGTTCCATGTTTTGGAGGGCTTTTGGGCGAGGCTCTCTCCATAGGTGCTCTCTCTCAGTGTGTGTATCTTCCTTCTCACCTTCTCACTGGTGTTGCCTCCAGCTGTTCTTCCTCCTCCTCCTCTCTCTCATCACTGCTTCCACTGACTGGCTTGACAGCCAGAGAGCCAGAGAGAGAACTGCTTACTCATCAACAGTCTCTGGCAGGAGCTTGAACCAGGGAGGACTCTTAAGCCAGAGCTTCACCTCATTCTAGTATCCCCTTGGAGAACAGAGTTTTAAGTGTAAAAAAGAAAAGAAAAACACAGTCATGTGAAAAAAAGAAAAGTCTAAAAAAAGAAAAGACAAACACAGTCATGTGAATAAGCCATGCAGGGCCTGGAAAAGCCGAAACCAAAAAGAAAGCAGAGTCCTCTCAGGATGGGTGGTACAATGTTCTGCACTCAGTTCAGAGCCAGGGAAACAAATCTCACTTTGCAGCAATGAACACACCTACTCCCATTTCATTGTTTATCTCCATCCACTGGATTGCTTGCTCCAGAGAGGTCCACAGGAACCTCTGAGTACGCAACCTGATTCTGTGGTTGAGGCACTTTTCTCCACCCGCTGCTAATATCAAAAGTACATTGAGTAGGAAAAAAAGAAAGGGCTTTCTCAGTGCAACCTCGGATGGCCCAGGATGCTAGTTGCTCTTTGCTGGCCTTTATCAGATGATAACAATTTTTCTGTTCAGGCAGAGTTCTTGACCTGCTGGGTGAAGCTTTCTTCTCTCCTGAGATGAGGTTTCATTGAGCCATTATAGTAGTTTATATACCATAAACAAACACACTTTGTGTTGGGCTGGCTGCTGTTTTATGGTCTTTCTGGTTCATTGTTTATCTGTATTACTGTCTGGCCATTTTCTTATTTTAAACTACTTTGGTTTCTTTAAGAAGATAAAATGTGATACTGTTTTCTTAACAAACCAACATATTTATATCTTTTTGCAATGGATGAATCATTACTAGTCTGTCTCAGTTTCTCAGGGATTTATTGAAAATCCCGTTCCATTCTATTTCCACATTAAATTGTGGTTGTTCTTGTTGCTGGTTTTTAATTTGTATGAAAATTCCTGTTTGGATACAATGCATTTTAATGTGCTTCCTAAATATTTATTGCTAACTGTATTTTCCTAAATGTTTTTGGACATCTGCAAATAGCTGTTAGTGCCTCCCTCTGAGGCACACATGGGACACCCAGCAAGGTGCTTCTGCTTCTGCCAGTTCTCTGGAGCCCTGCAGCTTCTGTTGGGCATGGTGTGGGTCCCACCAATCCTGGTGTGCCAGTGAGACTTGTTCCTTGGCAATCTTTACAGCTTGCTCTCTGCCCCATTTTATAGCAGAAGTGAGAGTGCCCTATTTCCCTCACATGTCTGTCTGTCTGTCTGTCTGTCTGTCTGTCTGTCTGTCTCAGTCTCAAAATAAGAAAGGGATTTTATGGGGGAAATTATTTACTGGTCAGGGCAAAGTTATTCCAGTTCATGGAAGGTTTTTTCAGCCCTCCTAAGTGAAGGCTGCATCCCACGTGTGTACACATGAATGTGTTTATGAATATGCAACTTTATTATCTTTGAGAGTAGAAGTGTGTGCAGTATATGAGAACGGATGCATGAGAATGGCTGTGTGCTATCTGCCTGTGAATTAATGAATGGTACCAAGGCTGTTGACATGATCACAGAGGGGGAAATAAGCCGTGGTGGTTTGCTTCCTTTGCTAGGCAAGTGGTACGGAGATTGGCACTGGCAGGCTTGCTGTGTTGCACAAACGGACAACTGGCGTGTTGCCACGTTTGACCAGCTAGCACAGAGCATGACAAAGCCCATGAGCTCTGGTGGCTTACTTGTATGTCCGTCCATGTACTGTTTGTATCTGTATTGGGTGACATTTGCAGAGAAGCAGTATATACATGTGAGGAAGGAATAAATGAGAATAATGCATGAAAAAGGAACTTACCGCGGAGGGGAGTCAGGATGTGTGAGATTGACCCGGGATAGCGTCTCCATGGACGGGCTGAAGTAGAACGATGGAGGGGGCTCCTCAGTACAACTCGATCTGCGTTCTCCAACTGAGCCTCCAGAGGAGAAGCAGTCTGGAGCTGGGAGCAAGCAGCAAGGAGCAGCCCTGTTACACCTCAGCGGGCATTTAATTTATATATTTACAACATTATTGATTTGATGTATTACATCTGTATGCCACCCCATAGCCCATAAGGCTCTCTGGGCAGCTTTCCAAGAAGTATTGGTGTGCACTGCTGTCAGGCCCTATGAAAAGGGCCCCTCAGAGTGTCTGATGCAAGTACAAGGATAAAGAGCAAGCAAAATTGTGGTGTACCATCACTGCCTTGGCAGGATCAGCCCTGAACTGTGTAAGAAATCAGAGGAAAATAACTCACTGCTAATCCCAGTACTGATGAAGCTCCAGGGAAGTCAGTACAGCCAGTCCCTGAGTTACAAATGTCCAAGTTATGAACAACTCCTACTTACAAATGAACTGCTATACAGCCTATTAATTTTTAAAAATTACTGTGGACAATTCTGATCACCCCAGAGAGAGAGGAAGTGAGAGGGAGAGAGGGAGGGCCTCCAAAGCCCCCTTTCCTGCCCTGTCCATCCAGAGAGGGAAATCTCTGACATTTCCTTGATGTAAGGAAATGAGTTGGGCTAGATTTATTTATGGTTTTTCCACTTTCATGGGGGTCCAGCGCCCCTAACCCCTGTGAATGTGGAGGGCTGACTATATGTGATCCAGCTTACATACCAATTCAACTTAAAGATGAATTTCCTTTATCTCAGGGACAGAACTCAACCAATCCTCCACACCAGCATTCTCTTCAAGTAGGGGATCACCTTGGGGTCTTGCGAGGGTTTTTAGCTGGTAGTTCCTCATCCATTGCAGCTTTTCTTTGCATGTTTAGAGGATGGTGCTCCATGGTGGTGTTCCTATTTTGGGAACGGACCTCAGAGTCCTATAACACTCAAAAGAAAAGCTACACTGGATGAGGACCTAGAAATCACTAGCCTCCCCTGCTAAAAACCCTCCCAAGACTCCAAGATGTGGTGATTCCCCCACCTGAAGAACTTGCAGGTTTAGAGAATTGATTACATGTTGACTGGCTTCATCCTCTCATGCCAGACTCACAAGGCTTCAAGGAAGGAGGCAGCAGTATGGAAAGCCAGTGCTAGAGAGACATTCTGAGCAAGGTGCTCGACTGCCCATGATCAGGGCCTTTCAGCTAGGAAGGAGTGGGGAGCAGCTGCAACGCTAAAGCTGCTCAGCAGATGCCTACTGGTTGCTGAGGCAATGTCTAATCTGGCTGGGCATTGTTGGATCACTTCCCTATAATTCCAGATCTCCTACTCACGAGGCAGCTTTTGGTAGGGTTGAGCTATGTGGCTGGATGGAGACAAAACACAATTAAAACACAAAGCAATGGACAATAATAAGAACAGTGAAGCCATTGCTTTTATTCACACAAGAAAGGCAAGAAAACGGAACAGTCATGCATAAAGATGACAGCCTCCCATAAAAATAACGGCACAGCCTCAGAGGACTGGGAAGATCCAAGCAAAAAATGTCCAGAATGCATCTGATTGGTTTGACTATTTATTGGTGGCCTTTGCCAATACATTTCCTTGGATATGTCAGCCTTGCTGTTGCAGCCACCAAATTAGGCATGGGGATAGAAGTGAGGGTTTAAAAAGAAAAGAGAAGGTGAGATCTGAGTTTGAAGGCAAAAGCACCATGAAGGAGAGGTGCACAGGAATCCCCTAACCACACATCTCCCTTCAGTCTCTCTCACCAAACACTTTTGTCCCAAGTGATTAAGCTTCTGGGATCAGAGCTTGGCTATGGGGAAAGCATAAGTCTACTTTTTACCTTTGCTATTCAAATTGGACCTCTTTCTAATGCCCCTGTGGGACTAGTCCAAAGCGTTTTACGTCCTGAAGTGGAACAGACCACCCCACAACCAGGTGAATCGGCAGGGCACCCCTTTAGCTTTGGGAGAAAACCCACCTCTTCCCATGGGTACATTTCCTTTTCCAGGGAGTACAAATGAAATAATAAGAATGAATGACCGTATCAAGGATTTGTGTCCTTTCATGACACCCAAATCCACTTGATGGAGCCATCTCACTCTGCTTCATGGTAAGGTCCCCACAAAGTCCCCACCATTCTGTCCAGTTTGTGTCTCTAGTGCAGGGATAGGCAATCTTTCAGGTTTACAGGCACATATATTATTTTTGGCCTGCCCCATGGGCACATTTCTCTGAGATTCTCTCTTTTCTTTCTTCCCTTCACCTATTGTCTATTGTGAGGAACAACGTTACAAGGGGGAAAGACTGGACATATTTGCATTGTCCCGCTGAACTCCTAGCTTTGGGGGATGCCATAAAAAGGCTGAGACCATAAAGAGCTGCCTTACGGTAGCTGTCATCTCTCTGTAGATGGAGATGCCGGAAACATCTGTTCTTCCTCAGGCTGCCTAGGATGATGGCCACACAAGAAAGGAAGAGCACCACTCCGATCACTACCCCAGCCACCAGCACAGAGGAATCCAGCATGCTAGTGTGGCGGACGCCTTCGCCACAGCGAGCACTCTCGGTCTGGTTCAGGCCAATTTCTGCAATGCAGTGAGGGACAAAGAGAGAAAAGACCATTGAGGGAATGCTGTAGAACAGTAGGCAAACCGCCCCCAAACTATTAGATGAGGGTGGTGCGGTCTCTGAAGGACTGGGGCTTGTGCTTGCCTGGGGCCAAGCAGAGCAAAGGCTGCCTGGTTCCAAACTGAAAGCCCACGTTTGGGTGTCTTCCTTGCCCCATCACTATGGCTCGAGGTCTAGTCTTCCGGTATGGCCTGCCTCCAAATAGCTGTCATTGATTAGAACGCCACAGGACCAGGAGGGACCCCTGGGTATGACAGGCTGTCCTACTAGGCACCCCTTAAAGTTATCTGTCTGATGCTTCAGACCTGCATTTTGCAAAGCAACGTAATTATCATTTTATTTATTAGATTTTTATCCCACCCCATTAGCCACTAGAAGATACGTTTGAGCATCCCGTTTTGCAACCGTGCAAATCACTCTGAGCTACCTGCTTCATCTAGGCCATGAAATAAAGCCTGCCAGATGATTTGTAAATTTCTATATGGATATATTTTCCCACTGCAGTACACAGTAGGTAGACAGAAATTCTTTTTACACTATATCCCCACACTAACACAAAAACCTACACAGCAACCATTCCTTTTGCACTCTAAAGGAATCTATTTAAGGAAATTTGAAGTATGTTAATGCATAACAAATCTAGCAGAGCAGTTGAGCACCTCATGCAAAGCAAACAGGATGGCTGACCCCTCTGAAGTAGCCCAGCTCCAGCTTTATTCTCACGCACAGCCCTCAGATAATAGCTTGTGCCTCGTGTGCTGACATCCTTATTAAAGACTCAGAAGGAATCAGATTGGCTCACTGGCAGCCTGCAAATTGGGAATGTCAGAAATAATGTGTGTGTCCCAGCAAAAACGCTCAGGAGATAAATCATTTCAGATGCCCGTGGCTTCAGGGTATTATGTGGATGTCACCAAGGCTTTGTATAGAAGCTCATTCAAATTAGCAGGTAAAAACCCAAGCCACACAAACACTTTCCGATCTTCAGAGACTGTGCCTCTCTTATAACATGATAAATACCACGGTGGCAGATGGAATCTCTTGGGAGGGAGAGCACAGCCCATTATATGATCCTGTACCCTCACCCTCTTTCTCCAGGAGAAAACCATTTTGAAGCAACAGAGCTTTGTTAGCAAAGCTGGGGCTTAAAGTTTTTTTCAGGAACCCTTCCAGCCCTGCAAGAAAGGGTGACGTATGATCCCAGTGGGTATGCTGGGCTAAACTCATTGGCTCTGGTTTGTAATGTCTCATCTGCAGTCAGCTGGTGGTCTCCAGCCCTCCAGATGTTGGAGAGTTCTTGGGCATGTCCCACTCAGTGCCTCCCCCCCGCCCAGCAAGTCTGCCTTCTCACCAACTGCTCTTGCTCCTCATCCTCATTCTCTTTCTCGTCTTTATTGAGACTTGCTTGAGAGGCAGTGAGCCAGTTTGCAGAAGCATCTGCTACTCCACTTCCACCCACCATCACTGTCTCCTGGGCCAGAGCAAAAGGTAGGTGAACAGTCAAGTTACAAGGCTAGCAAAGAGGACCAAGTCCAGGAGGAGGTTCCCAGTGTCCTTTTAACAGAGCCTGGGATGCATGAAGCCATGTAAACAAAAATTCTGCACTGGGTGATGGACCATCAAAAAGCAACACAAGGTAGCAAAACATAGAAATAGAAACTGAGTGAGTCAGAAGGGATCTCCCGGGCCATCTAGTCTGACCCCTGACTCCAGCCAGCTCCGCTCATGACATTCCCACCATGTGCATGTCTAGCCTATCCTTGAACACCTTCACTGATGGGGCCGTAGAAATGGGCCCCATATATTCAGGGGCCATTTCTATAGCCCCTAAATATTTGTAGTTTTGCACAATTTGGGTGGGCAGGGCTTCACTCCCTTCCCAGTTTTCCAAGCAAGATGCTTTACTGAGCACAGATGTTTCACTGAGTTCCCAGTGGACCCAGTGCTTGCTTAGTGAATGCATTCCACTTGCTGGGCTCCCTGGAGCCATGCTGCAAGCGTGCGCAGCTTTGGGCCAAGCGATCCATCACAACGGGGATGCCTGACGTGCCACCAGGCTTTTCTTGGAAAGCGATGAGTGACCCAGGAGGCTGCCCTTGGAGCAGCTTAAGCCTTTCTACTCCAGCTGTTGGTTAGTCAGTATCCATGGGATACCTTCCTGTGCAGTCTGCTCGCCAGTTAGCCTGTATGTCTGCTCTCCTGCTCCACCTGCCAGCTGCCTCAGTGGGGGGTTGTGCGGGAAATAGGAAGACCTGGCATTATTTCCCTAGTGCAGAGAAAAGCAGCCAGGGAGGATGTGCCCTTAGTAGACCAACGGGCAGAGGATGCTTCCCAGCTTCAGGAGACTGATCATGAATGTCAAGTAGCATCTAGCTCAGCTCCTTTCTCCAGGGGCAATTTGTGCCAATGGCTACCAATAGTGGTGAGACCCGACGTTTAGTTGAGCCCTTTCTGAGTGAAGTGCTGCATGTTAGATCCCCTGCAATCTTTCTGAAAATCCCAATTTTCCTTCAGTAACATGCACATTTATTTGAAAAAGACATACTTTGTCAAGTGTTTGGTTAACGCTGAAACTCAGCCACAAACAAGAAATAAAATCTACCTGGAACTTAAAAAAAGCTAAGATGACCGCAAATGGATAAAGGAAGAGTAATATATTAATTTATGACCCTTATCATAATGATTGCTGGTGACATTAGTTAAGGCCTGATTTCCCCTGATGAATGTGTAGTTATAGCCTCATTCGCTCTGATGAATCTGGCACTGAATGACATTTTTACTACTCCGTTGCAGGCAAGATTAATGTCATCAGAGAATAATGAACCTGTTGTAATTTCTTTCACTGCTTTGCTACTATCTTTAAAAGACAGAGGGAGGGAGGGACACTTACTATTTGCTATTTACTAGGCTTTGTAAAAACCCCCCAATATATCCTGGGCTCCTCAATGAAATGCACATGCTGTTCTTTCATTGCATGTTCAGCTGGAAGCTTTCTAGTTGCACAAAAATACCAGTTGCAGCAGATAAGGGAGCGACATTCTCCCTGGCACAGGAGCCATGTTAATTTATTCACCATTTGTTTTTTGTGAATGAAACACATCAGGTCTTTATTGTCCAAACTTCCCTGCAAATCCAGTCTGGATTTGGAGTTTCAAATGGATGGATCGGTGATGCAATGGCTTCCATGCATTTTCTGTAAAATGCAGCCATGGAGAGTGGTCAGCTTGAATTGTGGGTGGGGTGGGAGGGAGGAGGGCTGGAGGTCTCTGGGAAATACTGGGACAGAGACTCGGCGCTCGTGGAGGCTGCTAACTGGCTGCCTCTATTCTCCCTGAATGATGCTAAGACATGGCCTATGAGCACAAGTCTTTTGGGCACGCTGGGCTTCCTCTCTCGGAACACCCCTGGTGGCACAAGGAGGCACTGCTCCAGAAGCCCTCTGTGACCAAATATGAAAGCTGGGAAATGGGGGCGGGGTCTGTATTGCATGGGCTTTGCTGGAAGAATGGGGAGGAGGTTATTAGGGTTGAACTGGTAGTGTAGTGAACTTTCTAAATGTCCAAGAGCCAGGAATGCTTTTTGAGCCACAGGAATGCTCCAGGGCCGTCAGCTTGTTAGGAAGAGCCCCGGTGAGCTGGAGTGATCATTCTCTAGATCAGGCGTCTCCAACTCGCGTCCCGTGGGCCAATTGCCGGGAAGGGCAGGACACGGGGGGGGGGGGGTGCCCGGGCAGGCCTCCAGAAGCGACGCGGGATGAGCAGCCCACCACCGCCGCGGTGGTGGAATACTTGATGAGGCCCAGCCTCACCCAGACTCTACTTCCAGCGGCCCCCAGGTAAGTTGAGTTTGAGACCCCTGCTCTAGATAAAGCCTGCTTTTGGTGTGCAGTCAAGACTGGAGCAGCTTCCTTCCTCTGACTCCCCCACCACACATGTTTCAGGAAGTGGAATTAGATTCTGCATGTACGGACAACTTCTGAAACAGCAGGGGAGAGGACCTTCATAAAATCCATGTCTTAAGGGCATTGTCCTTTCTCCTCAACTTACAGAGAATCATAGAATCATAAACTAGTAGAGTTGGAAGGGGCCAAGAAGGCCATCAGGTCCAATTCCTTGCTCAGTGCGTGATTCCAAGTAATGACTGACACATTGCTCACCCAGACAACTTTGGAAGGCTACAGAATATCCCCCAGCCTATTTATGGAACCAACAAGGCCACAGATAAGGAGAGTGCAAGCTTTGGTTTGCTTGTTTACAGCTTCATCCGCATGTTATCATGGTATTCTGTAAACACAGGTGGGTTGGTTTCTCCCTAAGAACCCTCAGACTGGAAGGCAAGTGCTCTGTCATTGGCCCTGAGGACACATCAGGCCTTGACCTTAAGAAAGGACGAATATATGAGGGAGACTGAAGCCACGTCCACTCCCCCAGAGACCCCACTGAGCATTGGTGGCTTTGCATCTGCTGCACAGTGGCTGCAGGGAGGAGGTCGTTTCCATTTTGTCCTCTGCTTTCCAGAGACCTGATTTGCATCAGTGTTTTCATACAATCACCAGTGATGGGGAAGCAGAGATGCAGCCCATGAACCACAAGTTGTGTACTTCTAGGGCAGTGGTGGCGAACCCATGGCACACGGGCCACAGTGGGCATGCAGAGCCCTCTCTGTCGGCAAGCGAGCCACATCACCCCAGCATCGCCCCAGCAGCCGAGCATCGGAGAACAGCGCACAAAGGGGCCATGTGCATGCTCGGAAAGGAGTTGCGGCACCAGGCAATGATGTCATTTGCTGCGACTCATTAGCCATGACTCATCTGAGCTTTTGCATGGCCGGTCAGTGTGCTGCCAAGGATATATATATATTTGCTTGGACTGGCTGTGAGGTGTTTTTTCTAAACTAAAAGCTCAGTTCTCAGGTTTTATTGTAGTGTTGGCACTTTGCGATAAATAAGTGGGTTTTGGGTTACAGTTTGGGCACTCGGTCTCTCAAAGGTTCGCCATCGCTGCTCTAGGGTATTATGCAGGAAATTCTGAACAGCGACTGGATGGTGGGCCTCCCATGTTCAAACGTAGCATTCTCTGAGTCCTTGTCAGCCTGTCTCCAATGGACCTTGACACTGCAATCGGATTTGGTTTTTTAAAATTGTATTTAAATGTGATTTTAACATTATATGTAAACCACTTAAGGATTTTGTTATACTTAGTGGTGTGTGTATATATGTTTGTATGCATGTATAAAAATAAATAAATAGATTTGTTTCCTCTCCAATCTGCTTCTGGAAGACACACAGCACCTCCTACAAATATTAACTCTTCCCTCACCATGTTGCATACACTTTATGACAAAACTCTCCCAAGAGCTACTTGGATGTTGCTGGGGCAACATCACCTTCTGTCCAGCTCCTGGTATTCTGGGTTGGGTGCCTTCCTTTGATAGTTTCCATGTTGCTTCAGCAAATCTTTGACATAGATCTTACAATTCTGGACAGCTCTCTAGCTTGGTTAGCACAACAAGGAAACCAAGGCTCAAGAACGTTTCAACAATATTGGAAGGCCTGCAGGAAGATGACAGTTCCCAGGGATGATGGATGGGTCACAGAATGATATTCTTCTACCAGTTGAGTCCTGGACCAGTCTGAGAACTTTGCAAACTGTGATCCAATGAACCAGTGGTAATCCAACCAACAGCCTGATATGGTGAGCTATTGGAGTCTATCTAATGGTTCAGCATGGCAGAAGAAGGCGCATAGCTCAGGGATAGAACAGGTGCTTGGCATACCAAAGGTCCCAGGCTCCAACCCCATCTTCTCCACTCCTGCCTGAAACCCTGAAGAGCTGCTGCCAGTCAGTGTTGACAATACCGGCTGGATGGACCATGGGGCTGACTCAGTGGTCTGAGGAAGCTTTGCTATCTTTCCACGGCTCAGCTGCAGTCTTTGTTTCCCCACATATAGAGATTTTCTATAGGAGGTATTTATTGTTCAGTCATCACCCCCTATGCATTTCAGTTTTTAAACAGCACTTTAAGCAATGGTGGGGTGTCGTTAGGGAAAATGAGCTACGAGTGGAAGAAAGCAAGAGAAAACCTATTTCCACTGACATATTCGAACTTTTCTGCTGTACCACAAGGCCAGTTAGAAGTTATATAACAGAAAGGGAAGAAAAGAAATGCTGTTGATGCAGAATTTAGATATCTGTTATGTGATGAATCCAACAGTTGGATTAACAGCCTGGTTAAGCTCATGGACCCCTGCCAGAGAGCTGCTGAGGTCCCTATTACCCTGTGCTGGGAAAAATCTGGCAGCCAGACATTCCCTTGGCCTTGCCCCCTTCCTCCTCCTCTCTGCCTTCTTGCTCCCTTACTTTGATTCAGAAGCATATGTTGTGGGTCCTTGCCGATGCCTGGGCAGGTAGGGGAAGCACAATATTTAATTTTCAACACTGACATGAGAGTCTTTTTACATATTTTTACCATTGGTAGCATCTACAACTGTACATAATTCTTCCATGGCATACTTACCATTGGGTTGTTCTTTTAATGTGGCTGTCTCTATTTTTATTCTAAAAATCACAAACACCAAAAATAGGCAAACCAGCCGTTCTAACAACCTGCTGTACTTCTCGCACGCACGCATGCACGCACGTGTGTGTCGTATCACAGACTCTAACTGTGAAATGTTACCAAGCCAACATTAATTTGGAAATACCTTCGCCAGCAAGTTTGTCACAGCAATCTACATGCTGAAACAAGATCTGCTTAGGGTGTGATCCTGTGAACACTTAGACAGAAAGAGGGCACAGCTGCCTGGGGCTTGGCAGAAGCTGTAGACCCTTTTTCTGTCTGAACTTGCATGGGATGGCCCCTTTGGTCGAAGAAGAGGCAGCTCCCCCTTGATCACAGTTTAGCTCCTGAAGGCTTATGGTTATGGCAGAAAAGTGTGCAATTCTAGGCATGTTTACACAGAAAAAAGTCCTGCACTTCTCCACATTCTCCAACCTGCATCTCCTTTTCCGAACATGCAGAAGACTGTGCCCTTAAGGGGCTTCTGGACAGAGACTTCCTAGATGGAGGGATAACAGTCTGAAGGCACTGTGATCCTTAATACTGAAGGCATCATGATCCTTAATAGACACTTTCTGTTAAGAAAAAGGGTGAGAGAAATGGCAGAAAAACACCGGAGGGCTACAAAATGGATGATTTCCTCTGGAATTTTTACAAAATTAAGAAGAACTAAACAACAATTATTTTCCCAATTGTTAAATTGTATTTCTAACCCTCAATGTGATTTATTTTAAAGGAATTAAATGGAAGGGTAAGGGGTAAGACTGAAATTGCCTTTCCCCTGTCCCCATCCTCTTCTTCCCTTGTTTCCTGGCATTTGTGCATTTCTCCCCATTCTAAAATTTATATCCATGCTAAAAGCTATAAATGCTGTTCCTTAATCACTAGCAGAAAGGCTTTCAAGCTACTGCATGATGGCCTTTCTTTTGGTATTGGATTTGCCCCTTTTGAATTAGATTGCAGCCTCTTGGTCTGCCCCACTGACACTGGAATATGGGCCACTGAGAACTGACCTCAAGTTGACTTTAACCCCCTCTGAATGTACTTGCCAGTGAACGAGTCTCATCGCCCCCACTGGGACGTGTTTCTGAATGGACACACAAGATTGGATTGCAAGGATTCAGTCTTACGCCTCTCAAAGTCCACTGAATTTAGGGAGAGCTCACATATACCCAGATTAGGATGCAAGGCTGCAATCTTACAGATGCTCACCTTGGGGTAGACCCCATGGTGCTGCGTGAGGTTTGCACCTGAGCCAGTTTTCATCAGCCTGAGATGTACAAGGGACAGCATGAGTTCTCTTCCCTGAACAAAAACAAGAGAAAGGCCAAGAGCCTCACAAGAGCGCAGGCAGCATCAAGCACTAGGCAGGCCAGAATACATACAGGTAGATGGCATTTCAGAAGCTGGCTTTGTGGAGTAACGCTGTTAATTTTTTATTACTTTTTATTGTGAATGTCAACTGAAGAAAACCGTAAGTTAAAAAAATAGCAAAAGGAAATACAATTAAAACCAATTGTATTTTTCTTTCTTTTCTTCTTATGGTTCTGTTTTGTTTCACAACAAAATTAGGCCTGTGTTGAAATATATATTTTAGTGAATTAAAAAACAGGAATGGGAAATGATACGGGTAAAGACAGGCAAAAGTGACATGGATTGGAAATAGATGGATCATCCATAAGCAACTGGAAGCCAGCTGACGATGACTCAGAGTTTAAAAAGTCATTACTGAAATGGGATGGAAGGCTTCAGCTTTGCATTTATGGCCACAGAACATCAAATGGACAGGCTGAAAACTATCCATTATCAGAGAGCTGGACTGAGTGAGGCTGGTAGAAATCATGTTACTAGGCTGGTGAGCTGGTTAACCGAGGTGAGCAACTTCTGGTCATGAGGGTGTCTCCATACTTAAGTTTGTAAGCTCCCCCCTTGCTGTGCTGCACTTTTCTTTGCTTGTGAAGCTTTTCCTGAAGAATTCTGAAGGTTGCCATTAGAGGCTGGACAAGAAAATAAGAAATGTTTGCTTATTGAATTTGTTGTTTTTGCCTTAGACAAGAAGTGTTTGCCCCAAACCAAAAAGTACTCACTTTGCTAAGAAAGCTATACTAGTAACTAGAATCATGCGACATCTTGTTTACCTCATGCTATACAAAAGAGGAACCGAGAGTAGCTTGGGGCCTCAGCTTGGAAAAATCCACTGTGTACCATTTATTTTGCAAAAGAAATTTTGAACTTCACAACGCCTGTCATGTTTTCACAGCACACCAGCCTCAAACCAACCCAGATTTGGACAACACTGGGAGTTAGGAGCTGCCTCGCTGCATCCCAAGAAGGGGAGCATGCGCCTTCTTTCCCAGCAGAATTGGGCTCCCTGCATCCCACCTGACAGCTGTTTGGAAGCCCTGTTCTTCAGAGAGAGAACATGCAACACAGAGACTGCCCCACGTGCCATGTTCCTCTGCCAAAACTGCTGGGAGATGGCATGTCATAAGCACCAGCCCTGGTCCCCACCAAACAAATGGTGACTTGTTGGTAGCTAGATTTTCCTGGGAGACAAGACATGTGCTTTCCCCCACACCTTGTTTCTCAGCAGAATTCCAGGCTTGTGGCCTGCAAAGGTTGCCTGCCCCAGCTGTACATCAACCAGCAGGGCAGCAAAGAGTTAATTCAGCATTTACTCAAGAGCCAACTGCTGCAACTTGTGTTTCTCCCTCCAAGCAATATCAGTCTCACCGGTGTTTCTTTGCTTGATGATCTTTATTGTCACGCACAAGTCTCTGAGTGTAAGTGGAGTGTTGAACCCCATCTACTGTTCCTTTCCCAAAACTCTCCTTGTGAGCCCTTCTGTGTCTCAGCCCTGTAGGAGGTGCACTGTGGAAACAGACATGCCTCTGCTGCTCCTGTTGTGCCTCTAATTGGGCTTCCCTGTGGTGTTGGTGGCAAGACACCAGCTCTGCCTCCCCGAGGGGCGAGGGCCCTCCACTGGAGAAACGTCCCATGCCAGTGTCTCCTCCCTCCCTCCAGTGCATTTTGTGCTTTGGCACGCATTCCAGATTTTTATTTCCTCCCGCTGAGCTGCCCCATGTAAAGAAGCATTGCATTTATTTCCATTAGCTAAGAGATTGCTTTTGATGAATATTACATGGGTTAAATGAAGGGGGGAAAGAGGAGAAAGAAAAATAAGGCTGTAGCAGGCATTTTATGACTGAGATGAGGATGGTCATTTGGCATTAGCATCCAGAGTGTTCGCTTTATTTTTCACACACTAGTTTTCATCTTGGTCTCTGTTTATAGTAAAGTTTTGGTTGGTAGGTGCAAATCCATAATATAGCAAAACTGTATCTAATATTGCTTTGAGTTCTACCCTAAAGACATTTCTCCTTTCACTGAGCTTTCGAGGTTAAGGGTTTATGCCTGCCCTTTTCATTTATTCATTTTCATCACCAGACAACCCATATAGCTTTCATTTCGCTCGATCCAAACCATTTTCCATTTGTCCTGGGCCCAGTCTCTTGGGGGAGCGCAAGCCCCAGTGAAATGGGTTAGGGTGGCACAAGGACATAACAAGCTCTTCCCAGTGTTCGTGCTCCTCTATCAGCAAAGCCAATTTTTGAGTTCTGTATTATTTATGATTTCATTTATTTATAACATTTCTGAACTGCTGTTTTCTCTCCTGCAAAGAGCCCAGGATGGCTTGCATAACCCTCCTCCCCTTTCCATTGTATTCTCATGACTGTCCCACCTTTCTTGGTGCAGGACTAGGGCACCCTTGGCACAGAAACCTGCCTACCTACCTCCGCTTCTGTCCCCTGCCCCACACTCTCTTGGAGTGACAAGCTTGGCGAAAGCACAAAAGAAGCTGTCTCTACTCCATCCCATGTTACTCTGCTTGAGAGACGCAGCCAGGGTGGTGTAGTGGTTAGACTGGTGGACTGGGACTCAGGAGATCTGGGTTCTAGCCCCCATGAAGTTCACTGGGTGACTTTGGTGGACCACTCACTTACTCTCAAACAACCCTTTACGGAGCTACTGGGTGTAATTTTGGGTTTTATTTTATTCTCTACTGTAGTTTTAAATGTTTATATTGGATTCTATCATACCGCATTTAATGGTTTTAATTATTGTAACTGCCCACAGAGCTTCAGCTATTGGGTAGTCCAGAAACATAATGAATGAATGGATCAATAAATTAATCAATCATTATGAATACTATCATTATTATTCTAACACATTATACTAAAATGTAATCAAATTATTATTAATAATAATAATATTAATATTATTATTATATACTGTGGTAAGAAATGCAATCAGTCCAACATTATTGCTACTATTATACACTCCTGTTGTACAACAATAAGATTTTCTATATGTGGTGCATTATTAATATTGGAAAGCATTATTGTTGTTGTTGTCATTATTATTATTATTATTAGTAGGAGGAGGAGGAGTGACTGTTGCAGCTTGCAGTGATGCAGTCCATTCCATTTCTTTTTGTTGCACCGCAACTGGCTTGGTGAGCTGAGATCCAGCTCTCACCAGTCCAAGCCTAACCATCTGTCCACTGCTCAGAAGTGCCTCCCCCAGAAAAAAACACAGCTCAGAAATTCTTCTGGCACTTGGGATGAATTCTGATTGCTTGCTTCATAAGTTGCCATTCTCTGCACTGCTTGCTTTGCTTTCCAAGGCATCCAGAACCCTTTGCTTCCTTCAGAGGGAGACCTTTCACAGCACCGTTTTCTGGAATACCCCTGACTTGTAATTAACTATCTTTCCTGACCATCTACATGCTCACTGATCTTATCTTTTAATTAAGCATTTGACTGCAAAGTTGAGGTTGAAATTGCACTTGAGCAAGGAGCACAGGGATGGGAAGGCAATTCTTAGGGGGACTCCATGGCTCCAATCAGGAGGAGGAAGAAGCCAGCCAAGACCCCAAGGAGCTCAAAATGAACGAGTCAAGGTCATGAGATTTGTTCATATAGGATTAGGAATGACAAGTGGAGCAATTTCTACGATGAGATATAGCGATGGTCACTCACATATAAAGGTGCAGTGATGGCTGTAGTTAAACTATGGAATTTGCTACCATAAGATGTAATGATGGCTTTCAAAAAGCATCAGACTAATTCATAGATAAGACAAACAATAGCTATGAGTCCTGCTGGCTATATCTAACCTTTGTATCAGAGGCAGTATGCCTGTGTATTCCAGCTATGGAAGGCAAGCTGAAGGCTGATGTCCTTCTTCGGGGGTTTCCATCAGCAACTGTTCAGCCACTGCTGGAATGGAACTCTGGATGAGATGGACCTGTGGCCTGATCTGTCAGGGCTCTTCTGAGGTTTATGGTTCCTGGAGTGGGGGTGAATGGGAGAAAGGGTTTTGTGCCTTGGCACTGGATAGACAGCACATTGGCTACAGGCCTCTGGCAAGAAGCAACATGTTCTGAATCTCCCCAGTGGCACAGACAACATTTCAGAAATACAAAGGTGAAAGGGAGATGAGTCAGCTCAAGAACTCAAGTTCTGCCCACTGAAAATATCTATTGGAAACACAGAACCCCCCAGTGATTCTCGTTAGCAGAACTATCAGTTTAGCAGCTGGTTCTAGTTCTGCTTATCATGAAATTGCTGGCATTTTCAGCTTGCTGTCATTCGAAGGAGAAAAACTTCATTTCTGACACTGAAAAAGCACCTGTTACAGCAGAAAGAGTGGAAGGACTGGTAGGCATGTAAGAAATCCAAACTTTAGTTGTCTTTTGCTGAGGATTTTTAAAAACAAAATCTACATTCTAAATGAAAGGGAAAGGAAAGCAATGCCAATATTCAGCCAAGAAAGCAAAAGGACCAAATAATTTCAAAGTGATGCTAGATGGAATGCACAATGAATTCAGTGTTTATGGTAATTTCACAGATATTTCTTCCTTTAAGTACACAATGCGAAATGCTCTCCTGTTTCAATGAGGAGCTTTTGCAGAGTTCTTATTCCCAAAAGGCAAGTCTCAAAGAATTTATTGAACTAAAAGTCTCTTGATGAGATAGTGATAGCTTAAGTTCTGTTTCTGTTACCATGGAGCACAGGGTGAGGCACTGGGGGAAGCAATGCCTACTGGCTCTCATGGGGAGCAGGCCTTCTAGCTATTTGGATCTGTAAGTAAGGCAACCGGAGAGCTTTGTTAGGGGTCAAGGAGATCGCCACCTGTCCTGCCGTGGTCTGTTGATGAAAGGAGACTACCTAATCTGATAGGCTGATCACTCTGCAGCACCCTGTATTGGCTGATGTAGGTGATTGGACAAATGTGTGAGGAACCTGTTTTGGAGATGGGAATCCACTGGATTCCCTGGGCTAGGCTTTCCAGGGCTTGGCCCGCTTTCTCGTGGTGATGAGCCACACTTCCTGGTGAGCAGTCCGAATGCTCACGTGGCACTCGGTGGGAATGAAGATGCATCCCTTTGCTGCATGTGATGCAGAAGAAGGTTGCCAGCTGTGCAGCCAGAAGCCCACAGCATTCCTGGACTTCCTCTCTGCTTGGCTTGCTTTCTGTGACTGGGCTTAGAATGAGAGGAAGTCCAGGAATGCTGGAGGGATGGATTCCATGGGACTTTGTCATAACACCAGTGGTTGCACGCAGACCAAATCTCAGCCTGACATATTCTAGGGCCTCCATTCAAGACCTGATATGGGCTCAGTTCCTGATAAGCCAGGACTTGATAATGTGGGTGGTGTCTTGATTTATATCATTTATTTATTATTAATTAATTTATTGAAAGCTTTTGTATGCCATCCTATTATTAAAAATCTCAGGATGGCTTACAATATTTAAACGAACAATTAAAACTACAACAATTTCTAATAGATAAATTGAAACAGAATAATATATACAACAAAACAGTAAATCACAAAACAAAACAAGAGCGACTGAACATTAAAAGTTGATTTTAAAATACCATTTAAATAAAAAGGTTTTGGCCTGGCACCAAAAAGAGTATAAACACAGCGCCCGGCGTACCTCTCTGGGAAGTTCAGCATATTAACATGCTGTAATGGAGGCAGGGAATGTCTTTTGGCCTGAGGGCTAAATTCAAGTTTGGAAAGCCTCTTGGGGGTCATGTTCCAGGGACATGCTGAGAGAGGTAAAAGTACCTGAGCCAAGAGAAAAAGGTGTATGTGCAATCACAAACAACACACGGTTATTGTATCTTAAAGCTCATACTATCAGTAACTAAGCCTTGCAGGAGACATTTCAGCCTTACAGAACAAAGGAAAAATACCTTGGAAACCTCCAAATGACTGATGGACTCTGCTGGGAAAACTCCAGACAGCTGGTGGGGACTCCAGGCCTAGGTTTTCCTGCCTCAGTATATGAAAAGCCCCTTTCAGTCTTTCCTGCTGCATGTAGATCAAATGCATGTGATGGAGTATATTTGCTTATTTAGGATTATCCCCCATCCAGCAGTGGCCAGTGTCTCCCTCGCCAGTGGGTGGTGCATCTACTCTGGCGTTAACTCTGAATGCAGGAGCTCTCCACACATCTGAACCTAGTCTGGGTGGGAAGGATCAACACCATGGACAGCTCCTTGAAGTCTAGATTAAAGCCTGCACTGGGCTCATTCCTCCACTAGCACTGAAGGTACCAGGCAGGCCCCACTGTTGGGTCCCTAAGCAACAGCTACAAGTCTGCAAGTTGTCTGGAGAGGGGTGCCTCTTAAATCGTTGCATGTGGAATGTAGGAATGGAAGAAGCTGCTTTATACGCAGTCAGATCCCTGGTCCTATAGCGCCGTGTTGTCAGCAGTCCAGGCAGGAGTTCCTCCAGCCCTGCCTGCAGATGCTGGGAATTGATTCTGGGACCTTCTGCAGGCAACACAGGGGTAGTAGCAGTCACTTTTGGTCCCTGCCACCCCACACGATTGGGAGCCTGGGGTCATTGGTGCACATGACTGCATGGAGTGCCTAGGCAACGCTGCTGTGGGTGCCAGGGTGCTCCTCTTCAGGCCCCCTGATGGATGCCCTGATGCTTGGGGTGGGGCCAGCCAGCAAAACCCAATTGTCTCCTCCGGCTTTGCCCAGGGAGTGGCTGGAAGGAAGTGACATCTTCAGCCTCCATGGCTGATGACACCCTTCTGTCTTGTCAGGTGTAAATCTATCTTTGCTTTGCAGGATGAACACCTTGGCTTGGAAGAGGCTCTGAAGAACTGATGGGGAATTTTCATGGCTCCCATTGAGAACTGTGGCATAATGGTGAGAGTACTGAATGGGGACTCGGGAGAGCCAGGGTCAAATTACCACTAGGCCATGAAGCTCACTGGTGCTCACTGGCTCTCCACCTGACCTCCAAAATGTTGTCAGGAGAATGGGATGGAGGAGAGTGATGATGGCAGCTTCCGGGGGCTCCTTGCCTGAGGAAGAAAGGAGGGATGCGCGTGCATTGAGGACTTTGGTGGTAATAATCATACAGGCACCAAATTACATTTGTAGGACAGGACTGGAAGATTTGCCCCAGTACATTCTGGAATGCTTTCTATGGAGCCAGTGTGGTATAATGCTTAGAGTGATGAACTGGGACCCCAGAGATCTGGGCTCTAGACCCTGCAAGCCACAAAGCTTACTGAGCTGCTTTGTGTCTATTGCTGACCCTCAGTGTTCCCCACCTGAAAGAGTTGTTGTGAGGATGAAGTGGAGAGGAAACATAAGCCCCCTTGGGCTCCTTGCAAGAGGAAAAAAGGCAGGATGTAAATTGAATGTAACATTAATATTAATGCAAATAAATCTTTTGCTATCCCTGTGGCACAGAGTTGTTGTGGACCTGTGTACATGCAGCACTAGCTAGAATCAGACTGATGGTAAATGTCAGGCTGGTGGTGTTTTGGTAAATGGCAAACTTTCCTTTTCCTGACTATACAGTGTCAGCTTTTGGACTTGAAAGATTGCAGGCTGTGACAAACTTGAAAATGAACAACGAAAGATAGCCTGAGAAATTACCAGTGAAGCAAAGCAAATGCGTTCTCCATCATCACAGCGCTGGCACAACATGCATCACTTTGATATTCACTTAAAAAGCCTTCATTTCATAATGAAGCACCTGCTGTTGCCAGTTTTACTTTTAAACCCAGCAGCACCAGCTTTTGAAAGAAAGAAAACAGAAATACTGTTCACAGAAATACTCCTCATACACATACTCCTCACGGGGGGGCAGAAGGTCTTGCCCAGTGGGTGCACACTGGGCACATGTGGATCTGCCCTAGATGCAAACCATCCAATGTGCTCGGGCATGTCACACTTTGAACATTTCATTCACTGGCTGAACATGCAGCCTGCAGGGTTGCATGTGCTCACCTGTGATTAGCTTGCAAGAGTTAAGGATTCCTATCACCCACGCTTCTGCAGCAGAAAAGTTTAATTCATGGCAGGCATGTCATGAGCAAAGCTGGCTGGAGCTGTGGGTCAGACTAGATGGCCCAGGAGACCCCTTCTGATTTGCTCTGTGTCTCTGTTTCTGTGTTTCTAAACTCTCTGTTATCATGCACCTTCTTTCACTGGCTTCACATGTTATGATGCTCACTTTTGTTTTTTAAAACTGTTGTGAATTTGTCATATTGTTCAAACACCACAATGATATATCACTAGGGCTTGTTTCTGGCCCAGAGACCAGGATAAGAAACAATGGTTTGTTGCATGGTTTCTGCTTACTATGATTGTCTGCTATGATGTACAGACATGGAAGCTCCATTTTCTATTTGTGGTAAAAAAACAACAACCCAACAACACACACACACACACACACAATTGAGTTCTGGCAAAAGAACTGCAGCAGAAGGGGTTGCTCCGGGGGTCTCTATCACCCATAGATTCCTAGTCACATGTATGTCATCACTTGCTTTGTTCCTGTTGGCTGCATGCTTGGGCCCATCACCTTGTTTACATTCTGAAGCTGGGAGAAAATGAGTAAATGAATGGAGGGGAAAAGTGAGGATTGTAGCAAAAGTATTCATTTCATTTTTTAAAAAACTTTTTGGTTAGGAAGTGTTGAAGAGATGGAAGTAAAATCAGGAGTGAGAAAAGGAGAACCTGCCTCAGGACCTCAGTGGACCAAGCAGGAGGAGAATGAGTAGGGAACCACAGAGTGATGTTCGTGTTCTCTTTGGGACTGCTGGGATGTGTGGCAAGAGCGGGGGAGCAATTATGGGGTCAGCCAGGCCATCTGTCAGGGAGACCCCCCCCCCCACTCCTTGTCATGGCACGCAGACCCAAGCATGGCCTCATGCCCAGGGAGCTGTCCGTGGTCCTTAATATGATTGCGTGTTCAGATTAGGAACTTAAAACAGTGATTTCTCCATTGTGTCCTGTTCTTGCAGATGAAAAAAGGAAATTGCTATGAAATACGGCCTTTTCCTCCATTCTCACATAGAGTAGATCTGAGGCCTGCCCACCAGGATGATACCAATGTAATAAGAGACCTGCATTGTGATCCTTTTGCTGAAGCCACTCATGTTTTAGTGGCTTGGTTTCTGTTGTTTTACATCTGTTGCTGTATTTTAAATCTTTTCACTGCTATTAAGTGTAATTTTGGTTTTTATTTTAATTTTATACTGCAGTTTTAAACTTTGATATTGGGATTTATCATCTCATACTTTATGGCATTACTTATTGTGAACTGCTCAGACAGCTCAAGCTATTGGGTAGTATACTAATGTAATCAATGAAGCAATTATTATAATTATTAAAATAATATTCCTTCTCCTTTTTACAGATAATAGCCACTTTGAGCAGTTAGCATTCCTGGGAGGGTCAGGATACAATGATAATTCATCCCTTCCATTGAATTTGTATGGAAAATTAAAATAGTTGCTCCATGCACAGGAGTGAGGGCCACTTTGCCCTGGAAATATTGTACCTGGGAAACTGTCAAGGACACTGTGTACAAGAAAGATGGCCTCCTCCATTTATACTGTACATGAAATCGCAAACTCTTCTTCCTATGCAACGTCTGTAAGTACTGCTGCTACCAGGGTGGTGCTGTTGCTGCCTCATTTTGCGCATGATTGTGGTGGCAGCCAAGTGTGTGGAGTGGTTGCTTCCTTTGCCCATCAAATGAAGCCTATAAAAACATTAAAGGCAGCCTGAGACCAGCAGTGGAATAAGGGGAAATGGTCAAATAAGGGCAAGACATTTGTGTAAATGAGAAATCTAGAGAGTAACTTGATTCTAATCTGTACAACAGTCTGGGGAGAGAGGATCAAGTTGTTTGGCTTCTGCATACAAAGTGAATAGCTTCCTTGAGCATCCCCAGCCAAACAGATCTATAGGCAGATGTTATCAGAGTTCATAATGGAAAGCACGCTCATTAAATCACTTTGGAGACAACCTACTCCACCGTGGATACTTGTGTTGGGAAGCAAATATCCACACTGCCTTCAGAATGCATAAGAGATATTTGCTTCATTATTCTAACTTAATATATATTCATGTCAATGATTAGTCTAATTTCACCATGGGCTGATCCACCCACCATGGGTTGGGTGATCCAAACACAAGCTGATTTGCTGATAGTATCAATTCTTCACACAAGGAAGTGCAAATCTGTGCATCCATACCACATCGCCTTTAAAAAGAAATATAGCTTGGAAGCAATGAAAGGACTTCACTGGCTTCCGGTTTATTATGGGACACAATTAAAAGTGTTGGCACTTTACATAGCTCAGGATCTGGGTACCTGAATGGTACCTATAACAACATGTCCATATGTTGATGTCATATGTGGTGACTGTCCTCTGGGTACCTTCATCGCCTGAAAAACATGGGTGGTGACCAGTAAGAGAGAGTCTTCCTAGTTGTGGCACCCCAGTAATAAAGTGCTCTCCTCAAAGATGCCAGCTGTCATGGGGCCACTCAAAAGCAGAGTTGCCCAGAAACAGCTCCAGGGAGGACCCAGAAATGCCTCCAAATAGGACAGTCCTCTGGATTTCACTAGCTGAAATAGGATCTCACTACCTCTAAGGGAAGCACCACTGCATTATGTTTCCAAAGGGTGGACTTCCAAACTGGATCCTCACTCCTCGGAGCCTGTCTAGAAGTCTGCAGATAACCAGATACAGCACATGAAAGGTAGAGTTCCCAGAGGAACTCTCAAGGCAGTTGCTTCAGGCTAACCTGGCTTGCACCTGAATTCAAGCCAAAGGCCAATTCCCTTGGTACTGTCCAGGGTCCTGAACACGCTCTGCTTCAGATCTGTACCACGTAGCAGTTTTCCTTCATGCCTTCTCACCTGAGCGATTAGCTCAGAGGAACGAGGGTGTTCCTGCTGGATTAGGGCATCCTCTTGGTGCCTGCCAAAGATGCTCTGCTATGTAATTCATTTTAATATTCTAATCCTTCTTTAACCTGTCAGTGTTATATTCTAGTTTTGAATTGTCTTCTTTTTGTAAACTGTCCTGGAAGCTTTAATGAAGTGATGTGTGAACTTTTTTTAATAATAATCAAATCCTGACCTTCACTAACCACCTTCCCTAATTAACATTTGCCAATTCTTGTGAAACCGTCTCCTGCCCACCTGCCATGTGGGGTGCAGAGCCCCCTCTGAGCAGGGCCCAGGTGGACTGGGGCTCATTTCCTGCCTCCAGCAGAGAAAAACATTCTATGGCATTTGCAGTCTGCATGATCCCTTGCAGATCTTGCTCAGTGGCAACAAATTAACTACTACCCGGCCTCCTGTTTCCACTGCTGGATAGCCACTAAACAGCTGGCGAATAAGGGGAGAGGCAATGGGCTTTAAGCCTCCTGAAATCAACATTACAGTATTTGATAAGATGTAAGCCTGCAAAATGAAAATTATAAAAATTAGTCTCATCTCTTGTAATAGTTAGTTTTGAGAATAACATTGCCCTGTCATCTTCCCCCTCATTTTAAATGGGCAGTTTTCATTTCCATCTGCATCTCATGAGCAACCGTGGCAATTCTACCTTCCTGAAGAGCTACCTTTGAAACACATTTTCAGTACCTGATGGCCACAAAGACTCCTTTTTGAGCAGAAGCTGTGGGATCCAGTCTCTTTAAAAGACAGAACAAAACTACTCTATCATTTTCCTTCCTATGGCCACTAAATATATGAATACAGGATATTGGGCTAGGTGTTAATGACTCAGGATTTTAAAATTATTTTCAACTTTATTCTGTGGCAGTGATGCAATGCCAATATCTCCCTCCTGCAATGTCCCTTTCACCAAAGGAATAACTTCCCCACAGCCCCAGGGTCTCAGGCTGTCTGGGAAAACTGAGAAAACTTACTCTTCTTTGAGTTGACTAAAATGGCATTGTCAAAATTAGCTGCAAGGAGCAAGGCAAAGATACAGGGCAGATATACCCCTGTTAAAATGCAAGTATTTGATTTTTTACCCCTGGCTATATTGAAAGCACTAAAGGCTTTAAATTTGCCTCGAAGACTTAAAGCTGGATCATGTTTCTGAGGAATACAGATACATAAGTAAAATAATAAGATATAAATTGCCTGAGCAGATTCAACTGAGTTTCATCTAAATGTTTCATATCCTTAGGATCTCATCATTGGGCCCAAAGGTGAAGCTTGTTCTGGGTTTGCTCCAGGAGCCACTTTTCAGAGACATGCTGACTCTGAGCATGGAGGTTCTGTTTCGCTGTCCACTCCATCCCACCAGCCTCTTGGCCACACCAGCTTTGAACTACATGCGTCTTCAAAGGAAGACCCAATGGCTGGTCTGAATCCTGAGAGGGTTCCTGAGATCCCCACATGGGAAGAAGTGAGGCTGAAGATTTGGAGGGGCTCCTTAAACCCTGACAGCTCTCACTCACTTGATCTTGTTCCACTCAGTTGTCACCCCCCACCCCCCAGCTGAATTGGTGATATGTCCAAATGGAAACACAGAGCTAGCAGTTCAGGTCTCTCTGCTGGCATGAGGGGAATACTCCTTGGGCCCTGCACACCTGCTTCCTTGAGAGCTCTGAGTCAGGACCCTGATTACAGGCCAGGAATGGGAGGGGCAGCTTCAACTATACAACATTGAATTCAAAGCTTAACCAGTGTGGGAGCAAAATCTAATCTTGTTAGCTTCCTTGGTAAATCAAGCTGTTAAATCACAAGGCAGAATTGAAACTATCATGGCTTGCTCATGTCCTGTGACTGTAAATTCCATAATGCATCATCCCACATTCAAATCCATTCATTCCAAGTGACTTGCAGAGAAATACAATGGAGTAATGCTAAAAGCAAACTATATCAGAGGTGAACATAAAACATGGGAACATTCAGATAAGCAAAAGCTATTTGAAACAGCAGGAATCAAGTATAAAATGCCATCATGAATTAAAACAAAGGCAGGCAGGAAGGGAGGGAGCATTTTCAGTAGCTCTTTCGAAAGTAGAGTGGCACCGTGACTGCCATGGCTCTGCTCTGTTATGGTACACCAGTACACATTTGCCTTTAGTGAAGGTTCCTTAGCAAAATTGTTATATACTTTCAACTTAATATACTTTTAAAAATCACAGGGCAAACTGGACTCTGGATACAAGAATATATCAGTTTCCAAACATTTTTCTATTCTACTCTATGTCCCAGATGTATCATTATTCACCATATAGTTCCTTCATTTAAGTTTTATGGTTATATCCTCTCTCTTCCCTGACCTACTAACATTGCATTTGAATGTTCATCCATCCGTCCATCCTTTCTTTCATTTTAAAATGTTCTTTTTACCAGTAGAATTTATAAATACAGCCAGTCTGGCCTGGAGTCACTTTTTGCTACTGTGTGTTTGTTCCTGCCAGCAGCTAATCATTTCCAGCACTCACGACAAGCTTCTTTGGCATCCACAGTGTTTGGATTAAGTTGGCATTTTTTCCACTGCAGAACTCTCTGCTATGCAATAGCTAAATATATTGCTGAGCAGAACTGGACCTCTTCCTCCTCCAGCTGATAGCAATGATTAGACTGGTTAAATCAGCACAAGGGAACAACAAATACAAACAAACAAAACTGTGCACCATCACCAGGGAAAGCTTCCTTTAAAACTACCTGTGGTTTTTGGCCCGTTGGAATAGCTGCACACAGAGATGAATCAATGTCACCCATGGGATGCAAATTCTGGGGCAGTTGGGTTCACTGGAAATTTACCAAATGTATATAGGAGAGATAGATCATCCACTGTTACAGTCAGGGGCACTACTGATTTGGCTTGTTATGATGTTAAGAAGACTGTAATTGCAGGCACCTGCTTAGGGCCTGCATCCCATCAGAGACCAGCTGGCAAGAGCAGCTTGGATCTGCTTCTGCTCATTCACTTCCCTCTTGCTCCTGCTCAGTACTAGTGGTGGTGAGAAGGAGAGGCAGGAGATGCTTCTGCCAGCTTGCTCACTGCCTGCCGTGCAAGCCATGGTAGCAATGAGGGTGAGGAACGGCTGCAGCTGGTGACAACTGAGTAAGAAGGCAGGCTCCTGGACAGGGTGCCTGGCCCAGGAGTCCTCGGGGCCTGGGAGCCAGTCTTCCCAAATATCACACTTGTACATCCAAAGTGCTACAATGACAAACTTCAGAAGAGAGAAGGTGAAATATCGAAAATAACACAAACTAAAATTACTGATGGTAAATGTCAGTTTTCTGAGATTCAGACATGCAAATATACTAGGGTAGTTTCTGAAAACTGGCTTCAGCTGGAGTCAGAGCTTCCCTATCTGCACCCGTGGTATCACGTCAACCATATTATGAATATTTTGATCAATGTTGCTTTATTTCTAGGGACAGAACATCCACCGCTCTGCAAAGGATGCTAGGATTGTGTTGTTGCCAGTGACTTCTGTTGTGAGTGGTTATTGTGCTTGTTTTGAATACATTTTGACTCTAATTAGATTGCTACAGACTGCGCTGATGACTTTTCACAACCATTTGGCACATTACAGTTTTTTCCTCTATAGTTGTGAGTGTGTGTGTATTCTCACCTGTCAAATGAACACAGACTCACTGAATGAAGGGGTGCTTTTTTTGATTATTCAAGGTTCCCCAAGTTTTTCTTGTTTTTGCTGTGACAGATTTGCTCAGTTACCCCACTGGAAATTATTCTCAGCAATAACAACACTGATGAATGATGGATGAAGAGTATGGTTAAGACTGCCTGTTCACAGGGAACAGAAAATGCCATCCCACCAGATAATTAGTTAAATCACTGGGGGCTAATATTCAAGCAGATCATGCCTGTTTACCTGCCTTACATGTCACATTATATTATATGCAATGGAAAAAAAAAACCCTTAGAGACAGAAAGTCTATCTTAAGTCATACCTTTGTTCTTCTCATTAATGAGTGCAGAAAACATGAAATACTCCCATCCTTACAGAGTTACTGACACAGATTAGAAATGCCATTGATCAATAAACACATATTTTAAAACCCACCCTTTTCCATCCTCACTGCAGGTATGTCATAATGATTACCTGCCATCAGGGGCTGATTCATCTACTTCAAGCAAGCTCTTTCAGGTATGGCTCAGTTCTGCAGCACCCCCCCCCCCAAATTTCTAGGCCATGTGTAAGCTGAGATTTGCTCAAGTCAGCAGGAAGAGTCTCAAGGCATGAGGGTTCCTGCAGTCTCAAGAAGGTTCTACCCTTATGAGAGTTTCTCTTCACAGCCTCCTTCTCCCTGATACTCAAACTCTTCTGTTCCCCTTGGACCAAAGACACTACTTCTTACACATATTGTTTGGTTTTAGCTGTTTTAAAAAATCAAAGTATTTCTGATTTTATATCTTTTATTGCATTTTATTTGTTTATGGGTTGTTATGAGCTACACCAGAGAGCTCCTGCTGTGAGGCAGTATTGAAATGAAATAATTCATAATTATCATTGTAGATTCTTGAGCAGTGTTCAGGCAAATCACCCCTCCCCACCATTCTGAGGTGGCACAGTCCAAGGAAGGCTAAACCATAAGATTCTCCTCAGCTATCGTACTAACACCTTCTGGTAGAGACCATTTTAACTAGCCTTACCTCCATCCACCCCCTAAAGTATGAAAGGAAGCAGCTACAAAGTTACCAGCCCCTGTATGAATACCAGCATCCCACTGAAGGATCTGTCTCACCTGAACATGTTACTGTGATAGACACATGGTCTTTGCCACAGCCCTTCTTGTAGTGGCCAGGTGACCAATTCATCAGGCAGAGTCCATCGCCACTCTCAAGTCCCCCCTTTTGGCAAGGAAGGGTGCCCTTTGCATCTGGAGGAAGAGAGGAAAGAATTACAGTGCAACAGTTTTGCTGAACAACTAAGGAGATCCATGTGTTATAAGCAGCCAGATTGTTTGGCTGATGACTTTGATAGCTGATTGATAGTTTTGCTTTGCTGCATACCTGGGATAAAACTAATCAAGTTTGTCTGTTCTTTTATCATTGATGAGAGACAGAATAGCACTCGGGCAAACATGAATCCCACAATGAAAGTATTAATCCCCCTTTCTATCACTACTACCTCATTCCTCAAGTTGTATATCTGCATGTCTTTGTGATGTGGAGACTTTAGAATTTTTGTACATTTTCAGATATCTTCATACAGGGTAGCATCACCAGTGATAGATGAATCTGTCTAGTTCATGTCTTCACGGAAAATTATAAATGCTTCTGCAGGCATTTCTCTTTAAAATATACATTTTTGTAAGCGATTGCAGTGTTGTATGCCATTTCCCCTAATATGCACATTTTAATGCTTTGCTTTGATTGGACAGCTGCTTTGTGAAATTCTGAGAAGTGTGCATACTGAAGGATAATTGCATTCTGGTTCACATATTAGTTTGGGAAGCATGAATCAGGCCAATTTACATTAAAAAGTGAGCCAAGCAAATTTCCCCCCATCCCTAGCCATCACATCTTTCTACACAATATACAGAGTTTTTAAAGGCAACTTGTCAGTGTGTGAAATCTTTTGTGTATCCCAGATTTCCTTAATCTAGAAAGGGCTGATTAACTGGCTTAATTAATGCAGAAGTAACTCCAGTCTGGAAGATCCCTGCTGAGCCGGCAGTAGGATATCTTTCCTTTAAGTCTCCACTTGTGTATTCTGATTGCAAATCAGCATGGGACATATTCTCCTGTGTGTCTTGTGATTGGTTAACCTCATTGATAAATCTAAGAGCAGGAAACTTGATGACAACAAGAGATGTTCACTGGACTGGTTGATTTCTCTACCATTATCACGTAACTCCCTCCTGGTATAGTGACTGGGTCCGCTCCTCCCATCACAAGCCTTCAAAGACTGACTCGGATTCTGATTCAGAAGCAGAGAAGAAGGGGTTGGAATTCATCACTCAAATGCCAAGGCCAGTAGATCCAGAGATAAGCCAGACAGTCACTAGATCCAAATGTTTCAAAATCAGTTAGAAATTCAAGAGCGCAAGCTGAGATGGGTGAGGGCTGATTTAGCATCATCAGTTCAGTTCTACAGTGTTAAATGAAGATGGTGGACCAGCTAAGAAATATCAGATGTTCCAGGCCATAAGCAGCATGGAGAGAGGAGAGGTCTCTAGTTTGGAATCAGCTTTCCAGCATTAAGCCAGCCTTCCCTATCCTGGTTCAGTTCATATGTATTGGCCTGAGATGTTCACCAGCCACTCATCGTGGGCAAGCTTGCAGATGGCTTTGCTCCCAGCCCTGGCTGGCTCCAAGCTCACAGCTGTGCTCTCCTGCCTGCTGCCAGCATCCCCTGGCAGGACAAAGGCAGAATGCAAATGCCTCTGCCTGGGACACAGAGATAAATAGATGGGACACCGCTGGCGAAAGCCTAGAGATTCCTGGCTCAGAGCCAAACTAAACTTTCTTGTAAGCACACATAGGTGACACATGATTGGCAGATTTACTCCAGAGTAAGACTCAGAACCATGACACTTCCTCATCCCTGTTTTCATCTGAAATCCCACCACTGCCACCCTCTGGGTTCTTTTTTCAAATCTCCTGAAGGGAGGAGAATTTCAGGATAAAAATGCTTAAATCCATCCTCATAGTGTCCCATGGTGCCAGTCTGAACTGGGCTGAGGTGTACTTACTCTGGAGTAAAGAAACCCATCATGCACAGCTTGGTTCAAGAATACTTAGATTAATCCCCAGAGGCCAGAACTTGGGGCCCTTGTGAGGGCAAAACAAAAAGTAAACAATGTAATACTCGCCTCAACCCACCACCATGTCTGAACTGGTCCAAAATGTGCCAGTTGCAGCATGTGTCTTGTGGGGAAATGCTGCAGTCCCCCGGAATACGATGTCCTTGGCACTGTACAATTTTACAACCCTTCTTCTGCTTGTGGACTGTATGGATTCCTAAAGGGACTGTGAATCCCTGGTTCCACATTGGACCGTGGTGTTGTGCTGTGCAGAGTGCCTTAAACATTACTTAAGAGCTTGCTGAAGAGATATGTTGCTCAGGAATGAGTCCAAGTTGGTTATTATTTCTTATTAAACAGGAGGTGGCCGATTCCTACAGGGAGATTTTCTGTCTGAGCCAAAAGGCAGCAGCAACAAAACAGGGATAAGAGAGCATGCTTTTTTTTTTTTTTTTTGCAGAAACTGCAGAGCCATTTCATACACAATGCAGACTTCGTTGAAGTACGGAAAATGTTTGCAGATTTTCAAAAAGCATCTATCTCCATCTACTTTTGTATTCATTCTTAAAACCAGTGTACTTTTTTGTGTGTCATCTTTGACTTAATGCTATCATGGTCAACTCAACCTGAAAGGAACTGTGAGTGCGTATGTTCCCACCCATCCTTTGTTACCTTTGACTTTCTAGTCTTCTCCTCTCAGTTTTGCTTGTTACCAGTGGTCGGGTTCACACACCATGACAAGCAATCCTGCACGGTTCCCACAGTGCATTGTGTTTTGTGTGGATGTGCCTCAAAAACTATCTGGAAACTCTTCCCTCAACCTCCATTTTCTTCCTTCCAGGTGATATCCCAGGATGCAACTTGAGAAGAATCACAAGCCGAGATCACAAGCCAAGCAGGGATTCCCCCACTGCCTCCCTTTCTTTCTTTGGCTTGCCAGAGAGGTGCCCTGAACCCAGCCTCCCACAAAGCCAAGCAGTTCCAGGGTTCCGGCTTTAGCATGCTCACATGCTGTGTTTTCTGGTTCACACAACACAGCACAACCAGCAATCATGGCATCAAGAAACCACAGAACGGACCAGTGCTGCCGTCCGTGGTTTCTCTAAAACCACTGAGATATCACCACAGGGTTTGGATGACACTGCTGAACAAAGCAAAGGTAAAAAGGACAAGGTTGCTTGCTGTGTTGAGTTGAGCCATGTGAACCTGCCCAGTCTCTCTTTCCCTCTCTGGTCTCTCCTACTAGAGCAGTACCTTTGATTTCAGAGGTTCCTACTGGATTGCGCCCGTGTTGTCATGAGAAATGAGCAACACACTGACTCCACCTGTCCATGCAAAAGTGTCATTGTGGAATTGTGCTCAAAGTCTGTGCTTTTCTACTCTTAAACAAAGAAGCCCACTTCTGTTTGAATTAAAGTTCACCAATAACTGAGCACATACGCCACAGCGCGGTGAATAAAAAGGAGATTTCCTGCAGCAAATCCCCAGCAAGGAGGTACCACTAGAAACAGAGTTATTATAATTCCTAAATGACAGTGCTTCTTACTGCAGTGCTGGAGAGTTTTTATAAATCCTGTCTGAAATTTAGATTACTAGTGGAGACATAATTAGCACGATAATCTTGATTGATCCCTTTATTTTTTTTAAGTTAAAATACCAAAGCACAATAAACAACAAAAAGTAAAGGCATGAAATTGACTAGAACAGAAGCTGCTTGTGATCCGATTAATTTCAGTGCTTCATTGACTTGTTCCAAACTAAAGGATCCACCTGCATTTAGGTAATTGAAACAGAAAAATTGAAGGAAAAGCCTTTTTCCACATAATGAGTTTCCTCCTTATCCTTGCTTGATTTTGTAAAGTGCTTGATCAGTGCCAGGGAACTAAGAAAGCCTTTCAATTAAGTGGAAAAAGTTACTAGCTCACAAAAATTTAAGGAAGCTAGCTGGCCTTCTGGGGGCAATTGAGCTTATATACAGGTTTGTGCTGAGGGAGACTGTTGGGAATAGCTCTGATCAACCAGTCACATGTTTAGGCAGAAAAACCTAGAACATCAAAAGGAAAGCTTGTGTCCATATATGCCCTCCCGCCCCTTGAGATCGGCAGCAGAGGCCCTTCTCCAGGAACCCTCCGTGAAAGATATTAGGAGGGTGAATACCCGGAGGAGGGCTTTCTCTGCAGTGGCGCCCAATCTATGGAATGCGCTCCCCAGAGAGGTCCACCTGGCACCGTCGTTATTTGTTTTTTGGCGCCAGGCCAAGACCTTTTTATTTAAAAGTTATTTTAATTGTTAATTTATGAACTGTATTTATTGGGTTTTTATGTACGTGCTGAGATGTTTCCGGTTTTTTAAGTCTAATTATATAACTGTTTATTTATGTTTATTTATTAATGTTGTAAGCCGCCCCAAGGCTTTTTGTGAATGGGGTAGCATAGAAATGGTTTAAATACATAAACAAACAAACAAACAAACATGCTGGAAATTTTTTTGCCTAAACGTGCACAGGATTTCATCTTAAATTTGCCATCCCCAGTGTGCTGCCCTCCACATGTTTAGGGCTGCTCTTTGGGGGCTTGTAGGGTTTTTCCTCTTGCAACATGTTTAGGAATGTGGCCTTAATCATTTTATCCTACAAGTGTTATGTGATTAAATGAGGAGAAGAATGTCTCTTTTAAGATTGCACCTACCACCTTTATTTTCTTTCGTTTTTTTGGAAACTTTGAAATCAAAATAATTTAACTAAATTTAAAATAATTTAATAATTCTGATATTTAAAAAATTAACAGCATTTCCTCTACACTTAATCTTAGGATACCTTTTTATTTGATTGAATGATTTTGGTACACCGCTGTAGGTAGCTAAATCAGAACAATATCCTTTTTCAAACCCACCATAAAGTGATTCTGAAGGAACATTCTGGGTCTTTTTTGCCTGCCTATTTTCACATGGCCCCAGCTTCCACTGCTGTTCAATTCCAGTTGATTCCATCTTTTTTCTTCTGCTTCTGTTCTCCCTTAAAGATCAAATCAGTTTCTGGAGCTCTCCTCTCCAGAATGCAATTAATACAATTTGCCCAGTTTCAGTATCTTTGCTGCTATTTTATTTCGGAACTCAGCTTCAATACTCCATGAAACAGCATGCAAAACCAGCAAGCGTTTATAATGAAGAGAAAAGGGTGGGAAGGGAGGTACTGACAGCACTAACAAGAGCAGATGGTTTGGCGAACTAATACTATTATTGCAGAGGAGATACAAGGCGGGCAAATCTTGAGTTTGACAAGATTTGTATCAGCAGTAGAAGTGCATGCAGCGGTATGAAGAGGAGGAGGAAGCGGCGGTGGCAGGACCACGGCCTCTATTTGGAAACAAACTCATAGAAATTAAGACATTCAACTGACACCTGCAATTAAATGCAAAAGTACAGGATTCCCTGCATTCAGGCTTCCAGCCAACTGTGTCTTTTCCTAAAATACTCCATTTCCCCTGCCCAATTGTTTATTTTGTTTTATATTGTTATTTATTTTATATTGTTAATTTTATATTGTTATTTTTGTATTTTATTGTGTTGTAAGCCACCCTGAGGCTTCAGCAAGGGGCGGCATAGAAATGTTTTAATAAATAATAAATAAATAAATATTTGTCCCCCAGCTCCTCTGCCAGATCCTTTGTGCTCCCTGAGCATGCGCCATGCCATTTAGGTGTTTTGGAGGTGGTTTCATGATGCCTTTTATTCCTCCAGCGGAAAGCAGAGGAAGGTACAGGAGGATAGGATCAGCTGTCCTCGATTTAATACTAACTAACAGGGATAGCCTGGTGGACAAAGCAACAACCACAGGAACACTGGGGGAAAGTGACCCTGAGACACTTGAATTCTCAATTATAAAAGAGACAAAGGGTAACTGGAGCCAAACAAAAGCGAAATGCCATGAAAAGGAGTCCAAGAGGTGTGGAAAATCTTGAAAAAGAAGGTTCTTCAAGGACAACTACAAACAATTCCATCAAGAAAAAAGTGTAGGAGAGAGCAGAGGAAGGCCGTGTGGCTCCACAAAGGGTTAAGTGACAGCCTTAAAAAAAAGAAAGAACATATACAGGAAGTGGAAGCAGGGCCAGGCCACAAAGGAAGAATATAAAGAAATAGCAAGGAGTTCCGGGGATGGCATCAGGAAGGCTAAAGCAGGAAATGAACTGAAAATAGCAAGAGATGCTAAGGACAACAAGAAAGCCTTCGTCAGAGACATCCAGAAGAAAAGACATGAGAAAGAGAAGGGTGTCCAGCTACTTAAAGTAGATGGCTGAATGATAACAGACAAGGAAAAGGCAGAGGTGCAGAATTCCTACTTTGCCTCAGTCTTTTCCCACAAGAACATCTACAACCAAGAGAAAGCACAACCTGAAAGAGAGCAATGGCAGCCCAAGATTGACAGACAAATGGTCAAAGAATACCTAGATGGAATAAACGTGTTTATCTCCAGGGTCTGATGAACTCCATCCCAGATTCATAAAAGAGCTAGTGGAGGAACTCTCAGAACCACTGGCTATAATTTTTGATAAATTTTGGAAGACAGGAGAAGTGCCAGACAACTGGAGAAGGGGAATGTTGTCCTCATCTTCAAAATGGGGAAAAAAGATGAACCTGGGAACTATAGACCAGTTAGTCTGACATCAATCCCTGGAAAAATTCTCGAGCAAATTATTTAAAAAATCACTCTGCAAGCATCTTGAAGAAAACACAGTGCTTAATAGAAGCCAACATGGATTTATCAAAAATAAGCCTATCAGACTAATTTAATCTCATTTTTTTTTGACTGGGTGACCTTCCAAATGGACAGAGGGAACACTGTGGACATACTCTATCTAGACCTTAGCAAAGCTTTTGACATAGTGCCACAACTCATTCTGATAAGCAAATTAGCGAAAAGTGGGCTAGATAGAAAAACTACTAGGTGGATCCAAAATTGGCTGCTAAATTGGACACAAAGGGTGCTCATCAATGGCACCTTCTTTAATTGGATGGAGTTAACTAGTGGGGTGCCACAGGGTTCATTCCTGGGCACAGTGCTCTTCAGCATCTCTATTAATGATTTAGTTGAGGAAGTACAAGGAAAGATAATCAGATTTGCAGATGATACAAAACTGGGTGAAATAGCAAACATCCTAGAAGACAGAAAGAAGATCCAGGGTGATCTTGATAAACTTGAACACTGGACTCAAAGCAACAGAATGAGATTCAACAAGGACAAGTGCCAAATCCTCCACCTAGGAAAAAGAAACCAAATGCATCGATACAAGATGGGGGAATACGTGGCTCAACAGAACTGAAAAAGAAAAAGATGTCAGAGTAATTGTAGATGAAGTATGAGCCAACAATGCAATGCAGTCTCAAAAAGGGAAATGCAATTCTGGGATGCATCAACAGAAGTATTACCTCCAAATCATGAGAAGTAGTAGTTCGCCTATACTCCTCACTAGTCAAACCTCATCTGGAATACTGTTTCCAGTTCTGGGCACCAAGATTTAAGAAAAATGCAGAATAATTAGCAAGGGTCCAGAGGAGGGCAACAAAAATCATCCAGGGTTTGGAAACACTGCCCTATGAGGAGAGACTGAGAGAACTGGGCATGTTCAGCCTTGAGAAGAGAAGACTGAGAGGGGATATGATATCCTTCTATAAGTACCTGAAAGGCTGTCACAAAGAGGAAAGTCAAGTTCTCTTCTTATTGATACCAGAGTGCAGGACATGGAATAATCGATTCAAGCTGCAACAACCCAGATTCAGACTGGATATCAGGAAGAGCTTCCTCACTGTCAGAGCAATACGACAGTGGGACCAGCTGCCTAAAGAAGTTGTGGGCTCTCCAACAGTTGAGACATTCAAAAAAGAAACTGGACAGCCATCTGAGTGGGATGGTGTAACATAGTGTCCAACAGCAGGAGGTTGAACCTGATGGCCTTCCTGGTCCCTTCCAACCCTACTATTCTATGATCCTGTGATTTCGACAAACCAGTTCTAGCAGTTTTATTTCTGCTAGAAGCAAGCTGTAAAGCAAATGGGTCTTTATTGCCCATTCCAGATCAAGCCACCCCGAAATATTTTTCATTACAATGGGGAACACTGGCTGTGGAAATGCATCCTTGCCCCAGTCCTCTGTGGGAGTCAAAGCAAAGCAGAGGGAATATTTATTTATTTATTTATTAAAACATTTTTATGCCGCCCCATTCGCCGAAGCCTCGGGGCGGCTTACAACAAAAAATTAAAATAACATTTTAAAATATATACAATAAAATGCAAATATATAATATAAAACAAACACTATAAAACAAGCCGCCCTGGCCAAATAAAATTCAATAATATTAACATTTAAAATACTGCTTAAATAAAAAGGTCTCCGCCTGGCGCCGTCGTTATTTGTTTTTCGGCGCCAGG